>NW_024870935.1:4905000-5157500 GCF_019054845.1 Dipodomys spectabilis
TGGGGTGCTTCCCACCGCTGACACTGAGCCCCACCTTTGCATCCCCTTCACCAAGGCTGTGCCTGCCTTCTGGACACAGTGAAGCCACCGGAGGCTCTCCGGGCGTGGGGCCCGCAGCGTGCCCCTCTGCTCTTCTGCAGGTAACCCAGCCCGGGTCCTAGACCCAAGGGCGTCCCTGTTGTGTTCAGCCAATCAGGGCATCTGTGAGTCTGCACGGCCGCTGTACTCTCCTTTGGTGTATGCATTTTTTTTCCCCTTGTCTTTAGGATTCTGACCTTTCTCGCTGCACGCATGCATGAAATAGAAAATTCATGTTTTTCATCAAAAGACAAACAGCTGCTCCTCACTCCTTCCGGGCTGCCTTTTGTTATCCGCGTTCCCTCTCTCCACCCAGATCCTCCACGCGTCAACATTTTCCCCATGCATCAGGCCTATCTCTCAGTCCAAAGCTGCTTCCTGATAAAAATAGCATCTCGTTCTCAGCGTGTCACACGTGGAGCGGTTTGAGGAAAGTTGTTTGTGTGCTGGAACGAACCACTCAAAGCCAAAGACTTCCTATAGATAGATGCCTATATATCTTTAGATATTATGTGCACATTACGTGTATCTTATATATTGTATAAATTATATATCATACTACATTGTATATAGTATATATATTATATACTTTGATATCGATAACCTTAATTGGACTTGAATATTGGACCATCAATGGCCTCATCAAGTTTCATACTTATATATTTTAAGAGCGTGTTCTTTTCCTCTGTTTTTTTTTTCCCCCAGCCATCTTGGCCATTCTGTGCGGTGAACACACAACACGGTGCTGTCTTTCTTTGTGGTTGTGTTGTGTTGTTCATCCTGGGGACGTGGGGGAAATGGGAAGGGATGGATGGATGCAAGGGTGGGAGGGGACTGAATCTGGCCCCAAATCTTCCCTCAAATTCGGTCACCCCACACATACCAGCGTAGGTGTGAGTTGGATGGGAATGAAGGATTGGAAGCATTGGGAACGTGCCTCCATGAAGCACTCCTCTGAAAGCTGACTGTGCATCTTCACAGACTCAGTGTTTCTCTTTAGGAAGTGGTTTGTTTTGCCTGTTTTTTTTTTTTTTTTGGTCTATCTAGTCTATCTAACCTCACTCATTTTTTCTTCCACAAAATTGAAACATGAGAGTACCAAGACAAATTAACCATCTCACTAAATTTGCCCAAAAGCTTTCAAAAACAACACAAGGAGAAAATACAGGCAGCCACACTTTGAAAACTAAAGAGTCCATCAGCTCAGTAAAACTATCTCATTTTTTTTTTAAGTGATTATTCCCTTTCCTTTTTCGTAAATGCTTGGGGTATCTACGTTGGACTTGTGACATGAAAACCTTTTTGTATTTGGAAAGGCAGTGATGGGCATTTAAATTCTTCTTCTCAATATAAAATAGATTGTGTGAAAGTTTGCTTTCTACAGAGCTTCGTGTGTGTGTGTGTGTGTGTGTGTGTGTGCGCGCGCGTACGCACGTGCGTGCTCATGTGGGCACGCGTGCATGGGTGAGACAGAGAGACAGAAAGACAGCATTCTCAGGTTATCCTTTCATTTTGCTTTTCTTTTGTGTGTTGATACTTACAGAAAATAAACTTCATGATAAGGCTGATAATCCTAAAACTGACAGGCCTGTGGGGTTTTACCAGTGGGGTTGGA
Organism: Dipodomys spectabilis; assembly: GCF_019054845.1. Classification (NCBI taxonomy): domain Eukaryota; kingdom Metazoa; phylum Chordata; class Mammalia; order Rodentia; family Heteromyidae; genus Dipodomys; species Dipodomys spectabilis. The sequence goes on from NW_024870935.1 coordinate 4,906,694, forward strand.
CAGACAGGAGAAAGAACAAGCTGAGGAAAGAATTAAACAGTTCCCGAAGTGCATTTTACTTACTGAAATATAATCCCACAGGAAACAGCTCCAAGGTGAGCGCCTTACGATAAGAACTCCTGGTATTAGATAAATGTAGGCTACGGTCGGAGGAGCCTGAGCAGTTGATGAGTTGCAGGCTATTGACTGGTGCGTTGGAAGACAGTCCTTGAGCGAATGTTCCCATAGAGCCCTCTGTTGCATGGATACTTTGGCAGCCTTAGTATTATTGATCTATCGGAGCAGAGAGAAGCACTTTCTGATCGGTATGCTGGAAAGCACGTGTTTCCCAAGGAAGGCAGTCTCCTGCTTCCTAATTTTTCATTGTGCTGGTGTGAAACCCACCCAGGAAGACAGAGGCTTGAATTATTAAAGGCCCCGAGTTTTCAAGCCTTGAAGCAGATTTTCAATATTCTGCAAATTATGCAGTATCTTGTTTTGGAAAATGCACGTCTCCTGCCCTTCTGTTCACGGACAGAGAGAAAGAGAATGTACCCGGGGGTGGGTGAGGAAGGTTGGCCGTCACCCCCAGGTGACTGTGCTTCTGAAGGTTCCAGTTGGGTTTTTAGACAAGACTTCAGAACCGACGTCGTAGGATTGGAATGCCTGGCCTGTGGTTTGGTTTGTGTGTGCACAGCAAACTAATCGGCAAAGAGAATTCATGGTGTGGCTCATAGTCTAAATACTGGGGCCCGGAAAACCTGCCGTAATGACAATTAAGTTTTCAAACCCTGCATGATGTCTTCTCGCAGAAGCGGCCCGTATTCTTCACATGACAGGAATCCAGTCCCCTTTATGCCCAAGAATAAGGCGCAGATTCGAGCACGAGAGAAAACAGTGCTTCGGAAGATAGTCCAGAAAGAAGCTAATGGCGAGGGTCTTAAGGATATAGGCCTCCCATTTCTCTGTTTCTGTCAACCTAGCAGAACAGATGACCTTCAAAGTATAGTATCCAAACCTGGGTGTAAAGTAGAACCCATCTGATGGCCTTTTTAAAAAAAAAAAAAAATTCCAGTCCTGGATATTGAACCCAGTGTGTTGTGTTTTCTGGGTAATTGCTCTATCATCTGAACTACACCCAGGCTCAGATGACTGTTACAAAGACCAAATCGGAACCTATAGAGCATGCATGGCAGTGTCTGAAATGGACTGGTCCTGTAACTATGTATTAGCACGCATATTGCTTTCACGACCTCATGGAGAAGACAGGAGAGAAAAAGGATGGAAATGTATTTGACTCAAATGCTGTGGCCCATCAGCCTTGTTCAGTTGGTGGATATCAGATCTTTCCTTTCTTTCTTATTTTAAACTTTTTAAGATTGTTAGTAAAAAAGGTGGTGTACAGCAGGGTCATCTGAATCCCAGGGGGAAAAATCAGAGCTCTTTCTCTCGACCCCCTAGCGCAGTGGGGTAGGGGTTTTGTTAGCCGCCGCCTCCTGTCTCTGGTGTAACTCCCTTCTCCCTCCAAAACACAAACCTTTCCCTCCCTTGAATACTCTTTTCCTTAGCACGTGGGGTCTGGCTCTTCTTTACCTGCTTTTAACAACTTGGACTCGCGTTTTCTCTCCTTTTTATATCTCAGCGAGGTAACACTGAATCTGGGAAGACTTGTCTCCACGTACTGTCCTTGATAGCAGCATTGACTGCGGTTTAAGTTTCCTTCATCCATTTCATGAGTCTGGGAGGCGGGTCTCTTTTGATTCCTTTAACATGGAAGTTCTACGAACTTGAAGCCTTCGGGCATCAGAAGGAGAGGACTGACGCTCTGTGGCCACTCAGCACACACATACTTAACAGATGTGTACAGAAGCCACAGCCCTGCCGGGTTGTGTCCTTCCTTCGAAGCTCTATATTGAGTACTGAAGATCTCACTGTAAACTCCAAAGGCCTAGATTCCTGACCAGGCAGAGACCGAGGCACAAAGACCCCAGGGATATTGCCATGGGGCCACATGCCATTCTTTTCCTCTCTGGTGGGATTAACAACACTGGTCTCTGGAGAATGCTGCCTAGGAGAGGATGGCACTACCGGTCATTAGGAGAGGCCCACATCCTCCCAGAAGGAAGGAGGAGAAACTCACATCCTAGACATCACCCAGCAGGGCAGGTGCATCTTCAAAACCGTTGGTACATTCTCTATATCTTACATGCCTCTCTGAACAGAGAACATCTCACCCACATTCCTCTCCAGAGACAGCCCTGGCCTTGCTCCTTCTACACCTCCCCTCTCCCTTCCACGTGGCTCCCACACCTCTCGGGTGAAGGCTGCTTCCTCCTGACCCTCTCCATCTCTCCAGGACTCACGTCTCCTGGAGCTCTAGTCAGGGTGCATGTACCAACGTCACTAATTGACTAATAATTTTATGCTCTGTCTGGACCGTAGTCTTGGCAAGAAGGCCCATCTTTGTTTCACTCTCTGTTTCCAATATGGGCTACTATTTTCCCCCTTTCATTTTCCTTGGGAGATTCTCTATTGTCTGAATATTCTCTTTATCCCCAAACACCACAAAATGATACGAGACACTTTTTTTTTAGTTAAATATTACCCTTAATGATTGTCTTACATTTCCTCACTGCTGTGTTTTGTGTTATTATCTAGAGGTGATTTTTATCAGGTGAACCATTTTTAATCTATGTAATAAATGATTATGAAATTGAGAAAATGCAATGGAAGAAAATCAATATCTATGCCCCATGACAACAGGTAAAAGTCTATCTTCTGGCATAATATTTTGACAGAATAATTTGGCTTATGATAATCATTATCATTTTCAGGCTTATTTTCCCTATTATGTAATGGATATTAACATTTAAATTTTCTCTGTCCTCAGAGAAAGCATAGTACGTTATTTTCCCCGCACTGTGGTTTCTTGTGTCTCTAGGAAGTTTTAGGTATTAAAAAAGTACCAGTGGCTCACGCCTGTAATCCTAGCTACTCAGGAGGCTGAGATCTGAGGATCATGGTTTGAAGTCAGCCTGGGCAGGAAAGTCCATGAGACTCTCATTTCCAACTAACCACCAGAAAATGGGAAGTAGAGCTGTGGCTCAAGTGATAGAGCACTAACCTTGAACACAAAGCTCAAGGACAGCACCCAGGCCCTGAGTTCAAGCCCCAAATAATTCAAGCCAAAAAGAAAACCTTCTTTATTGATTGACTAACTTCACTGATTCTGCTCAGCGTTTTGTGTCAACACTTTTCTGTCTAAATGCCCCTTCCCAGGTTTTAAAAAGTATGACTCTGAACAAGCTGCTTACTCTTTCAGAGTGATCTACTTATATTTTTATACAACCTTAAGATTGCCTGTGATGCTAAATCAGCTTTTAATTACCATTGTAGTTACACAGGGTTGAAAAAAAAAGAATCTATTATTTCCAGAACACAGAATGGATATGACCAGCACTGTCTCGCGAGTACGGTTATTTTAAAGCTTTTATTACTAATGATCATTGTTTTATTATAACTCATTGTTCACTGGCCTTCTGGGCTATTTGCTCAGAGTTGCATTCAGGGATACAGCTGCTCTTACAGCTGTGATTCCTCTGAGATTCTGCCGCTTCAGGAAAGACTCCCAGCTCAGATTGGGAAGAGGGCTAAAACGGGGCTCAGGGTGACATTTAAACTTGGGGTCCTCTAGAATGTGCTACAAAAAAGGGGGGGGTGCATTTTTCCCCGCTCTAAGAAGAGATTAAGGAATGGCAGAGATAAAAACAAAAACAACAACTAATGGCAACCATTAAAGGACTCGTGAACCAGCTCTCCATTTCAGATTCTGTTTCTGTTGGAGTTCCACTTTATAAATGACCCCCTCTCCCCCCAGTTCGTGATCAGACTTCATTCTCTTCGCTCCCCGTGCACATGAGACCACAGGTTTCAAAGTGTGCTCTACCCACCGTGCTTCTGGAACAAACCATGTATTCCAGTAACTCCCCACCAGGCCTGAGACACAATAGGAGGGTGTTCAGGCTCTTTCTGTAAGATCAAGGAATTCCCACTCCGGCCGGCCAGGAGGCTGTACAAAAGTTTCCAACCTTCTGACTGCAGCAGGGACTAACTTCCAACGGGAGTCAGTTGTTAGAGTCAACCAGCAAGGTCGAGATTCAGGGATAGAAATGGGGAGTGATGGGAGTGGTTGTAACTAACATGCCTAGCCACGCACGAACACGTGTCTTGAAGTGTTTTTAGTCGTGAGGGTGGTCGCATTTATTTTTTCGCCTACTTAACACAAGGACAAGTTTTCGGCTTCCCTTCCCCGGCCCCCCCTTGCGCCATTTTAAAGTTCATGCTTTTCACAAATGAAGAAGTATTTCCCACAACTTTATCCTTATTAACAAACCCTCTAGGACTTGGGTACGTTCAAAATAGTTCTATAAGATACATGTAAATCCCTGATTGAAATCTGCAGATGGTCTTGGGCTCCACATCATTATCATCGTCTCGTTTTCCTCGCTCCTCCTCTTCCTCTTCCTTCTCCTCCTCCGCCTCCTCTTCCTTCTCCTCCTCTTCTTCTACATTCTTCTCCTCCTCCTCTTCTTCTTCTTCCTTCTCCTCCTCCTCTTCTTCATTCTCTTCCTCCTCTTTCTCTTCCTCCTCTTCCTCTTCCTTCTCCTCCTTGTCCTTCTCTTCCTCCCCTTCCTCCTCCTCTTCCTCCTCCTCCTTCTCTCCTCCTTTCTGCTCTTTTTTCCTTCTTCTTGTTTTTGCATTCCCAGAGCTTGAACTCAGGGCCTAGGAGCTGTCCTGAGCATTTTTGCTCAAGGCCAGCACTCTACCATTTGTTTGAGTCATAGCTCTATTTCCTGCTTTTGGGTGGTTAACCAGAGACAAGACCCTCACGATCCCGCTTGGGCTAACTTGGAGCTGTGATGCTCAGATCTCTGCCTCCTGAGTAAGTAGGATTACAAGTATGAGTCGCCAGCCGGCTGGCCAGCACTATGTTTCTAATTAGACTAGGTTACCTGCAAACCAGCTTTGTCAAGAAAATGAATTTCAAGGCTCGACCTTAGTGTCTTTCTGTGTGCCCTGAAGTAAGTAAGCTACAGGCAGCACTGAAGGGAGGCTGGCTCATCATTTTCTCTCCAATACCAGTTGGGGTGCGGAGTCAGAATTCTTGCCACCGGTCAGCAGTAGGAGCCGAGGCCAGGCAGTTAGGGTAACCTCGGAAGAGGCCACCATGCCAGGAGATGGCATAGCAGGAAAATCTCAGGGCTGAGCCCATTGCTAAGGGTATAAAAGAAACGTCTTCTGTCCCTACAACTGAAAGACAGGAAAGTCAAAGAAGTTAGATTCCTGGGTCAATTCACAGCTTTTTTTGTTTTTGTTTTTGTTTTTTTGCCTAATCACCAGGAGAAGGGAACAGGGCATTATTTTTTTCCCCTTGTCCTCAATACATTTTCTAAAGGGTAAAACTGTATTTCTCATAAACACCATAAAACCAAACAGCACATGAAAAGCATTCATCAACAAAGGGAAATGATCCCGAGTATTGAAAGAGTTTTGCTAATTATGCGGTGGAACAAGCATAAAATAAAAATAGATGACAGGCACTCTGTCGGAGAGCAACCTTTCTCAACAGTGGTAGGCGGAGAAAACCACTTTCCGTTTTTATGGTAGTTATAGTTTTTTTTTTTAATTTATGTTTTTGTTGTGGTCATGATATTTGTTTTTCACCGAAACCTTCCTTGCTTAATAAGTTTTGAGGAGGAATAAATGTCATATGTAATTTAAATGATTGAGACATGCTCTCACGTGAATGCATAGAAAATGTCTCCGCGGGGGAGCCGAGGTCCTTGTGTTTCTTCTTTTACGAAATCAAATTTACAATCTCTTCACACCAAATCATAATCAAGTCTTTGGATCCAGACATATTCTGTTTTGTCTTGGTCCGTGCCTTTATGCCAAGAGGTCTTTCAATAACTAATAATAATAACTAATAATAATAATTTTTTCAAAAATATTCTGTGACCGTTTTTGCTCTGCCTACATTTATTTGACTTCAGAGTAAGATATAAGAGTTTTAACATTTATTATGAAAATAATAGCATGAAATAGAATAAGATGGTCTGAATGATTAATTTCCTATGGCCGGAACACTGTGCAAATCTAAATGATATTAATGCTTTCATTTTTTCATAGTCAATATTTGCATCTCTTATAATGAAAATCTGCTTTAAAAAAAAAAAAAGAAAAACTCCAATGAATCATGATCCTGAAGCCACGAGCAACTGAGGATGGTTTTTAAAAGAGGATGTCAGACTGAAATGTACATCTCTTGGTGAAGGTAAAGCTGCACCTGTTGGGATGTAGAGAGGGAACTCAGCGGCCCCTGCTTTGCATGTGCTCCAGTGTTAGCAGTACGAACAATCCTCTAGAATTGTTCCTTATTTAGAAATGCCTCTGGTCTACAGAGGAGGAGCAGTAAACGTATGTTAAGCATCTAAGTGGGTTATTTTTATGATGTGACTTATTTAGATGGTGCTGCTTTCCGCATTGATATTCCAGCTCATCATAAAGAAACCAAAGATCTAGAATAGAAACTTCCAAACTATCGAATCTTATAGAAAGCCCACTACAAGCACAAAAGGCTGTGATTTATGGAGGAGTTTCTAAAAGTCTTCAGAAGACCCTGTTTTTCCCTTCAATGAATTGGAGTACCTACCACCAGCAAGCCCTATTCTGACCATAAACTTCAGTAAAAAGAAGATACTGGTTAAAGTTAATCCATTTGTTGAAAATAAACTACTAAATTCATGCCAGATATTGATTTTTTTTTAAAAAACAAACTTTATGTGGTCAAGCATGATTGGGCTCACCTATAATCCTGGCATTTAAGAAGCAAAGCAGGATATGCATGAGCTCCAGGCCAATTTGAACATCATAGAGAATTCCAGGCCAGTAAGAGATACATAGCCAAGACCGTGTTTCAAAATGCCAAGAACTGAGGTCTTGTCTCACTGTTAGAGAATGTGCCTAGCAAGATTTTAGTCTGAATTACTTCACTCACCATATTTTCGTCCAGGTTCATCCATTTCCCTGATAATAACCTAATATTGTTCTCCCTGGTGAATAAGTAAAGTTTATATAGATGGATGGATAGATAGATGAAAACTAGATAGTACATAAACATACATACATACATACATATGTACATACATACATATATACATACGTACATACACTGTAGATGGAAAAAGAGATGGACGGATGGATGGATGGATAGATGAGATAGATAGATAGATGATAGATTAGATAGATAGATAGATAATATATAGATAGATGGATAGATAGATGATATAGGTAGGTAGGTAGGCCAATAGATGATAGATAGATAATTATATGGATAGATGGATAGATGATTTAGTTAAGTAGGTAGATAGAAAGAAATAATAGATGTAGATAGATGGTAGATAGATATAGATAGATGATAGATGGGTAGGTAGATGATAGATATAGATAGAAGACAGATGGATATAGATAGATGGTAGTAATAGATAGTAGAGATCAATAGAGAGATAGATAATAACACAGATATGTGCATAGATTGACAATATTGGTAGATAGAGACAGAGGGCCCCTGGACTCTCTATTGGGAATAGATTGACAATACTCATGGATGCACACGTGTCTTCTACCTTCTGGGTAATTAATACCCTGAAGTAGTGTGGCTGGATACTCGGGCTAATTGCAGTTTTAGGTTTTGAGGAGTCTCCATGCTGCTTTCCAACCTGCTTGCGCTCATTTGCATTCCCACCACATCCTCCTCCTTCCGCCCCCTACAGCATTAGCCATGGTTCCTATTTTTGCCCAGGGCCCTTCCTGCTGAGGCAGGAGGGGACCTCCGTGTTGATTTGCATTTTCTTCATGGCCAGAGATGCTGTCAGACCCTTGGTGTTTAAAGGCAGAGAAAGGAGAAGGGGGTTGTATTGGTTTTCATTGCTGTGTAAGAAATGACCGTTACAGATAGGTACCGGCCTACAGGTGAATCGACCACCTCTCCAGGTTCCATGCTGAGGTGCTGGTCCCCTCTGCTCAGTAGTTCCCAAGGAACCCATAAGTGTGCTGCTCGTCTAGGTTTTGTATGTCTTGGCGTCTTCTGCCCCGTTCACGTTGCTGTGGGCCGGATTCATTTCCTCGTGGTACCAGTGCCACTTTTCCCTTCTTCAAGGTCGGCTACATCTTCAATGCCTTTACTTCTGTACCTTCTGTTAATGGCCTTGGTCCAGACCAGTCAGAACCGGCGTCTTCCTTCTGCTGATCTGAAATTAAAGTTAATTAGGGATTGGGGGGTCATTAATCACATCTGAAAAATTCTTTTACTCTCTCATATTTTGTGATTTAATTAAGGACTTGCCTGGTAGCGAAGCCACAAAAATTAACCCTAACCATACCCCCAGCTATTGAGTTTTATTTTTTTAATATGTATGTACCTGCATACGGGCCGGGCATCTATACGTAGACTGTACCTCTGTATATGAAGAGTCAGGTCACAACACCAAGTATGTTCTGCGGTACTCTGAGTCAGATTGAGACAGAGTTTGAGAGTCGCTGGCGTCACAGACAAGTTTATAATCATTCTCACGTTTCCAAAAGTAAGGATGTACTCAGCCAATCACACACGATACTACTCAGCAGCTTTGGGTCTGAAGCTTCCCAGTATCTATTATTAGTTGCAGTGATTTTTGCATCATTCGCTCAAATCAGCCACTGGTGAAGAAGGCTTTGCGTTCATCAGCCCCGTCTGTTCATTCCTGGGGGTCACCAGTTATTTTAGAAAATAGTATGAGTACCTTCAATAAATGGCCACTATATTACCAGGTAGAAATGGCATGGGAGAGTAAGAGAATTTAGAAAAGAAAACCAAAGTCGAATTCCTACTATGAGGAGGCTCCATTGTGGTGGTATGGGCTGGACATTGCTTTTCCCATCTTCCCTTCAACAAGCAGAAGAATAGGGTAAACAGCAGTGAGAAAAGAAAGGAAAATCTTAAACTTAACAAGAAGCCAGTGCCTGGAATATGTATCGCATGCATTTTAAAGAAAAAAAAAATGCTCTCCACCCCACAAAAGGAATCGAGAAATTAAAGCACATTTCTGATCTCTTGCATTTTATTTATTATTTATTTTGCCGGTCCTGGGGCTTGAACTTGGGGCCTGCGCACTGTCTCTGAGCTGCTTTTTGCTCAAAGCTAGCATTCTACCACTTGAGCCACAGCGCCACTTCCAGCTTTTTCCGTGTGTGTGTGTGTGTGTGTGTGTGTGTGTGTGTGTGTGTGTGTGTGTGTGTATGTGTTTGTGTGTGTGTTGGGGGTGGGTGTATGGAGGAAACGAACCCAAGGCAAGCACTCCACCACTAAGCCACATTCCCAGCCCGTGATCTCTTGCATTTTGTCGTAGAGTTTCCTTACATTGCCCCAGTGGACTTGGATATCTGAGAAGGGGTCTGTCACTCACTCCCTAAGGCTTACCAGTCCTGGCATTTATTGAACTGACACGTGGTTCCCAACCAGCTGTGAAAAACCCTCTATCAAGCAAAACCCACCTCTCATCTGTTACTGCTGAGCAGAAGCCACTGGCCATGTAGAGATCAGACACATTACACTTTGATTGTTACTTGACATGCAGGCTTCCTAAATGGCTCTTCAATGAGCGGCAATTTCCCTAAACCAAAGCCCGTTTTGATCAGCCAATTTCATTGTGATACTCGACCCTCCTCACCGCACTGGGCTTCCGTGTCGTACTTCAAAGTGTAGGGTGACATTGTAAGGGCTTTGGTCTCCCCTAATAAACTCAGCACCATTGGTGGCAAAGAGCTGCGCTAGACTTTAACACCAAGGTTTTATGTGAAAATAAATGTTTTCTGTTACGACCTTGTGATGATTTTTTTGCAAACGAGCTCAGGTTCAAGGTTAACACGCCATTCTCGGTGTCTGAGCAGTTGATGCTTAGTTTAACCTCGGTGAACCCTTGTAAGTGGATTAGCTATCTGCCGTCCTCACCAACGCTCCCTTATTTACTGATCTCCTTACAATTTCCATCAACATCTTTATCTTTGCTTTCCACGTAGGACTCTCACTGTATCAGTAGTATTTTTTTTCCTTTAAGGATCTCCAGGAATGGAATACATTTGTCTCCATTTCTATCTTATTAATGTTGCTGATTAGATTTATAGATTTATAGATTCATAATTTGGCCCCATGAAAGAATTGTTCCCATTGAGACTGAAAGCCCAAGAGATTAATTAGACCCTGCTCTTCCCTGATCCTTCGTGTTCCAACTTTATTAGGAAAAACAAGCACAGAATGCAAAACAAAAGAAGGAACTATAGTCACGACTAATTGATTGGGTTTTTTTTTTTAACCAATTACGTGCAATGTATAATTACCCAAAATTATGTTAAAATCCATAATTTTACACAAAAGGAGAAAGTAGGCACTCCATCTAGAAGGCAATCTGCATATGATAAAGATGGATTAAATCTGAGAGGAGGCCTGGGCTTGCCAACCTTGAAATACTCGAGTCAAACACTTTATCTCCTGCCCATAAGTTCTATACAGATAGCTAAAAATAAATTGTTTACTCATTTTCCTATAATAGAGATTTGTACTCTCTCTTTGCACAGCTTTTCTTAGTGATGCTGCTGCAGCTTCCACTTCTGTGCGTATTAACTCCGAGAGAGCTCAAGGGTAGATGTCCTTCAGATAATTCAAAAGACACATCAGAGTTGGCAAAGTTCAGCTTCAGATTCATAGCCTGCATTTCGTATACAGCGGCATTTAATTTAGCTGTTCAGTAGTATAGATTATTGGTTCTGGGGCTTCTACCTTGGCCAATAATGAGTGTCAGAGTGACATATGACTGATGTTATTGTTGGCAAATTATTACACTGCCAGTGAAGGTAACTATTAAAGACAATCAAGCCGGGCCCAGCTGTATAGTGAAATCATTACTTCTACAAATATCTTGTGATTTAGTCAGAAGCTTTCTCATTATGAGGGCCAGAGAATTTGAGAGAAGACAGACTCTAATCCAGCAAGGTTCTGCCCTCAGAGATTACAAGGAATGAAGAGGGTGTTTGGTGTTGTGGTTTGGTGAGTTTTGTGGGGTTTTGTTTTTGTCACAAGCAGACTGCCTTCCAAATACAGAGCAAGGTCAAAGCAGAGGGCTCCCAGTAACGTTTTGAAATATTCCTGTGTGATCTTCATCTTCAGATAAAACATTGACTTATCTCAGATTGATTTCTTGTTGAAAACATTCATTTCTAACATAGGGTAAAATTCTGAAAACAAAGCAACCACCACATCTGTTTTATTAATAGCTCTTATCCTACAAATATGTTTTTTTAAGGGGCACTTTCTTGTTGGCCAGGCATTAGTTCCTTGGGTCTCTGGGTTGGTAGATAACACATTCAAACATGTTTTGTTTTGTGTTTTATTTTTGTCATGGTACTATTCTCCTATTGGGTCCCTCTTTCCTCTCCCAGTCACAGTACACCTTTAAAAGGATGATGATAGACCATTTGAAAAACAAAAATTATCCCATGTTCCTAGACATCCCTGAGAAGGGGTATAATTGAGCTCAGAGTAGCTTGACTCGTCAAAAGAGCAAATAAATAGAAGAAATAGATGCCTGAAATTCTTCAGTCTCCTGTTTCACCAGAAGGACTAATGGCATATTTAAATTTCCAGCTTTCCAGCCCTGCTCTTCCCTTGGTCCTTACCCTACCACAGTGCTGAGGTTGTGTTTCAACGTTTCGCTTGGCGCATTTCAAACTGTCAGGCTGAAGAAATACCAATAAGTGTGTTAGGTTTAGATAATCGAAAATTCCCTTTACTCAGCTTCTTCGTCTATATTTATCTGTCTGGCTGTGAAATCTATTCCAAGAATATTCATCTACTACCCAAATCTATTCACCAAGCATCAAGACTCATCAGTGAGATGGAATAATGCCATTTAATTAGTCTTTGATATACAGCTTAATTAGTTCTTAATAAGGGGTAGTGCATCCTAAAATCAATTATCTTGCTCTTTTTAATAAGAGCAACTAATTAGTAGGAAAATCACCACAGTTCTCTTTTTATCCTGAAGCTTTCCATAGTGCTGGGAAAGAAGGTTATGAAGATGGAAAAAAAAAGAATATATATCCTACAAAAACATTTGGAAGAAATGTCAAATTGAACCTCAAAAGATATATTCAAACTAATGGCAATTGGTTAGAAATACTTCACAGAAAATGCACTGCTACCGACTCAGCCTCTCTGAATATTTCCATAGATGTTTAGTTCAAGCTCTGGAGCAAGGTCACGGCGGTAGTCTTTGTTTGTGGGTCTTGTGCTGCTCTGTGGAGGCCGTGGCTGGAAATCCACAGTGACTGCCATATTGCTGAGTTCTCCTTATTAACAAGAGCCGTACCTCGGGAGGCAGCAATCGCGTGTGTCTCAGGACGTTGGCTTTTCATTTTCTTTCCTCCTTCACTTTCCCCAGCTGTGGAGAAATGATACTTTACTCACGGAAGAGGTAGCCATTCAAGTCTTAACTCCACACCGGCTCCACTGAGATTCGGAGAGGAGGAAAATGGACGGCATCCTGCTTCTCCTGGAGTTTCCATTTCCGTGCCAGGAGATGCACACGCGACACCCAGGGAAACAAAGCGATGGGGGGATTTCCGAGAGAGCTCCATGCTTGGTGGCAGTCCAGTGTGCTGCGGTAGAGAAGGGCTGGGGACCTCGCGCGTCTTTCCGGTGGGAAGGCCAGTCAAGGTGACCTTGACTCCGCTGTAATATTGGGGGGCAGAAGGAGCAAGGAGAGCGAAGAGCAAGACCCCGGGCCCGGGGAAGTTCTTTACGTCTTCAAAGACTCTGCCGTGTGGGGGGTGGGAACATTAGAAATGAGGTGGCTTGGAAGGTAGCTCAAGGTCAGCCGAAGCCTGTCAGACCACGGCAAAGAATTGGGATGTTGTTATTCAGAGAGGTTTGAGACTGTGTTCACTGGGGGCCGTGGTACGATTGATCTCCTTATTAAATAAAAAAAAATCAACATCAATATTAATTATAGAGTCTGGGCAGCGAGTCTATAGATTTTTTTTTTTTAACTATATAATTATTTCAATTTTATGGTTGGAAATTTTCAGGAAAGTGCTCTGGGAAGGTCACGGTCTATCAAAATGGCAGAAGTAAAAGCGTCAGACGGTGTGTGCGCAGCTGCGGTGAGCCTAAGTTAGGAAGAGATGGAGGGAGACTCCCCCACCCCGGTATCTAAAGATAAGGCTTAAGCTGGCAACCAAATATTTAGGCTCCTCTGGCCGCCCCCCCCCCCCCCCACACAAAAAAAACCAATTCTATGATGGTTATTTAGACACAAGTGAGGTTAGGTAAAATTCTTCCCATCACTCAGAGTCACCCACAGAAATCGAATCAAAACACTGAGAGACACAGAGACAGAGACAGACAGACAGAGACAGAGAGACAGACAAGAGACAGACAGAGACAGGGACAGAGAGAGATAGACAAAGACATACAGACAGACAAGAGACAGACAGAGAGAGACATATAGACAAGAGACAGACAGACACTACAGACCAGACAGACAGAGACAGAGACAGACAGACAGAGACCAACAGACAGAGATCGACACAGACAGAAACAGAGAGAGAGCTGTCAGAGACACAGGCGTAGGAGATTGCATGGCCAGTGGGTGGGCCCTGTATGATGCTCTCTTCCTTACGAAGTGAAGCATGATGTGTTATCTTCTCGGCAGTACAAGACTCCTTTTAATTCAGACAGGCGTCAGCGTACCGTCAGGGAAGGTGAGAGCCAGGATCAGGCTTCCATTCCTCCCCCACCCCCCCAGCACAGGTACTCAGCTCAACAGGTGATCAGCTTGCCAAACATTCCCTCCACGAATAGACTGGTGCCAGCTGCCTCACACAGCTTCTTCCTGGGACACGGTCCCTTCGTACAGGGTCCACAATCCAGAGACCTGGTTGAAGAGCCATGCAATCCATCCAGCTCCAGGTGGTGACCGCCCCGGGCTTGGTGCTTGCCCCCAGACACAGTCTGTGTATAATTGCATAGTAAACACAACTGATGTGAAGGGCACCGCGACCAGGGAGAATGAAAGACGTGAAGGTTTCTTCGGCATTACAAGCACTCAGTGTTGCTTTCCCTTTCTCCCATGAACCGTAGGCAGTCACCTAAATACACACACACACACACACACACACACACACACACACACACACACACACACACATCTGGACATCCAGTGCATATGAGAAGCACCTGCCCCTGTCCTTCATTGAATTTGCTACATGTATTTATCTGGAACTGCAGCCTGGAAAATGGAAGCAAGCAAAACTCAAAAAGAAAAAATTAAAAAGTAGAAAATCACCTCCCACAGAAGATTCTGTAGGCGGGGTGGGTGCGAATGTTGAAAGGGGCGGACACTGATCAAAAGGCACTATACTCATAAACTGCTCTGGCAAATGGCAACTCCTTTGGACAACTACTTAAAAGATGATCATAAAATACTCTAAAGAGAGAAAGAGAAGGTTCTGTCGTTGTATCTGGATACTTAGAGCCCCGGAGCCCGTGTAGCGACGGCGAGCTGGTACCCACGTGACCCTCGGTATTGGACCTCCTTTCCTGCCTTCCCGGGTTGACATTGCTTATCGAACCTCACTCCTATTGAACAAGTCCACCTCTTTGCTTTGCTCCTTCCGTGTGTTAATCTTGCTTCTTTGAGGGAGGAGTTCTTCTGGAATCTTCTCCTCCTCCTCTTGGGGCCTGGTGAAGAGTTACCTTCCTTTGATGCTAATCCTGACTCAGACCTTCATCCTCACAGTTCAGGTGTCGTGGTCTGTGGATCTAGCCCCTTTGGATGCACTCTGCCGGCCCGGATCACACAACAACGCTGGCCTTGAATATTCCAAACACAGCGTTGGAGAAAGGACGCAGATGGGTTTAAAAGAGTAGGGAAGACTCTCTGGCATAGAAAGAAATGGGCAAATCATTGCGTGTCGTTCTCAAGAAATGATGGAACATAGGATTTGTACTTCTAGGAACGCGCTAAATGCTCCAAGCATATGAAAGGACGTTGCGGGGGGCGGGCGTGGGGGGAGATAGTGAATTCAGTTTAAAAATTGAGGAGCGTATCGGGATGCGGTTTAGAGCTAACAAGCTTTGTTTTCTTTGTACCCCTGCCAATGTATACACGGAAATAACACTTAAGTTCGAGAGTCCCAGCGTGGATCCCAGCTGTGTGGAGGACGGGCTGACGGATGGATGGACAGGTGCGTGGATGGATGCGTGGAGAGAATGATAAGCAGGCAAGCAAAGAGAGACTCTCCCGGGGAGAATGAATGAAGGCAGTTTTTCTTGACTCCTCAGTGACACTATTGGTGCACATCAGAGAGAGCAGAGTCAGGATTCCATGACATTTTGTTTTCTGGCCATTTGCAGGAAAATCAGAGTTGGGCACAACTCTTCATCTCTTCCCAGACGACTTGGTGAAATGTCACATTTGCGTCGTCCAGAATAAGCAAAGGAACTGCTCACACTGGATAATTAATTAACACTTGTCAACTGCCCAGAGGAACTTGGCTCCAGTGGTGAGCAGAGGAGGCCTTCAGTTTCTGTGGCTCCTGCAGTCTTCTCCTGCTCTTTGGAAGAATCCGTGCCCCCCCGCCACGGGTGGGAGCAACCGTGGTTGCCCGTTCCGTGCTGGTTATCACGCTCTACCAAGCGTCACGCGCACTGGGCTTATTGTTTGTACCTGTGCCTCTCAATCCTTGACAGTAAATGAACAGCTAAACAAGAATATTTCCCATGGCAGCGCCTTTGTTTCCCTTCTTCCCCATGCAGGAGTGAAGAGGTTGTGTTCTTCAGCCTCACTTTGCTCTAGGATGGTGTGTGTGAGGGGGGGGGGGTTAATGCCCTTCTGGGGGTAACGTCTTCATCTTCAAATGTGGAAAGAAAAAAAAAACAACTGCAGGGCACCACTGGCTAACATCCCCTAGCCTCCTAGCTACTCAGAAGGCTGAGGATCAAGGTTCAAAGCCGACCTGGGCAGGAAAGTCCATCAGATTCTTCCAATTGGCCATCCAAAATCTGGAAGTAAAACTGTGGCTCAAGTGGTAGCGTACTGGCTCAGGGACAGCACCCAGGACAGGCAGGTGGAGAGGAGGGGGAGGGAGAAACACACACACAAATGTATTAAAAGAAAAAAAGCAAGCCAGTAGTCCTCCTTTTTGAATGCCTATATTCTGTAACTAAGAAAGTTCATTTCGATACCAGGTCCATTCATGTATGTCTTGTAAAAAGCTTCCTCTTCTTCTTCCTCTTATCTTCCTTTATCAATTGCGCTCTTTGTGCGACATCGTTTTCCATGTCCACGTGTAAACCTTTGCACCGTAACCCTCTCTTCTCCACGCCACACACTGTCACAACTCAGCGATTTAGTATTGTTTCTCTCCAACCCACCGAGACAGCGTGCAGGCTCAAGAAGCTTTGCTTTGTGGCCAGTAACTAGAGAGTTTGTGTTCTTTGTGCATTTACAAATGACATGATTTTATGCAAGAGGGAGGTTGATTGCAGGGCTCCTAGAAAGTGGAGGAATGTGTTTTCCAGGGGCTTGCTCTCCTTCAAGCAGTGATCTAACAGGGAAGGAAGTGAACGGAGAACCCTTTCCCTGTACAGAACACTTCTGCACAATTCATGTAGCCATTCATGGCTTCTTTTGCTATTCCTTTAATTGATTCCTTATTCAGCAAATAGAACCGAGATACAATTAACCTTGTGAATAGTTCTTTAGGGGGGACATATTTAGATTTGATTGGGTCTCAGCGAGGTCACCCCCACTGACCTGAAGGTCAACAATAGAGCATGCTGACTGCTTTTGGGTAAGTCATATTGAATTAAATCTCTTTAGAGACTAGTTTAAAGCCTGGGAAAGTCTTCTGGCTTAAACAGTTAGAGATAATTGGTGTGTCTTGCAGTATCGAGTGTTTGAGTGCAAATTAATACGTTGGCGTGGTGGCTCGCTGTATGTTTTTGAAGGGAAAATCCATTCCGTTTTCCACACCGTTTCCACCCAGTTTTTCTACAGGACACAGTTACCAGTGGCAATTACAGCTCTGCTTATGGAGGTCCATTCTTCATTCTGAATGTGGAGATCAGGTTACTCTCTCCCCACACTGGAAACAAGTATTGCCTCCATTAGGATGCTCGGAAAGTGAACTGGCTTCCAAAGATGCACATTTAATTGAAATGCTACATCACCGTATAGTTCCCTTTTTCTTAGGGTCAGGATAAAGATTTCCTCTGCAGTCCCTGAACCATGAGTCAAGCATTGGAGGGTTGAGAAAAATTCAAGTGAAGCGTGCGAGGAATCCTTTAGGAAAGTTGGCTGTAGTGTCAGCTGTGAAAATTCCCAAACTCAGAAGAGGCCCTTGGAACTTTCCGGCTCATTGAGTCGCCCACTTTTTCTTGGCTGGGCTTCGGGGCTCTTAATTAGAATCATGATTGTAATTTGGTAAATGATCGAGTCTCTCCATTTTCTTTTTCTTTTGTTTGTTTTTTCTTTTGTTGGTCCTGGGGCTTGAACTCTGGACCTCGGCTCTTCAGCTCAAGGAGAGTGCTCTACCCCTTGAGCCACGGTGCCACTTCCACTTTTCTGGTGTTTCATTGGAGTTGAGAGTCTCACAATGTTCCTGCATGGGTTGCTGTGGGACAGTGATCCTCAGATCTCAGCCTCCTGAGTAGCAAGGATGACAGGTGTGAGCCCGGCTCTACTCATGTTCTTGACCCTCTCATCAGCATCTATTTTGACTTTAAAATATTTCTTTTCTTCCAAGTAAGATTGCAGGGCAAAAAGGACCCTGTCTAACTCCAGTTATTAACTCCATAAATGGAGTTTTGGTATTGAGAAACAGGAGGCTTAGTTCCTGTGGAGTTTCAGATGTGGAAATATTTGATCCTTGGTTGTTGTAGCCATGAGGTACTAGGAGCTGGTTGCTAAGGCTCTCTGACAGTGTTAAGTGACTTTAAAATGTTTGCGATACGAAACAAACAAAAAAAGGCTTGCCAAAAGATAGGGCGTTTAAAAAAAAAAAAAGAAGCAAAATTGAAATCGTGCGTGCTTGCTTGACTGTAAAACAGCATCTCATCTCCGGTATCTTTGTTATCATCCACCCTGCATAACATTTCCAAATGATTTACACCTTGGGTAGCTTTCTTTTATAAGAGTTTGGGGGGCTATAAAATGCTAATGAATTACAGCCAATCATAAATTTAAGTTAGGAAAAGGTAGCCAAAGTTGTTTGAAAGTAAAATTATGCACAATAACTCTTTGCCAGTTCATAATCATTTAAATGTCAAACATAAGATGCGGGGTAATATTTTCAATGGGATGTCAAGTAATGGCCTCTAGAAATAAAAACACCTCGAATCTGTAAGGAGGGTGAGAACTGGCAGCTGTGGTTATCAGAAAATAGACAGGTTATCTCGTTACGTCTCTGTATGAATTACTTTCATTAGAGATGCAAACAGGATCCAGTCCTATAGTAATCCAAAAGCTCATTGCTCTGATGTGAGGTGAAGCAGTCAACCAGAGAAACGGGAAGCTCAATGGATGGAGCTGAACCCTGGGGGCGGAAGGAACGTAAGTGGATATGTGGTTTCAGTTCTAAAAGATGAAAGAATTATGGAGATATTTGTTTTATCACGATGGGAATACGCCTTCTATTAGTGAGCTCTACACTTACAAATAGTTCGGCTAGAGAAGCATCTATGGTTACCAAACCTTGGAAGAAAAAAAAAAAAAAAGGTTTTATTTTGCTGAATTTCAGAGTCCTTCATTTGTCCGGGTTCACCTCTCCTATTGATCGTGGTCCCAAAACACAGGTGTAGGAAGGGGATTCATTGCAAATGATATTATATTGGTTTACAATCTTTAGTGCTTTAAAATACATATATTTATTATTTTATGCCCAGGCTGGGGCCTGAGCTCAGGGAATTTTAGTTCCCTACTGAGGGCTAGAACTCACTGCATTGTGATGATTTGTGAGACACTGAAGAAGGGTTTGTTTTGATGTGACATTTCGCTCTTGGTACTACCGGGTCCTAAAAGAAGGAAGCCAGCATCTCCTTCACCAAGAGTTGCGTGTGATGAAAAACGAGATCGATTTCACTCAAGAATAGTAGACGAATAAAGAAAAAAGAATTGGGTGAAAAAAAGTTGTCAGGAGCTCTAATTTTCATGAGATAACTTTTACTTATAACTTACCTTTAATATATTTACTGAAGCAAGTAAGACTTAAGTGCATCATAAGCTTATGATTTCTACCCACATCTGGCTGTGAAATCATAACTTAAAATTACAGTAATTATTAATTATAAGTATATCGATTGATTAGTTATTAAATCTGATCTAAATTGATAGACAGAAACTGCTTATTGTTGAGAAGAGAAAAGTATAGGCATATAGATTTTTACCTTGTAACTTCCTCCACGCTTTCTTCCCATATTCCTACCTACCGTCACATTGTGTACATAACTCAGTTTATTTCACCATGCCTGTATTGACAATATTCATGTCTCTAATTTTTTTCTCTTTTATGGTTAATGATTTGGTGCATACCCTGGCTCCTATATCAATACCATATTATATGAATATTTCCACTGAATATTTCCATGAGCTGGAATTTTTCAAGGTAGAGGACATATGTATGCAGCCATATAGCTGTAACTGCCCCGTCTCCTTCCCTAAAGAAATTGGTCTTGAAGTATCATTCACATTACCACACATGTGAAGTAGAAATGATTTTTTTTTAAAAAGTGTAATGTTTCCTGCTTTGATCAGTCAAAACTGGTATGAAAATATTTATTTTAGAACTAGTCAAATTGTATAGCATATCCTACCATGAGTTCCAGTTGTTTATTGTGAATAATAAATATATAAGGATAAAGTGTCAATTGCTGATTTACAACTGCTGAACTAAATTGGTAGTTTACTAGTAAGGCCCATTATGAATCTATAATTACATACAATTAGCCTATTATCCAATAGACGTATAGATCTTTGATGTCAGTAGTTTAAGAGACCGGATGATAATATTTATCCTCAAGGATTTGTGCTGATTATGTGTAGCAGAAACTACTTCATTCCACATCCGTGTGAAAAACTGGTATCATAAACAATTCTCTCCACTGTGAGATATCAGGCCTGTAAGTAAGTGGATTTCTGCATATAAACCTTCTGTATTGGTGCCAGGGGAAGGAGTCAGAATTAGATAAAATTGTATTGTGAATGCTCCAGAAAGGAAGTTTGTAGGAACAGAATGAGCAGCGGTAATGTAATAAGCGTCAGGCTTCCTGACGAGCTTTGCTGGATGTGTGAGGAGAATCTAGATGATGTCTCTCCCTGATGTAACTCTACAGACCAAGCCACGGGTGACCGCAGAGTACAGAAACATGTCCCCGAAGATCTCACGAGAACAGGACCGTCCTTCGGGGGGCCATTCCCCACGAAGCTTTTGTTTTGTTTCATCCATAATACAAAGGTGTCTTAAGAATAATGTGGACAAGACCCTCAGAAAACAATGTCTTTTATTTGCGCTCATGGGATGGAGCAAAGAGACAGGTAAGAAAGGAAACAAAAAGCCATTCATTCTCTTTGTCCCTCAGGTCTTTCCGAGAGTAATGCAGATAAAAGCCCGCGGAGGACGGGGTGGCTGTAATGTAGTGCACGTGTCTGCAAGAATGCCCCTGTAGTCACAGGATGAAATAAATCAACAGCTACAGTCCCAACCCCCAGTTCTCCCTGGCCAAGGGAGCCATGAGTCAAGTGACTGAACCCTCCTAACGGGAGCACGTTGGACTCCATCTCTTCCTCCAGATGATCAGACTGTTCATACACTATAAGCCAACTGATGTAATGACCTAAACCATATGTCCCGTGACACACACACACACACACACACACACACACACACATTCATAAACATATACACATATACACGGACACATCCATCCATAACATTCAAGTCCCACTCACGAGTTATGATATCATCAGAAAACTCAAAGATCTCTTGTGTGGACACCTGTATTGTGCACACAAAGGACGGCCTTTCAGAGCTGGTCACTTATTCTATACTATATTGGTAGGGGGAAAACATCAGTCTCTGGGACCTACTATCAAAAGGTTCGTCGTGATCCATCCTTGCTTGCCAACATTACTTTTCCCCACAATGGAGGAGAAAAGAATTTCAGCAGAGGTGAAACCCTATCTAAAAATATTCTGGAAGTTTTCTTCCCTTTCTTTCTTTTTTTTTTAGAACACACTCAGTTTTGTCTTGTTTTCTAAGTTGGCGATCATGATATATAGACATATCTATTTAACTGAAGGCAAAACAAGGGTTTTGCTCTTAAAGTGAAATCCCCTGCAGGAATCGGGAGGGAACAGGGTGTGTAGCCCCTGGAGGAAGGGCTTCTCAGCAGCCCGGGAGGAGTTCTGTAGCCTTAGCGGGGGAGTTAGCTTGCCCACGGTCTTTGGTTCTAGATGTGTTGTGACTCCTACCCCTTCTGTGTTCTGCAAACCATCCTATCTTGCATGTAAACGCCCAAGGTGTCATTGTATATTTGTGGGAGCCTTGGTTATCCCTCTCTTATTTTTTTCTTGCTTTTTGGAATAGTAAAAACCCAGCATTCACTTTTCTTTCTCACTTTGATGTCATAATGACTTTTTTTCTTAAAAGTCAGATTTTCTAGATGCAGGACTGAAAATTCAATAAAGCAAACCAGAAATCCGGCTCAGATGGTAGATGGCTAATCCAAACCAATCCAAACCACTGCTCCAAGTTCAAACTCTAGATCCTACTTTCCCTCAACCCCACACCAAAATAAAATAAAGTAAAATAAACAGTCCTATACGTTTGCCTCCAACATTTAAGAGAAATTGAAAACTTTACTTAGGACAGAGGAAACTTGTTGGCTGACATTAAAGGTGTACTTCTTCCCATTCTGGTTGACGGTGTTCGCATTCTGGTAGATTAATTTATAAAATGCGTTGCTGAGTCAACCTGTGGCCGGTCTCTATATCTATTAGACTGAATGGATTCTAGCTGAATAAAATTTACAAGGACGGTTTGAAAGCCGCTGTCCCTTTTCTTTTTCTTTCTGGTTAGGAGTCAGCGTGACTCTTCTTTAAGACGTGGCGTGTAAACCCGTTGGGCGTCCCCCTCCTGTTCTTTTCTTCCTATTTCTTTTTTGCAAATGGACGCTGAGAGTGGAGAAATGGAACTAGAGGACGCTATTACTCAGGTGTCATCTTGCTTTCTGATCCATACAGGAGTCTACTTTCCCTAATTCTCATTTGCGATGGTAAGTAGATCTCCGGAATAATTTTTGACCTACCAAGACGTGCCTTGGCAATCTGCTGATGTTTCTATGAATATAAAAAGACCCTTTCCTGCAGGCGGTTGTATTGGCTTTAGAGCGCGAGCGTTTTTCCATTTTGAATGTAATTATGCAAAATAAATGAAAGAAATCTACCCCGCTGATATTTATGTAACAACTTCTAGAATAAATCTTCTGCTTTACAAATATACGGGGACCATTAGCTAGAAGGCATCCCACACGATTATTCCACCGAACTGGAGGAGAACGTGATGACGTCTCCCCCCCAACTCTTTTTATTTTTCAGATCAGCATTATTTGGCAAAGTAAAGTAAAACAGAGGAAAACAACTGAAGTTTTCTTCTGCAGTTTTTTGAAGAAGCAATGAAGCTACATTTAAGAAAAAAAAGTCAGTGAGAAATAGTTCAGGTGTGCTTTTCTTTGGAACGGTGATTCTTTTTGCCCAATTCATTTTATTTTATTTTTTGAGGGGGGGAGATTCACATTTAATAATGTTAATATTGGTGACCCACACTGATCTTTCTTGGGAAACTGCAAAGAGAGTGAGTCGAAATCTACCACTATCTTGCATCTATTGTTTCAATAATGATGACCAGCTGTGTGTCGGTGGCTCACGGCTGTCATCCTAGCTGCTCAGGAGGCTGAGATCTGAGGATCACAGTTCAAAGTCAGCCCAGGCAGGAAAGTCCGTGAAACTCTTATCTCTAATAAACCACCAGAAAACCGGAAGTGATGCTGTGGCTCAAGTGGTAGAGCGCTCACCTTGAGCTGAAGAGCTCAGGGGCAGTGCCCAGGCCCAGATCAAATCACACGATCTTTCTCAGATCTCAGCCAACTGAATAGCTAGGATTACAGATGTGAACCACCAGCACCTGACTCTCATGCCCAGTGTGGGTCAAGGAATAGAGAGCATCTGCCTAGCACGAGTGCATCTCCCTGAGTTCAAGCCCCAGTACTTCCAAAAACAAAGCAAAAAAACACTACTCCTGTAATCTCCTCCAGTCAACAAGTTATATGATTCATTTCCAAACCTAACGTGCTAAATGGGGAGACAGTGTTGGTGATGGATGGAAGTTCATTTTTTTTTGATGGGGGGAAATTGATAAAGATGTTCACCAGGAAAAAAATATCTGAGTATCAATCTCTGCAGTCATGTACTTTATTCACTGGAGTGACTCTCTCTCCTGCCCAAGCTGATTTCCTTACTGGAATATTACTGGAACATTAAAATAATAAGACAAAGCCTTCTCTACCCATCTGTTCTGAGGGTCCAGTTAAACGCCCGCCTGAAGAATGCCTAGAAATGGTGTATTGGCACCCTATGTCTCTGAGCTCCAGCTTTTTTCCCCTCAGAAGTGTCTGTCAGGTAGATTTCCATTGGATAGAGTAGACCAAGTCCTGGGATGGGTATCTGAGTCGTGGTTCCGTCCTGAGCTCCCAGAACCAGGATGGCTGTGTAGAAATGGGAAATAATCTGCGATCTGATGAGCGTGGGTGTGAGGTGGGCGAGACTCACTGGACAGGCAGAGTTTGTGACATGACAGATTCCTGCAAATCTTTGTCCAAACCCTGCGGAGGAGCTGAGGGCCCTGCAAATGTTGTGTTTTGAAGTGGGCCACTCGGACCTCCGGGTTGCGTCACCTGTGATGTGCACAGAGCATCCGACGGACAAGATCCGTTTGTCGTTCATCCTGTCTAAAGTCTGTACACTTTCAGTGGTGTACAGTGTTGTTTTCCATGTAATCCTGCGTGGGGAACCCACGTCTACTAACCTTCAGAACTCAGATAATCGAGAGAGGATTGCGTGGAGGAGAGCCTCTCCCCGCCCTCGAATTTACATCGGCAGCTTTCTCTTGGCCTCTTATTATTATTTTTTTAAACATCTTTTCAAAAGCATCCCTGAGTTGCCTTTATGGTTCTCTGACCTACCGTTAAAGCAAGAATTTGTTTCCCTGTGTTTCTTTTTTGGATTTGAGTGAGATGTTTATCTCATTTTATTCAGCTTAAACATGGAAAAGAAAGAAAGAGAGAGAGAGAGAGAGAGAGACTTCCACGAGCTTTTCATTATTCATTTTCTTTGTAGCATTCAATCAATTGTTCTCACTTCTGTTTCCACTGATCGCCAAGGCTGTTAATTCCCAGCATACCCCCCCTCCTGCCAAATGCTGTCATCTTTGCTCGGATTTTTAACCGTTTCGGGGAGGACAGGGGTGGTGGCGTCGTGGGAGGAGGGGGACTTTTACACTCTGCCATTTGCCTTTTTGGAATTTCATATTATCCTCCAGCCATGTTTCAATTTCATGCTACACTGACGTCGCGGGTTGTCTCCAGTCGCTTTTCTTTCTGTTATTATTTACTGTGCTTTATCTGCTCCCGGTCTGCTCCCAGCTTTTTATTTCAAAGCATTCCAAGATTGCGTGGACATTTCCACCTGTGTGGAGGCCCTGGTCAGCCTCTCCCCATCGTCTCCGGCTCCCTTCTGCTCTTGAAGTGAGCTGAGCCGGCCCAGCCCGGAGCACAAGCCGAATGCCAGCATTTCACGGAATGACGCCCAACCCCATACTTCCCAGGACGGACTTTACTCACTTCTACTTTACTTTCCCATTTGGGAATCTTAAAATCCAGTTTTGTCTCGTAGCATTTATATTCCTATTCGGTGTTACTTGTTTCATCTTTTTTAAATATATTTTCTGGGACTATTTTATACAAATTTCCCCATCACAAATTTCTATTTCATCTCCCCCTCTCCCCCCGCTCTTTTTCCTCTCTCCCTTCTGCTTTTCCCCCTTGACACTTTGAGCCAGGTGACTGAAGTGGTAGTGTCTTTCCGGAGGAAGTGATTTGATCAAAAACCGCCCCGCAATCGGAGTCATTCAAAATTAAAAGTTGACCTTTCCCATTACCCCCCTCCCCCCGCAGAGGCAGGGATTGGGGTGGGGGAGAGGGATTAAGGGAAAGAAGCAAAGCCCCTTTCGTCACAAACTAATGAATTAGGAGCATGGATTGTTTTCCTGGGAAACTTCCTTCTGTCGCATTTCTCTCCAAATTATACTGGAAGTCCTAAATATATGTTCTCTGGCCTTTTTCCTCCTCGGAGGGAGATTTGATGGCTTTAATTTTCTTTCGCTTATAAGCATTATCTGTAACTGTGATTGTGAGTTTGACTGTTTTCGAGACGGTCCGTGTAAATACATGTTCCAAGAAGACAGAATGGAGAAGCTGAGCACACAACAATTTCCCTTTGTTCCTGCCCTTCTTGAAATTTTTAGGGAGGGGGGGAATTAATTAATAAACCTAGCGAACCACCTAGATAGAACGGAAACTTGCTAGCCACAGTCCGCTCAGAGCTCTGCCTCGGTGAAGATCAAAGTAGACTTATCCATCTCCTTCCTCTTTCCCTTCAACCACTGTGTAGCCAACTTCCTTGCTCCGTGGTTGACGGTGCGTGAAGAGGCCCGACTGGCTCTGCTACCACTTCCTAGGTGTGTTACAGACAAAGCACGACTCTGTCATCGGGACTCAACCACAATTCTGAGGGCTGAATTTTACCTGTGGCGGTCTCTTCCACAACCCTAACACGATCACATCTATCTAGCGTGTGCTTTTTAAAAAACACCCAGTGAAGTGTGCAAGCCCCTAGAACACCGCGCTGCATCGAGCAGAAGCACAAAGAACACTTGAAAGAAGGCCCAGCTGCCCCCTTCTTCTGCGGCAATTATCACTCCTGCTCTAATGGACTTTGTCCATTCGCCTTCCTTTCTTTAAACCAGAGTAAATTCCCCTGCGGAGAACTCAATGCTAAGTAGTAGTGTGGCCCTGAGTGTTGAGCTTAGTGTGATCATGGAGCCAAATGTGGATGCTTTTTCTTTCCTTTTTTATTTTTTCTTGCTTTCTGTGTTTCCTGTCCCCTGAGTATCTAACCTTTACCCCACTGCAAACCTCCACCCTGTAGGTTTGATTTCAGCCTCTCCCCTGGCAAGCTATAAAACGGACTGGCCCATTTACGCGTTCAGACTGCTTGAATCGGCGAAAGCACACAGAAATGTATGGATGACGGGCATCGTAGGTCAGAGATGGTCCAGTATTGGGACTGGAGAAGCAATCAAACCATATTTCAAATATATAATTTATTGTAACGGTGGTGAATGGGGAGGAGGGTTTACAGTTAGAAAAGTAAGGTATCTTGGGCCTTTCTTTGGCTTTCCCATCTCTATCCTGCCTTCGACAACGGCAGCCTCCTTCGATAAGCAGAAAGTCTGTCCGGAGAAAGAATAGCGCTGTGATTTCTCGCTGGCTTCTATCAGGAGAGGAAGTGAGCTTAGACTCATCACGAAGTTCAGCCTTGGCCTCTCCCATCACATCCTCATACCCCAAACCAGACCAGTGACCCGCAAACTACAGTCTCCCTAGCTTCTCCCTGATGATCACATCCGCACGACAGCTATAGGGCAGACTCCAGAACCCTCCAGGCATTCCAACTTCATAGCTGGAGGGACCCGTGGAGATGCTGAAAGGTCAAACTGCCAGGCTCCCTGCGGACATCGAGGTCCTGGGATGCTGCTACGTGAGGTCTAATTCATTCCAAAACCTGGGGAAAGAATTACAGACAGGCACATTTCATCTGAGATTGTACCCCATCTGTCTGGGCTGGGTGGTCGGCAGAAGAAGAAGTCATGTCCTGACTTTTTTTTTTTTCTGCAAATGCTAAGAATGATCGCAGGTGTTTGCAGCAGTATTCTAAATGCCCGCCGGGGGTCATAAATGGTGTCTTCCCCCTTTTCTCCATTTGCAAGTTGAACAGTCTTATCTCCTTCTGTAGGCATGGGATCGAGGTGCATAACTGTCCCCCAATGGGTGGTAGATCCAAGACTCCACAGCATTCCAGTGATCTGCAGTCTACCTGCTTAACCTGCAGTTTTCTGGACATTGGATGACAAATACAAATGATCACTAGCCTCACCCTGGGGTGGGGGGGAAGAGGAAAGGGGGCTGCAGGAAGGGAGAAGTGAGACTTGGCTCGCTGTGCTTCTGGAAGTCCACGCAGAGGACTGGAGACCTGCGTGTCTTCATTTGAATTTGCCATTTGAATTTGCAGAAGTGCCCGTGCGCGGCGGTGAGGTCCGTGCGTAGTGTGCAGACATTTCTGGTATTTTCTCAAAAAGGATTGGAGGATTGGAGATAGGGGTCAATAGCACCGTCAGGCCCTGGGTTCGATCCCCAGCCAGAGACTCGGTAGAGGGAAGTGTTTATGTGGAAGAAGTCACGGTGAGTTGAGGGAAGGGAGAGCCGCGGGTCAAAAGTAATCCCGAACACGCGACTGGATTGTTGGGGGTGGTGAAGCGGTGGATTTTGCAAAAACTCCATGCAGGTATGAGCACCTTAGATCCGATCACACCTGACACCTGAGAATCATGAGAAATAATGGGTATTGTTTGATACCTGGATCTCTGATACTTTTGTCCCCAGCGGGGTCAGACTTGGAGTTCTTCTTCAGAAGAACTACATTTACGAGTCATAGTCATACTGTCTCTTCTTTTCTATGCTCATTAAACCTGATGTCTATGTCTGCATTTGAAGCCAGAAATAACCTGCAGGAGCATTAACAAAGGGGTAGAAAATACTTAAAATATTATATATTAATGACATGGTCTAACACTGGCTGACTACAGCATGTGGGATAGTCTAGTCTCTCCTACATACTTTACAGTCACCGAAGACACATATTTTTTTTTCCCTAAGCACCTAGTCTTGCAGCATTTTAAAAACTTGCCTCTGGTATTTAAACTTTGGGAAATATAATATACTAGTCCTATTCTTCTAAGCTTTTAAAAATGCAAGTGCTATTTCAAACCAGGGAGAAAAAATCCATATGCATGCATTAAGAAATAGATTTACATGTACTGACACTTTGATTTCTCTGGTCAGAAATTTGAAGTTTACACAAAAAAAGGGGACCCATTAATGTTCAACTTTACTTCACTTTTAAGCCAGAGTACTATTAGAGTGATTGCCCTTATTTTATAAAATGTGTATCTTAATGGAACTTTTCTTTCTTTCTTTTTTTTTTTTAATTCATACGGGCTGGTTTCCTTTTCTTCTTTTTTCTTTGTAGATTTAAAATATTTTAGTCACCACTTGTTTGAGTGATTTCAGCTCTTTACATTCTCCAAATGTAAATGTGTCTATAAACATAGCTTTCTAAAAAATGGACGGCAATTCAGATTATAATCAAGTTGAGCAATATTTCAAGAGTCATTCAAAGGTTCTAAGATTTAATTCTGAACAATTTCTAGGTCTCCAGGACATGCCTAAATGGCATGTAAGTCTGAGGAAAAATAACTCAAAATTGAGTGTCGCGGGGTCTGAAACTTTTTGTCCTATGGCATTCGGGTCAGAGTGTAAACTTGGAGTTCATCTGCTTCCTGGGCCTTCCCCCCCCTACACATACACACACACACACACACTGCCATTTCTAAGTGTCAATCTGGAGCCTTTTAGAACAATAAATTATGCAGATGTGGAGGTCAATAAGATAAACTGTGTTGTGTGGCTTGATGTTGAATGCCGTCAGAGCTCTGAGACCACTAATGACGCAGTAATTGCACACATTGCTATCACTCCATCCTAATCAAATCTGGTGTTTCTGATCGTCACTCGACCACTGTCTCAGAGCAGGGCCCTGCTTCTTCCATGTATGGCTACCATAGCAACAGGAAACTAAAAATACCCAACTCTACCACCGACCTATATTGGACAGTTAGATTATTTTTTTTTTCCAATTGAGTTTTTCAGACTCGTTAATGGATTCTGTCACAGACAAAAAAAAATGAAAAAAAAAAATAAAATACTGGTTTCTACTGGCAGTAGCCAAAATGACTCCTAAAGACAGAGATCAGAGTGCTTTCATAATTACCTGCCATGACCATTTACCCAGTTCCTCTTCGTTTGTTGTTGTTGTTTGGGGTGTGGGTTTTTTATTTTTATTTTTTTTTCTGTAATGTGAAGTCAGTCAGAAGAGAAGGAGTAAGCTGGTGTCAATGTGGACATGGAGACAAAGCCAGGTCTTCCCATGGCCCGGATGTATTTCTCTTTGGTATTTAATTTCTCTTGGAGTTGGGGTTTTGCCCCAGTAATAAAGGAAAAACAAACCATAACAGGCAAAGCCTGAGAGTTACCATCTGTTAAACTCTTCTTTGGCCACGTGCTCTCTGTGGGAAAATGAAAGTCTGGTACTGGTTTGGTGTGTGTGTGTGTGTGTCTGTCTGTCTGTGTGTGTCTGTGTGTGTCTGTGTCTGTGTCTGTGTGTCTCTGTGTGTGTGTCTGTGTGTGTGTCTGTGTGTGTGTCTGTGTGTGTGGGGGGGGTACTGGTTTGGGGTGTGTCTGTGTGTCTGTGTGTGTGTGTCTGTGTGTCTCTGTGTGTGTGTCTGTGTGTCTGTGTGTGGGGGGTACTGGTTTGGGGTGTGTGTGTGTGTCTGTCTGTCTGTCTGTCTGTGTCTGTATGTGTGTGTGTCTGTGTGTGTGTGTGGTACTGGTTTGGGGTGTGTGTGTGTGGGTGTGTGTGTCTGTGTGTGTGTGTGTCTGTGTGTGTGTGTCTGTGTGTGTGTGTGTGTCTGTCTGTATCTGTCTGTGTCTGTGTCTGTGTGTCTCTGTGTGTGTGTCTGTGTGTCTGTCTGTGTCTGTCTGTGTCTGTGTCTGTGTCTGTGTGTCTCTGTGTGTGTGTGTCTGTGTGTCTGTGTGTGTGTCTGTGGGGGGGGTACTGGTTTGGAGTGTGTGTGTGTGTGTGTGTGTGTGTGTTTATGCCAGTCCTGGGGGTTTAATTCAAGGCCTGTGCACTGTCCCTGAGCTTTTTTGTTTTTTTCCCCTGTCAAGGCTAGCACTTCACCACATGAGCCACAGCTCCATTTCTAGCTTTTTAATGGTTAATTAGAGATAAGACTCTCCAGGATTTCCTTCCTAGGCTGACTTTGAACCTTGATTCTCAGATCTCAGCCTCTTGAGTAGCTAGGAATAACAGGCCTGAGCCACTAGTGCCTGGCCGCAAAGAATGTTCAATCGTTCAATCCAGTGTTGACAATGTTCTAGGCTGTGTTTTAAATGAATCAATCTTAGGCCCACGGAGTGTTGGTAATACACATTCTTCAAATGCAGAGGAAAGAAAGAGAGAGGATTCTCGAGTCTCTGCTGCATTTTAAATAAATGGAGACATAGTGCTCTTGGATACAAAGATTCAATAGTGAAAATATTCAACAAAACGAATCCATTCCAAGTCAATATTCTAATTCGAAGGAGACTTCAGGAGGCCAGAGGAAATGGTTTTAAAATTTATCAACACGCTGCATGTTTTCATGAAAAATTACAGAACATAGTCTAAAAGCCATAGCAATCAAAATCTTGCAGGACTGGCCTGAGAACACACACACACACACACACACACACACACACACACACACACACACACACACACACACACACACACACGAGAGGAAGCAATAATGGAAGAGTCCGATCCAAATTAAAATTGTATAATTTTTAATTTACAATCGTGGTAGCACTTTCAGCCATTACACCTGGTGGAAGGAAGGAAAGGTATACGTTTTCATAAATAGCAATGGGGAAACAGCTGTAACATTGAGAAACGGTTTGCTGATTTGCATAATACAAGGGCACAAACTCCTTATGGATTTAAAAAAATTAAAACAGTGCAAAGCCGTGAACTTATTAGATAAAAATGAAGATAGTTAAGATATTTGCCTAGTTTTTAAATAAAGAAAGAGAATACCTACAAATATACATATATACCTTACATAAAAGAAGGGATATATTTACATAAAATATAAAACATATTGATACCTTACATAAAATATAGACTGTATTGCTAGCATAAAGAAAATACAAAATTTAAATATATGCCTTACATAAAATATAGAATGGTAAAGAAATGTATAAATTCGGTGGTGTACTTTTCTTGGTGTTTTATTGCTTTGTAACAAAGCATAAGTTTACAGGGCTTAGATTTACATTGATTTTTTTTTAAATACCCATGTGGAGTTGTTCTTATGTTTACCCTGTGCATTCTCACGCCATCTTGTTCAGAGTGACAAAAATGAAATAAAATAGTAGCCTCTGTTGGGTATAAAACAAGAAGTGCCACCACTTTACGGTAACCTGGAATCAACCACATAAAGGAGATCATTCTCTCTACCTCAGAGTTCATGTCTGCTTCCTGCCCCAGAATTTTTGTGCAATTCTGTCTAATTTTTCATGTGTGCTCAGTATCCCCACTTCTCCTGTTTGTTGCTTTGGTCTTCTCCACTCATTGAATAGCTCTAAGAAAATTTATTTAAAATGTTTGACTTCTAACTCTAATGTCCATACATTCCTAGCAACATTATAGTATATATAGTATAATATACTATATATACTATATATATATATATATATATATATGTTGCTAGGAATGTATATATAATATATATATTATATATGTGTGTATATCCCCCCATAGAGATTCTGAAGTTGAAACTGAGAACCATGCCTCTCGATCCATAACTTGATACTTTTCAGGTAAGGCTCTGTACTTTTAGCCCAGGGCTGGCCTTGGCCCATAATCCTCCTACCTCTGCCTCCTACGTGACTAGGACTATAAACTACCACACCTGGCTTGTTCTTTGAGGCAGAGCCTCCCTAGCATTTATATGGGGTAGGCTTGAGTGGCAGATTTCCTCCTGTCTCTATTTCCCTGGTACCTAGGGTCAGTAGGAGCCTTCCCTGAGGGATGCTTGTCACTGCTTTCCTCTTAAGAATTTGTCATGCTTTCTTTTTTAAATATATATTTTTATTGTAAAGATACAGAGGGTTACAGTTACATGAGTAAGGTCATGAGTACATTTCCTATGGAGCATTGTTACCTCCTCCTTTGTTTCCCCCCCCCCATCCCTCCCTTCCCACCTCCCCAACTCCTCTCTGTCCACCCCCCCCCAAGTTAAAGTTTGTTTTCAACTTTTTGTCTTGTACATCTCATTGTTACAATGGGTCATCCTGTATCCTTGTTTCAACATTTTGTTATTTCCCTTCCCTTCCCCGAATTAGAAAAATGTATATACAAGATGCAGGGCACCCGAATTGAAGACTTTAAGACTTTGAGATTTTAAATATGATCACCTGGAAATCGGACTTCCATTTCTTGAGATTTGGTTGTAGTTGTTGGTTTCCTGACTTCCAAAATGCTTTGCAAAGATTGCTTTCATGGTTTGGAACCCTGGTCTTTGTTACTTTAGCTTATTGAGAGTTTTTTTTTTCCTTTGGGAATCAGACGGAGTAGGTGGGTAGAGGGACTGCTGATGTTCTATTTGCAATAGAAAGCCATTCTAAGAATGAATCTGAACCTCATTCTCTCACTCGGACCCTCACAAGGTTTTCCAGATGTCGAGTTTCTCGATTATCTATATGGCACAGTTATAATTGAGCTATGGTTTCTTTCTGTATCATGAATAATTCAGTGGGTGTTTTTTTAGTATATAATAATATGTAATCATATAAGCTTTCATTGTCTTAAATGTGTGGAACTAGGAAGGAAATGGTCGCAAAACTGACATCTCAGGGCTGGGAAGGTGGCTCAGCGGTAGAGCGCTTGCCTCACATGCACAAGGCCCTGGGTTCAATTGCTCAGCACCACATAAAGAGAAAAGGCTGGAAGTGGCTCAGGTGGTAGAGTGCTAGACTTGAGCTGAAGAGCTCAGGGGCAGTGCCCAGGCCCAGAGTTCAAGCCCCAGGACCGACAAAATGAATGAATGAATGAATGAGTGAGTGAATGAATGAAACTGATGTCTCAGCAGCTTTCCACCACACTAGACTTCTTTTTAATGTAACTTTATCTTTTGTTGTTTGTTTTTGTGCTTCTCCTGGGGCTTGAACTCAGGGCCTAGGTACTATTCCTGAGCTCTCAGGTTCAAGGGTAGCACTCACACACTTCGAGCCACAGCTCCTCTGCCAGCTTTTCTGGTACGTTACCAGTCCCACAGAGTTTCCTGCCTGGGCTGACTCCTAACGGCGATCCTCAGATCCTCACATCTTTAACCTCCTGAATATAAGGGGTTATAGGTGTGGGTCACCAGAGCCTGGCTTTCGTTTTATTTTTAATTAGCATATGTTAGTAATAAAAGGGATCCATTGTGATAATTCCAGAGATGCGCCCAGGGTACTGTGAACAAGTTCATGCCTCTATTTTAGCACTACCTCCTTTATTTCCTTTCTTCTTTTTCCAGTGGTGTTGGTGAGTTTCATTATAAACATTCCCAGATCTCTGATCTGTGAATGGTGTAGTTCATAGCCTGTCATTAGTCAAATCTTAATGACATTAGGGATGGTAGATGAAGGAAGAGTAATGTACAACATGGGAGGTCACTGAGAAATGTAATTCTAGCTCTCTCAAGTGATAAGGGAATTCTTGACTATAATCACCAGTCACCGGGCTTGAGGTCCCACATTCTAGGTCGATTTTTTTTTTTTTTTTGGAATGGTCAGAGGGGGTTGTGAGAAAAATTTAAGCTCAGCAATTCTATTTTATTTTAAGAAAAGGCAATCTTTAATATCAGAGTGAAACGAACGCCTTCATTAAAATAAATAAAATGGTAGATCGAATGAACTCCCTGTAGAATTCCTTAAAAAAAAAAAAACAACATCAAACAGACAGAACGATCCTTCTTGTGTCCAAGATGGATTAAAATATAACTTTCCCCCAAAGAAGTCTTGCGGCACCAGTATGAATAATAAGTCAGTCCGCGTTGCATCCGGGGAAAGGAGGAGAGAGCTGTGTGTCTCTGTCACACAGACATCTGCCTGGGATCTATTTTTAGCAAAACAAACTGGAAAGTATAAACACGGGGGAGGGAAGGCAAAGACAAGGAAGACATTAGGCAAAACCGAGTAGAGGCGTGTAGCTGAACCTCACTCAGGAAACCTGCAGACCTTCTATATTCTACTTTGCCATGATCCTGTGTTCCCAACTAGGGGTGAAGCAGTGGTTCCACACCTCTCAATCTTGGATCAAGATGCAATTAGTATTGATGAGTATTTGATCAAGCTGACTGCTGAGATTCAGGTAGAGCCAGGGAGACTGTAACATTCCCAGGTATTTTCTGTGGGAGAAACAGGTGTTGGATGTTGTGCAGAAAATAAAAACGTGAAGGAGGAAGGTAGTGAGCAAGCAGCCTCCACAACCCGTTGTAGTGTACCTTGGATTTCGGACACACCCGAAATGTTCACACCCGAATGCCACGTAGAATTATCTACATGATGCACGAGCAGCCATATAAGTTATGGAACAATACAATACAATACTATAGAAAAATAAAATATGGAAAGTAAAAGTATGTTTCAAAAATTAAAAGGAAGTAGAAGTCCACTGTTGGTGCTATACTATGACGCAAAGAGTGTTTAGAAATTCAGCAATATAGGAAAAAGAAGTGTATTAGGCCCAGGTAGTCATCTCGGTGAAGAAGTTAACACAATGCTAACCTTTCTAACGTCCATCGCCCAGAACTGGCTTGGGTTTGGTATGGACTGAACCAAGCTGGAATCCTGTGTACCCTCGGTACCTCATTCCATTTTTTAAGTGAAAAAAGCTCATGAAAGGCAAATGTAAGTTTGCCTAGTTTACTTAGATTCTTGAATTTTCGCTCCTCCCCCTTGTAATTGCCTAGACCCACAGAGGAGTACTCATTAACTATAATGTAAGCGGGTAAATAGTATCTTTTGTCTTCCGGGAAAGAAAACAACCTAGACAGTCACTGATTGAACATCATGGAATAGTCCTCTGTCTTTGCCGAGCTTATTAGATTAAATTGGGTGTCTTGGTCTAGTTGTAAATACAATTAAATGAAAACATACACCAAACGAAAATACACGCTGAGGAGGGTGTTTAGGTTGGTCCCCTGTCCTCGGTAATTGGTAATTATTTAACTGAATATTTATGAACACCTGTATTGGTTAGCTTTCTCCTGTTCTGTCCATGTGACAGAATACCTGACAGAAACAACTTAAAGAAGAAGAAGGAAGAAAAAAAGAAACAGATTTATTTTGGTCATGATGTCAATAGGTGCATTGTATCATGGTGGAACCATTCACACCACGGTGGACAGGAAGCAGAGGGCTGAACCTCGCAGGAAGTGAGCAAAGCAAGATGGCATCTCCAGGGCCATTCCTTTCCCTGGTGACCTGCTGGCTTCAACGAGGTCCTACCTCCTGTTTTATACCATGTTCCAATAAAGGCATCGTGTCATGAAATCAGCAGAAGATTAATCTATCGGCTGAGCTATTCATGTATCAATTAGGTCAGAGTCCTCAAAATGCAAGATTCCCTCCCAGGAGGCCTCTTGGTATCTCTGATACACCCTGGGCCTTCTTCCTTCCCATCCGCTCAGCTCCAGCCTTGTAATTCCTGGGGTCTCTGCGATTTCATATTTCTTCTTTCAGCTTCGGATACTCTTGGTCCGGGCATCCAGAGCTTACTTTTCTCTTTACCTTAAGGCTCTTGTTCAAATGTCATGTTCTTCAGCGAGGCACCGCAGGATCATCTGAGAAATTACAACGCCCCACCTCCACTGATAACTCATTTTCTTGCTCTCTCTTTTCTTGGCAGGCACTTATTACTATTTGACCAACGACATACTTACAAGCATAATATTCCGCTGCCCGTAGCGTTCACTGTGATATAAGCTGCTTAAGGACAGAGATGTGGTCCTTAACTGCTCCCTATGCCACTGTGACAGTCATGCAATAGAAGAATTATCCAACAGGTCCCTCTGAGTCGTTGTGTAATGGAATATCCAAACATGTGTCAGGCCGACGTTTCATAGAAAGTCAAGCTAGTAGACTATGTCTGCATGACCAAACACAACACTGCATAATGCATGGGTAGAGATTCAGAGGGAAGGACAGAGGAGAGAAGAAAGTAGGGAGGTTGACTCCAGGATGCTAAGTTGCCTTCTTTTCTCGGGTAGCTGTAGAGCTCAAGAGGGTGGGACTCCAGTGTGGGGGACAAAAGGAATTTAAAGGCAATTAGAGTGTGTGCAAAGGCTGTAGAATATATATGAGCTAGGGAGCAGATGATTCAATACAACTATGAATTATACAACAGGTGAGAAAAGGTTACGGGCTTGGACAACTTATCGAGTGTTTGAACTGCCAAGATGACGTGATCCTGAAGACCATGCCAAACCCCAAAGAAAAGTGAAGGGTTTGCTGTTCCGTGGGACAAAGTCACGCCTAAAATACGTGCGTTTTCCCATGATGAAAAGTTTTCTCTTGGTGTCAACATACTCAGGCAAGACAGACCAGGTATTACAGCACCACCCATGTGGATGAAAATGATGAATGAGGCGTTTAATTCTGATCTGGGGAGTTTGAGTTGGTTCTTGACCTTCGGCGAGCGATGAGCAGGAGGCAATTAGGAATGTGAGACAGACAGCAGTTTGAAGACCTCGCAGTAATAATGGCTGGAGGCTTGACCGAGAACAAGAGGTAGCAGAAGCAGGCAGAAGAGAGGGTCAAAGGACTACAAGGACTCCGAATTTCTGATCCAGAGAAGATCCCTATCTGAAGGAGCTGCTACCACGTGGAGTTTACTGTCCTGTCAAATGATGCCTTGTTTTATCTACCAGTTTCTCATCTAGTATGCTAAAAACAACAAAAGAAATGCCATCTCTCTATAAAACACGCTACGTAAGAAAGCTACGTCCAACAGAATAGCTGGGACCACGCACGCGTTTCGTATCCTATGGTGTCAGAGAATTATGGTGTCATCTGTACCTTCACTCAGTGGTTATGGCTAGGAAAGAACTCTCTCTCATAAAATGGTCACCAAGTTGCTGGACAAGGCTGCTCAGCCATTTGAGGGTTTGGCACTGTGGCTCCGCCTACTGATGGAGGCCACCCTGACAGCAAGAGCTGGCGTCCCCAAGAACTCAAAATCCAAGAGATCGTTGGGTGGGGAGTTGTGCTATGTGTGATGATCGAGACTCGGACATCATCACCCAGGGAGCCTCTTCAACCCCCACTCGGGTCCATGGAGGAGCCGTGTTTAGTGTCAGGAGGTGGAGAATTCTACGCAATGACATGAATTCCGGGAAGAGAGGACTACGGGAACCATCGTGGTGATCAGTGGCCATAACACAGTCGTCAGATGTTAGAAAAAAGCTGCATCAGGAGTAAGCTATAAAGTGCGCAAGAGACTGGAGGTGTGCACATCAATAAAACTCAGGGTGAAATTGAGCAAAGGAGCGAGGGAAGATTCTAGAAGAGGCAACGGTGAGGCTAGACAAATCCTTGTACTCTCAACTCTGATCTCTCGCATTTGAACTGACCTTGGAGAGAGGGAGGGACCCAGAACAGAGAGAGAGAGAGAGAGAGAGAGAGAGAGGAGAGAGAGATCAGAGCATCAGAACAGTTTTCCTTTTTTTTAAGTAAAAATATTTGATAAGTTGTTGAAGGGTTACATTTATTAATTGAGCCTGGAGGTAAGGGCAAACTGGAGCTGTTCCCCCAAGATAAGATGATTGGCAGTATACCCTGGAGAAAGGAGCAAGAATTTAAACACTGAGAATTGTTTAATTAGCCTAACTGCATTCAAGACCTCTCAGCCTAATTTTCATTGTTTGTATTACATACCATAACATCTTTCAATATCAGCCCATCTTCTTTTTTTTTTTTCCAGTATCAAACCCCAAGGCTCCAATACAGTGTTTTAAGATAACCTACCAGGCATTTCATTCTCTAAAGAAACCAATTATATAGGAAATTAATAATTAAAAATTATAAATAGAAAGAACAAGAAAACATGCATACTCCATGTCCTGCGGGTAGATTTTTTTTGCATGGTGTACAGGGAATTAGGTGCAAAAAAAAAAAACTATTCCATTTATGTTAATGGGCATTGCCTGGCTAATTTCTCATGCACCGCACCGCTGATTTTTTCCCCCTTGTGTTTTTGTCGGTGCATGGGACCTTTGCAGGAGGGGAGGAAAGTGAAGGCTTTTATTTGATGGTCTGTCAATCATAAAGGCAACCAGAGAAATTCCGACGCTGTTTTTAACCTCTGTAGAAACAGTTAGTCAGACCATGTGCTTTTTCTTTCTGCCAGATGCTGTCATTCATCAATTTCCTATTAAGAAAAAACGGGATTCTGGAAGGAAAAAAAAAAAGCCAAGGAGGGTTTTGTGATTTTGTTTGTTTCCTCTCATATTGAATAGATGTTCCACAAAAATCAGGTTGCAAACATGTTTCTCAGGCTTCACAGGGCACCTGACAGCATACAGGCGAATTGTGCCTGACCTTTGATGATGGTGTTATGTGTGGTCTTATGTCATTCAATAATCATACTCTTAAGATCGCCTTTACCCTACTCTGAAGCCTAGAGGTTAAAAATCGATATGTTTGAGGGGCTGCTCGTTCATTTAAAAGAAGAAAAGGTAACCGTTAGCTGCTTAAAATGTTCTTTTATTCTCAGCGAGTAAAGAGAGGTTCTGAGATGTTTGAGAAAGCAAGCAATTTCAGCTGAAATGTGGATATCAAGGGTAGAAAAACAAAAGGGAACTCAACAGTGCCTGTGTGTTCCTCTTCACCAAGTAGAAAGATCTATTGTTGTTTTTGTAGTTGTTGTTTAGTGCCAAAGAAATATTTCATTGCTCTCAAATAACACATGGGTCTGATTGTGTGTTTGTCGATGTTTAGGGGAAGAAGATATCTAATATATAGAACCAACCCAGATGCCCCTCAGTAGATGAATGGATCAAGAAAATGTGGTATACATACACAATGGAATTCTATGCCTCCATCAGAAAGAATGACATTTCCCCATTTGTTAGGAAATGGAAAGATTTTAAAAAAATTATATTAAGTGAAGTAAGCCAGGCCCAAAGAGACATAGGTCCCATGGTTTCCCTTATTTGCAATAACTAGTATATATCTGAGTCAAGCAGAAAAGATCAGATAAGTTGATGTTAGGGAAATGAACCCTAAGATATGTATTCAAATGTTTTTTTCTTTCATGTGATTGTTTCTAACACATTTATAAGATTATTTCTTTGTTGCTTTGTATGTCCCTCCCCCATGATATAACCCCTGCTTTCACTGTATTTGATGTTGGTATAATTTGTGGAGGGGAAGGGAAAAACAAATCGTTTAAATAGGGATACAGGTGGACCCATTGCAACAGTGAGACATACAAGTCATTATGTAGAAAACGAACTTTACAACTTTGGTGGGGGCGGGGGGGGGGGGATTGGTAGGGGGATAGGGTGGGGGATGGGAAGGGATGGAAAGGGGAAACAAAGGAGGAGGCTACAATGCTTGATAAGAAATGTACTCATTATCTTGCCCATGTAATTGTAACCCTTCTGTACAGTATTTTCACACACACACACACACACACACACACACACACAAACAGAAGGAATCCTCATGTTGGGGAGAATAAAATCCTTCCATTCGGTGCACCCCTGTTGATTCTCTCTCAAAGGTTTGGCTCAAAGCTCGGAAAGCCATCATCGTTTGCTTTTTAACTTACCATGCTCTAGGTGAACGTAATGATACGTGACCTCATTTCTTGAAGCGTGCTCATGATAGTCCTGGTGACTTCAAATGACCATTGGTTAGCAGACCGCCTATGGTTGGTTGAAGCTTGGGGCAAAGAATAGCCTGTATCACTTGGATAAAAAACCCACAGAAAGTTTAAGGAAGGAGAACTTTGGGGACACCAGGGAAATTTCTTCCAATGGGTAAGCAGCAAAACTAAGTCCTCAACATTCTTGGACTGCCAGGCGAGGAGAACCTGGGTCTGCTTACTTTTTAAGATTTTGGCAGAAAGCGGCTCAGAAAAATAAATTTCAATAAATGAATCTAGAACCTGCCAGCGGTTGGACTTTGCTGTATCCATGCCCGCCTACCTTGCATCTACGTTTTTTTGTTTTTTCTTAAAGGTCACAAACAAACTTTATTGTACTTTTTTTGACATTTTAATTCTCCCTTTTCTTCCTCTGCTGTCTTTTCTTCCTTGCCTCTCCCCGCCTCTCGCCTCCTATCTCCTGTCTCATGGAATGGCTCCCCCCCTCCCCCAAAGATCAGGGCAGTGATATTGCTGACAGAGCTGTCTGCCTTCATAGACCAAGGAGATAACACATGTGGTCATTGACCTAGGGCTCCACCACAAAGCAGAGCACCACTGTGGACCCTTGAGCTGACACGTGCTTCTTCTCAAAGGTTCACTCTTAACGTAGGCAGAGGCCTGGAGCTGGGTCTGCCGGACTCTGCCCGGTATTCCCGAGGATGGGTTGTGACTGGGGATCTTGTATGCACAGAGTATCTGTGAGTCCGTGGACCGCACAGATCTTGTTTATTCAGGAGCCTGTCTTTGGGTGGAGGTGATTGGTACTTTTCTCTGCTAATGCATTCCAATTTGCTGCTCAGCTGCTGGCAACATGTACATTGTCATTCTGGGAAAGTAGTGCTGTCAGTTTGGCAGAACTGGAACAGAAGTTTAGTGTTTGATCAAGTTCAGCCATTGAGGAGGGGAGGGGAAAAAAAAGTCTTATTTAAGGCTGCTGTGGATTGCCAACAAAACTTCTAGTTGTGTGACCTGACCCCAGAAGGCAAAAGCCAATGCTCGCTCCACAGAGAGCAAGACTGCATTTCAGCTTGCTGGGTTTTTTCTTGGTTGAATTCCTCTTTCGCCACGGCCTTTGAGATGATCTCATCTCCCCTGCTCAGCAATATGCTTCTCTTTCGGAAAAGGAATCTCCAAATCTGTATTGTTGCTTTTCCTTGTATTGGGACAAGGGGTGGTGGAGTAATTTGGGAGTTTGAACTCAGGGCCTGGGCGCTGTCCCTGAGCTTTTGTGCTCAAGGCTAGCACACTACCACTGGAGCCACAGCTCCACATCTGGCTTTTTGGTGATTAATTGGAGATAAGAATCATACTTATGGACCAGGCTGGATTTTATTATTATTTTTAATATATTTTTATGTTTTTATTGTAAAAATAGTGTACAGGGGGTTACAGTTACACGAGTAAGGTCATGAGTCCATTTCCTATCGAGCATTTTTACCCCCTCCTTTGTTTTTCCCCTACCATCCCTTTCCTCCAATCTCCCCACAAAGTTGTAAAGTTTTTTCAACAGTGTCTTGTACATCTCACTGTTACAATGGGTTAACCTGTATCCTTATTTCAGCATTTTGTTATTTCCCTTCCCCAAATTAGAAAAAATGTATATACAAGATGCAGAGTGCAGAGTGTGTGTGTGTGTGTGTGTGTGTGTGTGTGTATATATATATATATATATATAAAAATTCTATGCCTCCATCAGAAAGAACAACATCGCCCCATTTGTTAGGAAATGGAAAGACTTGGAAAAAATTACATTACGTGAAGAAAGCCAGACTCAAACACAGGTCCCATGGTTTCCCTTATTTGAAATAACTAGTATATGTCTGAGTCAAGCAGAAAAGGTCAAAAGCTGTGTGCATATGACCATATAAGATGATGCTAAATGAAATGAACCCCAAGATAGGGGTTTTTACCTTTGTTGCTGTTGTTTTTAATGTACTTATAATGCACTATGTGATTTTCTTTTGGTTTCTTTTGTATGTTCTTCCCCCACAGTATAACCCCTGTTTTCACTGTATTTGATTCCCGTGCCCAGTCTGGCTTTGAACCATGATCCTCAGATCTCAGCCTCCTGAACAGCCAGGGTTAGAGATGTAACTCACCAGTGCTCAGCTAGTGTTACTTTTTAATCTCTAATTCCCAATTCCCCTTCTTGGTCTTTGTTTATGAAGGTCTGTTCGCTTTCCAGTCCTCAGGCAAGACAAGTTAGCAACCTTGTATTGTTTTAATGCAAATAGAGTTGACGGTTTTGGTAATTAACCCCTTTTATCCATTCCTGCTAGTGCCCTATCCTCTCACCCTGACACATTTCTTGAGCCTAACCTGGGAGTCTCCCTTTGTGGGCCCCCTGAATTGGTTTCTGAGGGCGGGTTTCTCATTGGTCACAAACTTGGTTGCAGACAAAACGGAACCCACCCACAAAAGGAAACTGAACACCATGCTGTCTCCACATTGGATTCCAGATGTCTGAAACCAGGTCAGGTATGGGAAGGGACCAACGCACCCTCGGAGAGTCTCCAGGGACATATCTGGGCTTCCTGTTTCCAGGCTCCAGGGCCTGAAGAAATCCTTAGCACTGGAAGCTTGTAGATGCCCCCGCCCCTCGCCTGTCTTTTGCCGCTGTCATCAGCGTTGGTAACTCTCTCTCCGGTGGGTCTGAGCCATTGTGTTTTATCTGCTTATAAAGACACAAGTCATTGGGTTTCAGGCCTCCCTAATCCAGCACGACCTCATTTTTTAACCAATTAGACAGTCATAGTCTGTATTCTCTAGACACAGGTTGCATTGCAGGATGCTGGGTAGGCCTGGATTGAAAGAGGTGTGCCTTCAGCTCCCTGTACCATTACGTATTTATTCCCTAAAATGACCCGCGGGATGACTAGCGTCATGAACAGGGCAGAAGTCCGGGTGCTGTACCTTCCCTTTCTAATGTATTTTGAGAGCCTACAGCTCCGGCCATCACAGCAAAGGCGGGTGGCATAAAGGATGTGAAAACTGGAAATGCCTGGTACATCCCTCCTGTATCCCCACCGAAGGCTCTTCTGCTCCCAGGACAGGGGCTCAGAGTGCTGGGGATTGTACCCTACAGGGTGACAAGGAACAGCTGGCCAAGCCGGCCACATCTTTTGGGGGGAAGTCGGTTGTGTCCCACTTTAAGTTCTTGAGAAGAGTATTTTAGGTTAAAATAAACACGGCAACTTCTTACTTATTTTTCAAATTATGATTTCAGTTAGCGGGCTTTCCTAATCCACAGATAGCCATTCGCTGTCTTCTGAGATCCATGTGACCCTGTTAGGGAAGACCCAGCCCAATCTGTATGCCTACAAGCCTACAATCAGCTAACTGTCGACATGTCTGCCATCTAGCGCAACATCGATGAAGACTGGTTAGATGAATAAGCCACTCTAAGAAATTGCTCACATTCTTCTTGGCCTTAAGCAGAGCATGCATCTCATTTTTTTATATCCACCCATGTTCTGTCCTTGATATTTAAGTCTCTTGGCATGCTCAGCCCCCTGACCTTTCTCCCAAGATCCCTTATTATTATTTATTTTGCAAGTACTACCATGGTTTGAACATAGAACTTGGAGCTTGCTACGTAGATGCCTTCCTGCTAACACCACATCCCCAGCCCACAGTGCTGTGGTTATTTTTGAAGGATGGTGTGTCAGTGTTCCCCAGGAAGCTTAGATCTTAATCTCCCCAACTGGGGTGACAGGTGTGCACCACTGGGTCTGGATATTTCTTTTCTTTTTCTGTGGTGATGAGCTCTTGGAAACTTCTTTGGCCTGGCTGGCTGGCCTGGAACTAAGTTTCCATTAGAACTCTCTCCTGGGCTTTCTTCTTTTAACTAGAAAAGGGGTGAGGCTGGATCTTGGAAGCAGCTAGCTTCCTGCCTCTCCTCCACCCGAGGAGCAATCTCAACTCATGCCAGCTCCATCAAGAATTCTCTTGGAGGCCTTCGGCTATTGAGTTCTTTTCTTTACGTGACACTTACTTCGCAATGCATTTAGGTACCAGTAAAAATGACCATCCCAATTCTTAACTGGAAATGCAATTTTAAACAATCAAAGGTAGAATTATTATATCTATCATATATGTCACGGAGATTAGGGCCCAGTAGGCACTCAATTAATAAATACTTCCTGGCTCAAGCAATGGGTTGGAATAGAATTGGGGGTACTGTTTATCCTTGATTACTTTGTATAGTACTCACCCTAGTGTGTTTCAAACATCAGCTGCTTCATTAATATTCAAGACAGAGAACTATTAACTGAAAGCAAACTAAACTTTGCTAACTTCAAAAGGAAAGATAATAAACTACGGAGCCCACTTAGGTAGAGTGTCTTTGAAGTGAGTTAAGGAGGAAAAGGGAATTAATCACCAGTGTTAACTGTTTCCTGGAGACTTAGAAACAGCACTGTGTTTTCAGTAGGGAACTATTTACTCAGAGGAGTATGGGGAGATGGAGAAGA
Source organism: Dipodomys spectabilis (assembly GCF_019054845.1). Taxonomy (NCBI): domain Eukaryota; kingdom Metazoa; phylum Chordata; class Mammalia; order Rodentia; family Heteromyidae; genus Dipodomys; species Dipodomys spectabilis. The sequence continues at coordinate 4,951,269 of NW_024870935.1, forward strand.
GAGGCCTGCAGACCAGCGGCTGCTACTACCTGCCCTGAGGCTTTAAGAAGGTCCGACCCACACAACCCCCTAGGCTGGGAAATGGCAGGACCACCACAGAACACATGAAGATCAAGAGTCCTTAGGTTAGAAGCCTTCCTCCATGTGAAAAATGGGGGAAAGAGGGCCATGTAGAGGAAGCTCTTTCTCCAGAGACCATTGATTTTCTCTCTCTCTCTCTCTCTCTCTCTCTCTCTCTCTGTTCTTCAGCCTTTTCATGTGGCTTGGTTGAACTTTATGTGTAATTCTACAGGCATTCTATGAACAGTACCACGTGTTCTGGCTGACCAAATGGTTGATGTCTCTATAGGACACATACGCATACTGACCTAAAAGTTCAGGTTAGCTTTTGCCGGTGATGAAGGGAACAGTTGGGGAAGGGGCAAAACAACTTCCAGGCAACTGAAGTTGTGTTCCATTGACTAGCTAACCAGTCAACGTGAATCGTGCTATCCTAGAACTTGTAGATTGTGAACATTCTGTCCAGGCCACACCTTCTAAGAGGCAAAAACGTATCTCTCTCCCTTCTCCTCCCAGAGAAGGCCTCGGGGAGGAACTGTCAATGGGGTAACATGTTTTCAGGCTTGTCCTCTTGTCTCCACATGGGTCTGTCTGTCTGTCTTGCCCCTCTGTGCCAGGCACAGCGTGGCAGCCGCGTGGTCACTTGAATGGCCTCCTTCTCTGTAGAGACTGCTCCGATGAGTTCTGTTTGCTGCTTGGAGTCAAGCCCCGACGCCTGTCCGGGTCTGTGATCTAGCCCGGTGGTTTCCTCTTCCTTCCCTCCCTGACCCAGCTCCAAGGGCACTGCTTTCCCTCTGTTTTCAGAACGCACGCCATTCATTCTCCCCACGCAGCTGGCACTGTGCCTCAATTCTTCTCTCTTCTTCCTCCTGCCTAGCTTCATAGGGCTTTCTGGCTTCGGCTCAGATGTTACCACAGACGAGAAAGTTCCTTCACAGTTGCCATTCCACAAATGGATTTATGAGGACAGTGCATCTTGATTCATGCGATTCTCCCTTGGGGAATATTTTAAGTGTTGCGCAGGAAGGACATGTTGAGTTCTGAGCCATGTTTACCATCCAGGATAGACAATAATCATAGGAAGTCCGACCAGGATTTGGGAATATTAAATCACTCTGTTCGGGGACCCTGAAGTACAAGAAGAGTCTACTAGTTGCGTGTAAGGCCTGGTCATTTGTGGTTTATTTAATAACAATGAAGAAGGACCAAGCTAAAGGGATGAATAAGATGTGGAGATCTCAGTCAGTGGGGGAGATGGTGATTTAGAGAAGGAAATGAACAGTGACATAGGAATTTGTGTGAAGAAGAGAAAGAGTGGAAAGGAGGTAGCCTATGGCCTTCATGATCATGGTTTGGGAAAGGTATTGGGCAGAGAGGGACTTGGTGAGCACTGAGGCTAGCCACACAAGTCCACTCTTCCATCTCTTCATGGCGGATGGCGGATGGCTGAGCTCACACAGGAACACTTAATATTTTCTTCAGCACCAGTAGTTCACATAGAAAGGCACGGTCCACAGCTAGGTAAAATTGTTTTTCTCTAGCCGCCAAAAATGATAACCTTTATCTTCTTTACCTTCTTTTATTCTTTCTTAAAATAAAAACCCACGGGGAATATAATTAGACACTCATTTATAATTCTTACGAGGTATTTCTATTCACTGTCACCTACTTTTCTAAGTACTAGTCTGCTACTTAGTTTTTACATCAACCCTCTTTATTTATTTTTTTTTAAGAAATGCACTGTTTTCTTAGATGAGCAATTAAGAGATCGTGAAAAGTGGCATTAGAAGTCTACTGTACTTCAAGTGAATTCCTGATTCAGTCAGGTAACATGTAGGAGATATTTCTATATTCAAAGATGGCCTTGCTGTGTGAATATTACCCCAAGAAGAGGCCAAAGTGAACTCATTTATTTATTCATTTATTTATTTATTTTTATTGGCCATGGGGTTTGAACTCAGGGCCTGGGCACTGTCCCTGAGCTCTTTTGCTGAAGACTAGTATTCTACCACTTTGAACCACAGCGCCACTTCCAGTTTTTGAGTGGTTTACTGCAAGTAAGAGTCTCAAAGACTTTCCTGCTCAGGCTGTCTTCAAATCACAATCCTCAGAGCTGAGCTTCCTGAGTAGCTAGGGTGACAGGTGTGAGCTTCAAATCTGACATCTTGAAAAGAGAACACACTGAGTTCTCCAATGCCCACTTTTCCTTCTGAGTCTCATTACTTACCTTGTGTCTTCGCTCAGGTCTACACAATCTGAACTGCAAGTTCCGCAAAAAGAAAAGAAAAAAGATTAATTTAGGACAATTGGGTACCTTAAAATGTTCACATATACCAAGCCCACATGGAGGCCAAGAACCAGGTAATCAGTATTCCACCAGGTTAATAGGTTACATGCAGATAGCTATATAGATGTGTTTCTAGCATCCCTCAACATCTGCTGAGGAAACATTCCAACCCTTCCTAGTTTCTCCTAGCTCTGGAAGCAATAGGCTGTGAAGTTTGTTAGACCAGTGTTATTCCAATGATGCTACTAATTTTAACATCAGCTCTTTCATAAGGATTTTCTTAAAGATGAAATGAAATCCAGTTGAATAAAAAAGTGCTTTACAAACTGAGAACTCCTCCATCTCTCTCTCTCTATATGTATATATATAAACATATATATAAATCCAACTCATCAAATTATCATGACTCATCTTCTCAGACTTGTAGCTAGAGGATTTGAGAAGCTAATCTGCATATCTATATTGTATCTAAAGGCAGAAGCAAGTCTTGCAGAATTTTGGTCCTTTTGTCTATGTCATTTCGTAATTTTGTCATCTAGCTACATCATAGAAATAACTCAGTCTTTGTAGTTGCACAGTATAAAGTATATTTCCTGAAATATACTTTTGTGTGTGTGTGTGTGTGTGTGTGTGTATATATATATATATATATATTTATTTACATAAACTTTTGTTTTCCTTCTCTAATTCAGTGGATGAGAATCACAGCAAGCCTGTGATTCTAAGCATCATGTTAATATGTGAGACTTGTAAGCTTTCTGTTTGGGATGTTACAATTACATGGATTAGAAGGTATTACATGATTGTGAATTGTCTCATGTAAGAGAGTATTTTTAGGTGACTTTTCATTGTGTATTGTCTCTTGCAATCCTGCGATACAGAATTACATCAGATGCCTCATCATCTGGAAGGAGAATTTTTATTGTTAATCCTCCCTGTAAATTATAAAATGATTCTTTTTCCTTCTGTGAAAGCTGCCTGGATGATTGACTTTTGTACTTGACAAGCGGGGTTTTGTTTCTATCCATTAGTGAACACTGAGAACATCACGGAGTGTCATTCAGTGATAATTCCCCTGAAAAAGTGTGGTGGGCCCTATAGATTCTTTTCTTCCTGTGACCTCATTTCATGGTAATGGATTATTCTGCCCTTTGGCAATTAGATATATTTTGGGCTGCAAGCAAACTTGTCACCAAGCGAGTAAATATTACTAATAAACTACCATTTATTTACATCAACTTGTCTTTATGACAGCTAGATGACTCTGCTAATTCAAGCACTTCACAATATGTCTTGTTTCTTGCCTGTATTTACATCAGGATAAAGCAAATTTGATTTTTTATATTTTTTATTATCTTTAATGAGTTGTGCAGAGGGGTTTCGATTCAACATGTCAATTTATGAGGATAATACATCTTAATTAATGTTACCCCTTCCGTCATCATCCGCCCCCACCATCCATCTCAACCCTTAATGAGGAAAGAGAACGAAATTTATGTGGGGGAAGCTACTATTTTAGATGTTTCAAAAGACTGTCAGGATTTAAGTTAAAGGAATGAAACCATGCCATTTGCTTTCTTGGATATCTGAGTTCTGTGTGTATTTGTATCGTTCGCTGATACTCATATGCGTATTATTTGACAGTTGCATAATTCATTGGCTAAAGGAAGTGCAGTAATCCTTTATGCCCCAGGTACCAGAACACCTAATTGAAATGCACTACAAGAAAAAGTCAAGTTTATTACCCTTGCCGACAACTTGTGTGACATTTTGGTTTATAGCATTTGGAATCTTTCACCTCCCAAGAACAATGAACTTCAAAAACATAATACAAGTGGGAAAATTGCTTTTTTTAAAAAAAAAAATGTAATTTTAGTCATGATGCCTTGAAAACACTGTTAAATGAGAAAGTTTGGTGAAGAGATGAAAGTAATATTCCATTCACCTTATATTGATTCATATTTAAGCCCAATGTAAAGTTCAGATGTTTAGGGGAAAGAGAAAATATAAATTGATTGAAAGAAAGAAGTCAGAATAACTCTTCAAAGTTTAACTTATTTATGAGTGTGGTCATTTAGGAGTCTTTGGCATGTATGGCTTAACGATTCTTCTTTTCCATTGTGGCTTTATGTTGTTTTTGTCCTCTTCCCGTCCCAAGACGAACCATGTTTTTCAAGAAAACAATGGACAGATGTATAATTTATTTTGTTGATGCCACTGACCTTTAATGTAAGGATAATTTTTGTCTTCCCCCAAGACCAACTGTAATGGACTAAATCCTACAATGAAGTAGAGGTGAGCTAAGGGCACTGACACTAGTGGTGATCTTCTGCCTTGGTTTGCCAGTCACCAATGGGTCTTTGGTAACAGGGATCATGGTGGTCAACCCTAAATCTTTCATTGAGTTCGACCATTAATACTTTACATTCATCATGTGTTTCATCCCTAGTTAAGATTGGGGCCAGATACCATTTGACACAGATGATTTTGAAGCTGTCCTTGAGTCTTTCTACCTATTTTCAACACCAATTTCTCCCTGTAGGGCCCATTCATTTCCATCCCAAGTAAGCTCAGAATGAACTACTTCAGCCGAACCTATAATCTAAGTAAAGACAGCATGTTCATTCTCCGGGTAGACACTATTTAAAAACTCACACACTCCTCGTGGCTCCCACCTGCCTTTCCTCTAATTTCCAACACCTCTCTTTCACGTCCCTTTTTCATATTCAAATTAGGACCCAGAACTAAAAATAATCCCTGTAATATTTCTAATTTCCAAGGCAACCCACGAGCTCTGTGTCTTCCGTAGGGTCAGGGACCAAGTTTGGTTCTGTCATGAATGGGGAATTTTTTTCTTTCTTTCTTCTCCACTTCTCCCTCCCTCATCCTGAGAATAAAGGACAGGAGCAAGAATCATGAAATCCACCTCTGAGACCATACGAACATCGATGAACCTGAGCTATGGCACCACAAATAAGGGGCCCAGGGTTTAAGAAACGCCAGCCTACAGCTGGGAAAACCCTGGATAATTCCCGTAAATTAGTTATTTGTGAGTGGTTTGAAAAAGATGGTCAGGGAACTTGTGGATGCACTTCAAACCCCAATAGTGTTCTCCCTCCTCCCATCGTTTTAGTTTTGTCCATGACACTGGAAAATAAATTTTGAACACTTCTAAGGCTGACAAATGTTCAATGGGATTGACCCTCAGAGGTCATGGGCTAACCACACCCTATAAGAATATGGCTAATGGGGCTGGGAAGATGGCTCAGTGGTAGAGCGCTTGCCTTGCATGCCTAAGGCCCTGGGTTCAATTCCTTAGCACCATGTAAGCAAAAAGAATAAAGCCGGAAGTGGTGCTGTGGCTCAAGTGGTAGAGTGCTAGCCTTGAGCTGAAGAGCTGAGGGACAGCACCCAGGCCCAGAGCTCAGGCCCCACGACCAGACAACCCCCCCCCCCCCAAAAAAAAGAATATGGCTAATGGTGCTGTTACCTGAGAGGAGGGCCAATTAAGCTCATCATTCTTGTAGTATACAACCTCAAAAAAAAAAATCAACTCCTTCATTGTCAAGCTCACAAATCACTTTATGGAATATGGATGGTCATCCAGAATTGAATTCTACTCACAGGGCAACACAATAGTTCAGACAGGAAAACAAAAAACAAAACCTACAATTACCTAATAATTCAACAAACTCTACCACTTAAAAGTCAACTAGAAATACTGAGCCACATAACTGGAAAATAGATAATACTGGTCCTAGCCCCCTAATTTGGCCCTTTTTCTATTCTTCACACAAAGACCACTTGGTTATTTCTGCAGGGCACGGGGGTGTGGGGGGGGGGGAGAGCAGCAATCTTAGGAAGTTAAGAAAGCTAGAGAACTGTCTTGTTCACGGGGGCCCTACAAATGCACTCAGAGGTAAGCTTTCATTCTGATACAAAGATGCACTTAGACGTGACCCAACTCAGGACCACGGCTTGCAGGGAGAATGAGAATCACCCAGGAAGCGGCCGCTTGGAGCCAACTTGGAGCAGCATCTTCCTGCCTCGGGGAATACGTTCCATCCAGAAGCGTGGCGCGTTCTCAAGAGCACCTGTCCTGTCGGTGATTGCTATACATCACCCACTTCCCAGACACAAGTGCCGGCTCTGGAGACGCGCTCAGGGATGTGACCTACAATGCAGGGAGATAGACCGTGGAAAAATAATCATCCAGATGGGATGTAGTATGAAGAAATTCGAGGGATGTCCAGCCCTCCCTGCCCCCCCCAAGGGTGGGGTAATCTCCTTGAGATAGACTTGGTGGCTTTCTGAGCAGGGATATTTGAGCTGAGAGCAGGGTGGCAGTAAAGCAAGGAATAAGCAGAAATCTGCAAAGCGTGCCAGGCAGCGAGAGCTGTAGTAAAACAGTGTACATAGAGAGAGGTCCACTCACTTAGAAACGCTCCCCATTGATGATGAACTATCAATGATGTGTATATTCATGGGTGGGGGGGGGGTAATAAGACAGGAAAAAATCGGCTCCTCATCCATCCTAGAAAGGGGTTTGCTTTCATTCCCTCAGAACACGCGGGTTAATGATGATAACACCCTCGTAACTTTCTCTGGAGGGTTGCTAGGGTGACATTGTAATTCAAAGGACAGAATATCAATAAAATCAGGATGTACAGGAATGTAAACAAGCTTTTTAAAAAATGGTCCAAGTGTTTGTTAAATAGACCACAACGGGACAGGTCCATTATCATTGCAGAAAGCTCTGTACTTAGTATGTTCAATTATCTAAATAGCTCAAAAACATAATCAATCCATCAGTAGTATTCAGCTTTCCAGCTCTGATATCCGATTGTGAATTCTCTGGGTTTGTTCAGCTCCCTGCCAAATGTCGATCTAGAAATGTATTAGCATCTGCCAATGATGAATAAACATAAGATTGTACTCCTGCTATTCTTAGACTCATTGAACAGCACTAGTCCGATCATTCCCCACGATGTTTCTGAACATGAAAGAAGTGTGCTCTTTTCTTTAATAGAGTCAGCCTAGCCGAGAATGACTCTTACCTTGAATTCTTGGCCTTTAGCACCAGCCCTCTCTCCCTTTTCTTCCTCTCTCTCTCTCTCTTTCTCACTCAGCGTACACAGACTTATGCATTTTAAAAGGACCAAGTCTGGTGGTTTTCTTGTCCTTCCATTTGCTTAACAGGGAAATGCTTGTGGGATTCCAAAGACATTGGCTCTGAAAACATCTCAGAGTGCAGGCCACATGAAGAGATACCTGAGCAGAGAGATTCGTGAGAGGCGAAGCCGTGGTAATTATGTCCAGGGCTGTCTCAAACCGTGCCCTGACCGACGGCTCTGGGATGCTGTCTTTGCTCCAGCACCATGCCCTGTGGTTTGCTGGGTGTGCCTGTTCATCAGTTCCTTATGCAGGTGTGTTGTGGGCTCCAATGGCTGTTGATCGTGTGTGCAGGGAGAGCCGGGCTACTTCGCCGCAGAAGGTGCTGTGTGATCTGAGTGTGCAATTCGTTGTGTAGCAGCTGTGTGGGGGGTGCATTTCAGCTAGCTTTCCCCAGCTCCTCCAGCCACTTTTCAACTGCAGGGTACCTCTCTCATCTTTCATTCTTTCATGGCAGGTGTGTGTGTGTGTGTGTGTGTGTGTGTGTGTGTGTGTGTGTGTGTGTGTGGTTCAGATAAAATTATAACATGAGAAAATCAAATCCAAAGTCCATTGAGCTGTTGTTTGTCCTTTGCAATAGCCACACAGGGGGGAAATAACGGGTGGTTGGCGGGGGGCTTTCAGAATGCACGTGGAAATGGGCGCTTCCGAGGCTAAGTAAGTACCGGTGTGTCGACTTTGTGTAGGAAGGCTGGACGCGGGCACTCAGCTCGGGTGGGCAAAGGGCATGTGTTCTCAGAGCTGTTTCTTTGTGTGCAGGCTGTGTGTGTGAGGAGAGGGAGGTGGCTCTTTCCCCATGGCTGTCGCTTACCTCTTCACCTCCCGTCGAACCGGTGAGCCACCTGCTCTCGCCAGATAAGAGAGGGACAGTACCCCCCCCCCCCCCGTGACTCCGGTCACCCTGAGTTCTCACAATCCCGTTGTTTTTTAAGTACCCAGGTGACCCCCTGAGCTACCTCTCCGTCCTCCAGCTTGGAGCTCTGAAGCCAGGTGAGCTCACACCATGTGCAGTTGGAAAAGTCTACCTGAGCTGCAGGCACGCTGGCCCTCGCCCCGGGTCTCTGTCCGGTTTGACACCCCAGGGCCAAAGTCAACATTGGCAGGATCCATAGACGGACTGGGGACACCAAAGACAGCAACTGGGCAAGTTACTGGAAGGTTATCAGGCCGGGTCTTTCGAGAAGGTTAACAAGGTTAGAACAGAGATGGACTAACCTAGGGAAAGGAAACGCAGTCTGAACATTCCCCCATTTGTACTGCTGTGTCTACCCCCAAAATGATAACGAATGTTAAACCCCACACTGAATTCCTGGGGGTAGAAGGATTTTAGGGTTTGTGCTTTCTGTCCCCTCCTCCACCTCATGTTCCCTTCCCTCCCTCTTCCTCCTCCTCTCCTCCCCTTTTTCTTCTCTCCCCTCCTCCTTCTGTCCCTTCTTCCTCTCTTCTTCCTATTCTCATACTCACAGAGTCATTTTCTGTTTCTGAATTATAGAATATTTTACACTAAATTGCAAACACTAATGAGCACATTTGACTCTCCTGAAAACATTGGTTCTCAGTGAGAACTGATCCTGTGGTCCCAGTTGGAGATACCTGACAGGCAGGGTCTGTAACCATAACACACATGCATGTGCATGTGCATGTGCACGTGTGTGTGTGTGTGTGTGTGTGTGTGTGTGTAGAGTGGAGAAGTGTACTACTGTACACTAGCGAGTAGAGGTCACGGGTACTGAAAAACTTGCCTCAAAGGGGAGAGGCCCTCAACACCAAGAATGACATATCCCATGATACCCACAATGCTGAGGGTGGATGAAGCCCTGCTGAACGATGAACTCTGGTGTCTCAAATCATGTCTAGATTTTTTAAAAAGATTTATTTCCAGTGTTGCACTGGGATTGTTCCCTGTCTATCCCCGGATAACATTCAGTGGATGAACAACCGATCGAAGGAGTAAAGGAGGGAGGGAGGGAATGGGTGGTTAGATAGGAGAGGTGGATGAATACATCAGCTATTCTAAGACCATTGTCTAGCCCATTCCATCCCCGGCAGCATTTTCATTCCAAGTCAGAATGGCTATTTATTATCTGAATTACAGCCTAATCAAGCCACCAACCAAGATGTTGACCTGATCAGCTCTCCTTTTAAGGCTCTGCTTGACCATGGACCTGAAGACATCTATTCTTAGCAAATATTTCTCGCCCTTTCCTGGTTGTTTGGTAACAGGGTCATTTATATTCTATCCCATTGTCCTGAGCACATGTTTCTCCTATTTTATCATCTGTCTTGTTGCTGTAATGCTTCTTATAACTGCATTATTCTCCGAGGCTGTTGATGAACCTGATGTTGTGACTCTCACTTTGAAAGCCCTCTGAAGGGCCTGCTCTCGGGCTCTTTCCAGGCAATAGGACTTGATCGTGATCTCTGAGCTAGGAAACAAATGCATTTTCTTTCAGTCAGCCTCGCCAACTTATTTTTTTCAATCAAGCACCTTGTGTTTGGGTTTGTGATTTTCAAAATAATCAAGGATATCAGGACTTGAGAAAATGTTCTTCCTCTCGAGTGACCCCTCCAACAAAAGCTATCCACGCATTATGGAGTCTTTATGCCTCTTTCCACTCATATCATTCCTGCGTTTGCTACAGAAATGGGGCCCTGTGGATTTTAGGTAAAGCATTATGTGAGTTGCATGTGATATTTTTCCCCTCCTGCCAGGCTTCACAAGTGGTTTTGTCTCTGCATGCTCTGATTACATTATGAACCAGACCTGGTCAATGAATACAGCAACATCATATGCTTCTTGAATTGTTACTCTTTACATTGTATGCTTCTTGAATTGTTACTCTTGACAAAATATTTTTTAAAGTCAAGCTAGCTATATTTAAAATAGCTGCTATTTAAAATAGCTGCAGAAAATAATTTTTGGGGGGATAATGTTAAGCCTTCAGTTAAAAACAGCAGTAAATGTGCATGCACACACACACACACACACACACACACACACACACACACACACACACACACACACACACACAATTTTTTCGAGCAATAAATAAATCACCAGAAATAATTTAAATCGCTTGAAGTTTGCACCATGTAATAAAAAAAATCACTGGGAGAAAATTCCAAGGGACTAACTATGAATATTTAGAAAATATGAACTAATTGCACTGAAGAACAATTTTGAAAACAGAATAGTGTCAAGGAACCACTGGAATTAAACTCCCAGGCAAATGCACCCACCTTTACGTTAGGATGCTTTTACCTCTAATTCTTCACCGTAAGACAGAGTATAGATGAATCTCCACAGGACCATGTGGGTGCATTATTTAAAGAACAAAACAATAGCATCATGACGTATCTGTTCGGAGGCTAAGTTGGCTCGGGTACTATCCTAGACATCTTGAGTCCTGGGGAAAGGCCTACCTTTCCAGTTCCACACTTCCCCTACGGCGAGGTCGTCTCCTTCTTCTTCAGACATTGCTTAAGACATCCTCGGGAAAGAGCAGCACAGTGGAAGTGAAATGCAGACTCTCCAGCTCTTACTGCCTGTTTCCTGTAGGGCTGCCTGGGGATGGTCTTTCCAGAAACTCTCAGGCTATGACACACGCCTGCGTGGAGATGCACACACAGCCACACACATCACCCGGGGCTTAGAACCCACCAGGTGCAAGGAATGCATATTTTCATTCATTCCTGCATGGCTGGGGCTGGGACCATGCTTCTCGAACAAGTTCCTGCCAGGCAGGTGCTGCCCGCAGCCAGACCACACCTGGGCCTTGAAATCAAGGTCCACACCCTGTTCTCTAAAGGGCCACACCAGTAGTTGAGGATCTCTGCTGACCACATCACACCTGCTCCAGCAGGGTGGCGGGAACGGAGCTGTTGGGTTACCTAGGAACAGATGAGCGCATATTTCCCTCAGGTTGACTTTTGGACACTGGGTTGTGAATTTCGTAAGTGTTTATGTACCCTGAAATAGGCATCTTCTTTTCATTCTTTCTTAACTTTGTAATGCAGCGAGAGCTATGCTTAGCTCTAGGGTCCTTCTGGATGGATTCTGGGTCTAGAAGGAAGTTGTATAGACTCAGCTACACAGTGTCCAAGATTTACAGTAAAGAAAGTTCCCAAAGGTAGATTTCTCCAAAAAGAATGTATATATATATATATATATATATACATATATATATATATATATCCCTAGTATTAATAGTCTGTAAAGAATCAGTATGTATAATGATTTGTTAAATGTACAGAATATATATTTTTATGCATACAATGCAGCATGTGAACATAAAGCAAAATGCTAGAACATGTATAATATGATGCCTTTTATTATTATTATTATTATTCCTGTTGGAGGATGATGATGATGGGGATGATGATGATGATGATGATGGTGATGGTGATGTCATCTTTGGTAAAGCAAGCAATGACTGAAATCTCAGCTGTAGTGAAAACCTGAGCAGGTACATGTCAGGCTCTCTGCCAGGGGTAAGGGACTCACGGTATGGAAAAGAAAAGACGGAAAGGGCAGAGGAACAGTTACAAAGAAACGCGATGTGAAAAGGTACCGTTGGATAGTTGAATAGCACGCATGGAGCAAGAAGAGTTTTCCAGGATGGAAGGAGAGAGGTTAGGATATCTGGAGCGTGAGAGGTTAACCCAAGCCTTCCATCAAGGAGAAGTAGGCTGGGCACCGGTGGTTCACACCTGTAATCCTAAGTATTCAGGAGACTGAGATCTGGGGATCATGGTTCAAAGCCAGCCTGGACAGGAAAGCCCTTGAGGCTTTATCTCCAATTACCTACCAAAAAGCCCAAAGTGGAGCTGTGGCTCAAGGGGTAGAGCATCACCCCTTGAGAAAAAAAAAACAAAAACTAAAACTAAAACTAAAAATCTCAGTGGCAGTGCTCACGCCCAAGTTCAAGACCCAGACCCAGGACTGGTACCAAAAAATAAATAAATAAAAGGACAGGTCAAACAGATGGGCTGAGGAGTAGGCTTTTAAGTTTTTCCAATACTCATCTGATTTGATGTTTTCCCGATACTCTATCAGCGATACTTGGACAGAAATTGCCCGGTTGGACATCTGCTGAGTTTAAACACCTTGGCAGGGAGAATGGATCTCATGATGTGTCTCTCGAAAAGTTAAGATGAATGTCGTACGAGGAGAATAAATAAGGAAAGCCGCAGTTTCCAGAGTCCCTTTCCTGATGACTAGGGCAATTTTAAGTACAGGGAGGGAGTTTAAGCAGAGGGGGAAATACTGTCACAGCAAAATGCCCTATTAAAAATAGAATTGGAGAGACTTATTCCTTGTAGATCTCCACAACAAGGCTTGCAAGGGCTTGTGCCACTGCCAAAATCCTAAGAGCTCTCAAACCTGAGAGGCGGATGAAATGTCCACACGAATCCCTGCGTCACCCATGAACGCCCAGCACATGGCACACACCCGAGAAACCCAGAGCCAGTCACATTATCTCTAATTGCATACCACGTTGCTTTGAAAAACCACCCACAAAAAAATACCACACTGGAATTACAAAGGAACAGGCCTCATTATCCTTATTATCTTTCTCTTATGGAATTAAAGAAATAAGCAGTGTGCACTGTAATTTACAATTTTTCTTAGCGTTATAAACACATCAAAAAATAAGCTTTGTGGAATCAAGGCAAGTTCAAGAAACAAAGGCAATTGGCAAGGTCTCTAAGGTACTCCCATTTTTTTTTGTAAATTCTGCTATCGTGTGTGGCTTTGTGATTCTTCGGACAGTCAGATCCTCTCTCTGAAAGTAAATATTGGGCAAAGATATCAACTTCTTAAGCCTCAAAAAGCTCACATATGCATCATTCTGGTTCCCACGCCAGTGAATATAAAAGTACAGCTTTGTGAACCCGGCTTGGTAGTTTCAGCACGGATGAAGTATTGGTACAATCCCACCTTCATTTTATGCCGAAGGTATAGCCTTCAAAACTTACATAATTCAAGATTCATGTTGCCGGTGTTACACACAGAAAGTAATTGGGAGGAACTCTCAAGGTGCTTGAAAGTGTAACAGCCGTAGGTCTGGCAGGATGGGGAGGAGGAGGTTTGATTCCTTGGACATGTCACCTCTCATGTTTTATCACTCGATTTGCCTGGCTATCGAAGACAGTTGTGCACATTCAAGGGTGCGGCTAGACTAGAGATGCTTTGGGTTTTTTCTAGCATCCTCTCCAGTGATTCAGCAAGCCCATCAGTTACCAGCGGGAGCGTTGGTACGTGTCCTGGTGTGTGTTTGACCTTCAGAGCTGTCAGAAGACCTGAATTCTTTCCCAAGTTCCACTTTTCACCAGACCCCCTTGCGCTGCAAGCTGACGATCACCTCTCCGACTTTATGCCCACAGTCGGAGTGAGTGCTAAAATCACATCATATTGTCAGCTACCCTGTTCACTAGCTCTGCTACCTGGGAACAGCCAACGGGTTACGCCACCTCCAGCTGACAATTCCCTTCACTAGCTACCCTGGAACTCATAACGTAATTTATAACTCACTCTAATCACGTACATGTTTGTAAAAGTTGGTTGAATGTTGGTATGTTTCTGAGTTCACACACGCATGCACACAAATATCTATATTTACAACACATATCAAGGTATCCGTCTCAAATGGTTGTATTAGAAAGCTTCTTGTGATTCCAATGAAAGGTCGAAAGCAGTTAATACTTCTAAGGTTCTGGTGATTTCTGTCCAAGACCATGTGTCTACCTAGATTGAGGGCTCTGGGGAGGGACCCAAATCTCAAGGGCAGGAAGCATGGTCCAAAGAAGTCTCTCACATCAGTAGCAGGGAAGAAGAGGAAATAAGACCTCCTAGATGTGACCATTCTCCTTGGAACTCCTCCTAGAGGGATGCGACAGGCTTTGCGTATTGAGCATCACTCACTCCTCCAACTGGAAAGCTTTGCCAAGCCCTGTGTGAAGCCAGTCTGGGCATGGAACTCCATAAGACTCTGATCTCCAATAAACTACTCAGAAAAAGTGTCTGCTGTGGCTCAAGAGGTAGAGTACTAGCACTGAGCCCAGAGAGGCTCAGGGACAGCGCCCAGCTCCCTGAGTTCAAGCCCCAGGACTGACACCAAAAGAAGAGAAAGAAATCAAAAGGATTTCCATGCCATTCCCATACCTTATGCTTTATCTGCTCTCACAGAGGTGGCTTTTTTGTTGAAAGGGGTTAAAAGTTTGGAGCAGTAGAGAAGCCATCTTAGATTGCTTCCGTGAGTATTTCTTAGAATTTCGCCTTGACAAACCCCATCCTCTCTACCTCTTAGGGACGATGGGCTCTGTAGAAACTGAGCTAGAACAAGGCTTGCTGGGTACTGGCAGGCAGTACTGTGGGAGAGGGAGTGTGCGAGGTGGCACTTGTACATAATGGGTAATTCATAACTGTCATTAGCTTCAGTCCCAAATTAGCAATTATCAGATAAACGCTTGAGTGTGAGTGGCTGTGTCCACACACAGGTATTTATCTAAGACAGGTACCTCGGCTTCCCTAGGCACCAGGTTTTATCTTTTTAATTGCCTGGTCAATGTTGAAGAACCATCTCAATAGACTCTAAATTGCAAGTGTTTGTCTTTATTTTTCACTGTTCATACGATGCCTCTTGTCTTATTTTTGTTGTCTTAATTTTCCCTAAAGACTTCTTTGTGGTTTTTAGGGCCGGTTGCCAGGTTTCTGAGAAGTCTCTGTTTTTGTTTTTTAATATTTTGCCTGTTGTCGTTATTATTATTTTCTTGCAACCCACATGCCTTGAGATGTTTCACAGAAAGAAAACTCCATCTCTAGACTTGACATTGTTTGACTTTTCGAGAACGAGTTCACGTTAAAGGCAGAGTTCTGTTTATTTCTCCCACGCCCGCCCTTGTACTCCCTCCCCGGGCAAGTTCTCTTCCCTCTTGATGAAAACAGGCAACTAACTGCCTGCCAGGGAGTTCGAAGGCAACCTCCTGCTAGCCCCCAATATCCCACGGAGATTTTGGAAAATCTGGGTTCGCACATATCTGGAGAGTAATGACCCCCAGTAAGAACCCCTCTGCAAATCTATGTGGGTGATGGTGATTTCTTACATCTCATTTTCCTTTTTTTTTTTTCTGTTTTGTTCTCCATTCTTGTACTTCCCCCTGCCCAGCCACTCATTCCCAACACACACACACACACACACACACACACACACACACACACACACACACACACACACACACACACACACACACACAGGGCCAAGTCATACAAAGGCCAAAGGGAAAAAAGTGAAAGGTCACCTTCACAATGGGTTTTCCGGGATTATTTAGACGTAATGAATAAAATTGCAAATTCTATTGAGGCTTTTAGAACTAATGAAAATTATCAATGTGTTACACAGCTGCGTTTCAGTTTTGTTTGTCTTAGCCTGGAACAGAATAGATTTTATAAATAGAACTTAAATGTGACCACAGAGTATGCATGCTAATCAGTTCATTTTAAGATATTGTTTTGCAATACTTTTAAGATGCACGCATGCTGGGAAAAATTACTTGTCAAGGGAACAATGTAGCGCGATTTCTTACCAAAGTTGCTAATGGAACTACTTTTTTTTTTCTTTCTACCTTTCTTTTATTTTTTTTTATTATGTTTCTTTTTTTTTTAAACATGAAGTATCTATCACCATTTCCTTTGAGGTAAATGTTAAATTAGGGAATGTCTGGAGAGAAGGAAGGCTGATCTCCAGGAAATTTTTATTAGAAATGCACCTCATTTCTGAGGAAGCAATCTTTATTGGGGAACTGTTAAAAATAAAGGTAATCACCATACATGGGCTGTCACCTGCTGAGTGGTATCAGCTGTCTAACGGCGTCTGCACTCAGGTAGATGTGGCGAGGCCTCTCTTCCCTGGCTCTAAAGAGATTGGATCCGTGTGGGGTGGCGTGCTAAGTGGTTCCCCACCGAACGGTGCCCTCGACCAGACACTTGCTTTTTCCCCTACGTAGGCAATCCGAGCAGAACAGTTCTGATACCTGGCTAAGTCTCCTCCTCTTTTCCCCCTGCTCCTCTGTGGGAATGCGTTTTGTTTCGCTTGTTTGAAGACAGAAATCCCAGGGGTGGGTTTTGATGTAGGATGAAATCCAGATCCTCTGTCTGAAGAGGAAAAGTGACAGAAATGAAAGCTGCCTTCCTCCAATCATTAGTGGGAATGGATGTGCAATTGTGAACCTTCACATGTATTTTTAAGAGCCCGGGGTGGTCTCTGTGGAGGTGTGTCTTGCACCTCAGCCAGTGTTTCCTCAGGGTGATCTGAAGATCTAGGCCCCAAGGGGAGCCACTAATGATAAAGACCTTCGAGGGATCTTTCCCACCGGTAAGAGATGGCCTGGAAATGACCTTCAAAATTAAAACCCCACGTGCTCATCCAGGACTTTTGCTCTCCACCTCCCTAGCGGCCAAGCACCTGTCCACAAAGATACTGACAGAGTAGCCACAGTGTGATTCGATGCACCGACAAACTTGGCTGGGCGAGTCATTGTGCCCTTCCAGAGTTTGGCATCCAGGCCCCTTCCCTACCCCAGGACAAATATGGTCACAGGTGGTTTTTGGTTTTGATTTTTGGTGACATTTCTGAAGTGTTGAAAGAAAAGGAGGAGCAAAAGGAAGTGGGGAAGGATAACGGGGAAGAGGATGTGTAGGAAGAGAAGAAGCAAAGACAGAAACACCACAAGGCAGCTCCTTAGGTCTAAAACATTGACTCTCTGGTTCTTCACCAAAATATACTGCCCTGTTGCGGTACAACTAATTGATTGATTAATCGATCGATTAATTAACCAATCAAATGATTAATCGGTCCGTTAATCAAACAGCCTGAGAAAAGGCACAGTTCCTGAAAACAGGCCACATGAATAGCCCACAAAGTAGAACGTTATTGTGCCGTGGAAAGTACCCAGGTGGCTTGAGTCTTTCTCTCCCAGATCTGCAGAGTCTGAGGAAGGCAAGCATCTTGGAGAGCATCTACTCCGGGTTTCCCAGGCACAATTCCCCTGTGACAGCACGCAGAAAGCTTGCACGCATTTCTGGAAGAGCAGGATTCTGTTTTAATATCACTAGCGTATCAGACACATGATCTCTCAGATTTTATTGCTTGAGATGAGGCTAAAGTATTAAGTAAACAAGAGTATAAATGGTATTAGACTTATGAAATTATACTAAAGTATTCAGCCGGTTTATCCAATCTCTTTCCTTTTGAGTTTTCATTTGTGAGCAGACAGCTACCATTATACCTACGTCTTAACCCAAAACCAAAAAGAATCACGCTTCGAGATCCTCTGATACAAGGCAAGATAGACTCTGTTTTTGAAATAAAAAAAAAGAAATCAAATATGATTTTAAAAACATGTACTATAAGAAATGAAAGGTTTTAATACTATTCTTACCAGAACTATACAATTAATCATTTGGTGTACATTTCTCCATATCTGGTGTACATTTCTCCATATCGAATAGAGATGTGAACTACCATAGTGAAATACCTTTGAACAAGAACCAGGTGAAACCACCAAGAGTAAACAAATACAACCACGGTACTCACTAGACACCGTGTGGAAAATGACCTAGAAGTCTTGTGAGTGGGGACGGGAGGGAAAAACTGGGAGAGAGAGAGGGAAGAGAAGACATGGTACCGAAAGAGCCTTACCTGAATCCTGTAACTGTGACCCCTCGGTATATCACTTCCACAATAACAATAACGGATTTAAAAAAAAAAGAACATTAAATTGTGAACTAAAATAAGGTAGAGTCAGGGGAGAACTCAAACAGTGCGATTTCTTAGAAAAGGCTAAATCAAAGTTCAACAAGATAAACACCAGGTAATGGGTGCTGGAAACGAGTAGAGTGTGCAGAGGAGAAGAGGGGGAAAATACAGCGCCAAGTTCAGTGTACATCCTACAAAACCAAGCTCAGGAGGGAAGGTGGTGGGTGGAGAGGGAGGGGAGCGCGTGATACAAGGATCCAGATGCACCGCATTCATAAGCCGCTATGTAAGATGGCGGCTCCTCTGTATAGCTACTTAAAGACAATAAACATTCTCTTAAGTGGCCTTTTCTCCTTCCCAGGCTGCTCTGGGCCAATGTCCAGTGCTGACTGCTGTCATTGACCGTGTCTCCTTTGATGAGGTGACAGTGGGGAGATGAATCTTGCACAGGTGTAACCAGGCTGGAGGACTCGGACTTTCTGGGGGAGATGTAGAGAGACTTCAGCCCGATTGTTCTTGGACAGGAAGACACAGTGTCTCCAATGTCCCTAAGATTCAGACCTGGCCACACAACGGAAACCGCTGGCACCCTGACCGCTTCTAGGACTGTGTGAGGTGCTCTTTCTTCCTTTAAGAAATGAACGATTCTGGGGGCGGGGGGGGGGGGAGTCTCTCCTGCTATCTCAGAATAAAAAGACCCAGACCTGCAAATCACAGTGCCGTGGTCCACAGGGCCTCAATCAAATCCACATCTAAGTTCCTCACAAGAATCGCCCTCCCCTCCCCCTCACCCCTGCCTCCCGTGGGAGAGGGGTGCTGGTCCTGTGGCTTCTCAGCCCTGCAAGTGACAGGACACTAAAGTAAACTGCACTAAACTACAAGGGGCGCGCAGGTTGCTGGGTAAATGTACAGAGAGAATGTGCTAGTTTAGCTGCTGGTGTGCTTGAGTAAGGGCGTGCCCTTTTCTAAACGTTGCCACGTGATGACCGATGGATTCGTGGGAGCTGACTCGATCATTTCTCCTCAGAGCAGGAGCTGACCTCCTGCTCGTTACCCCATCCGGGGTACCCACAAGCCCCTTCCAGTGCTCCCAGAAAGCTTGAGAGAGGCCCACACCACAGCCCAATGAAACAGTAGCCCAAAGAACCAGCAAACACACCACCTTTCCAGGAGTTATCTCCTGATCCACGTCGGAGCCAAACTCGACATTATAACTAGGGAAGAAAAGTCATTGTTTCGGATGAGCAGAATCTTCACTCACCTCTACCTTGCTACACAGCTACACAGCGACCCTCGCCCGCCCCGACTTTCCTCCTTCCCCCCACACCCCCAGCTTCCTCCTCCACTTGGAGACCTCTATTCTCATGAACAGCGTGGCTGCTTTATTTCACATCTTGTTTCTCTCACCGTCTTTTCCCGGAGACTAAATTATCGCCTTGCTTATGACGTTAAGCAGATTTTGGTTCCCCCCAAATTCTGCTCCACTTAACTCTTAGGAAGATGATTTTTTAAAAATTTACTTTTAATTTATTTTTTAAATTTTTGTGAAGGAGGCATTCCGTGCTGAAACGCAATTTGGAAATGGTAGGTGAAAACAGTTTAACAGGTTCTTCTCCCTCTCTATTTTTTTTTTATGAAGTATGAAACTTCCTAGAGATTTTCGTGTCTGTGCATTATGACTTCCTAAGAAGATGGTATAATTTGAGAAAACACTCATCTGACTATAAATTTCAGTTTTGATTGCATTGACAGGCGCTTGAAGACTACCAGGCTCTTAGGATGAAACATTGTAGTTATAAATTTCTCCCCTTTATTCTCTCAGCTGCTACATTAATATATCATAAGGATAGGTTTGAATTGCTTAAATTGCCATTTGTGATCAATTCTATCAGGGGCTGCTTCCTACTTGCGTTCTTCTATTTCTCTCTGCCGGCTCGAGGAGATTTCCACAGCCACGTTTTATGCATCTCTGGTACCTTCTGTGCAGTGTAGATTCACCTCTCCCTTGAGAGGTGGTCAGAAGAGGAGAGTCCAAAAGAGGGCGCTTGTGAGATGGGTCTGAAGGTTGTGCCGGCTACCCGAAGTATAAGATGTACGGGGGGTAGCGGGGAGAAAGACCAAAAAAACAAAAACCATAGGAAGGGTGGATCGGAGCTGTGCTAGGCAGGTGTTAACCACGGGGCCATATTTCTTCACTTGTAAATGCTGAGCAGAGCATGCACCTCATTTATTCATTTCGTGGTGTGTTTAGGGCCAACGTAGGACCACCTTGGACTTCACGAATCTGTTTTGCGTGTGGGCTGGTGCTAGGGCTTGGACGGCCCCGTCTGCCATTAACCCGAATAGAAAAGTTCCCTTCAACCCTTGCAGCAGTAGACACGCATTTGACATAGTAGCCCAACAGACGTGATTCATGAGTATACTCATTCACGCCGGAGTGATTTTTTTTAGACTCTGAGTGTACAGGTGACTGTTGGTGTAGATTTTTACTTGTTATCAATGGATCTGTTTCTCTGTTTCTGCTACATCACCAGAAGAGTTAGTAATCTCAGTATTTCTAATGTGTTTTTATTCTTTTATTCTTGGCTACTTTTCTGACATATTAGTTCTTAGTAAGGGGGAAAAAATGACTCAGTAATAGTAGACATGGATTCTACTGTCTCTTCACAGCTCACTGGGTTCCATAATAGATAATGGCATAATTACTTTTTGAGTTAAAAAAAACAACTGGAATATGCCTGCAGGTGTATGTACATTTATTTGGTTTGGAACTTATTTTTTTAGCATAATTCATTTACTATATTTGGTGTGACGGGTCCAAATGAAACCAAGCTTCTGGAGGAGATTATTTTTTAATACAGATTCATAACCCAGGTATTAAGAATGGTTCTCTTTTTCCTTTCCCCCTCACCCAAAGGCAGTAAGAGGCAGTTTTTCTTCTCAAATCCATTAGCCTCATCTATAAGGAATATTTATTCTCTTTTTCCTCCAGATTTACTCACTTTCTCTGCTGGTTTCTGCACACTGAAAGGGAGCAGAGAAGGATTCTACCCTAGTCATTGGAGGAGCCGTGGGGGGGTGGAACCCCCAGATCCCAAGTCCTCACAGACTTGGCCTTGGGGTGCCATTCCATTTGCCCCAGAGGGGCATCGTAGCACCAGCTTCGATGCTTTCTGCCTTTGGCCCCCATCTTTTCAGACCATCCCCCTGCAGAGTGTGCTAAACTATGTCTATGCGTGTTACGTTGGGAAACGAGACACGGGGAGACTTCCACATCCTAGGAACCAAAGGTGGCACTGTCACCTGGTCACCACCCCCTCCTTCTCCTCGCGTGCTCATCCGAGTTTGGGGTGAGGAGCCAGGGATCCCTCACAGGTGATCCTCACTGGCTGCTGTTTAAGAGGAAAGGCTAGAGAGGCCTTTCCATCCAATCTCATCAGCCCAGATGAGAGAGAATTGCTGCATGGAAAAAGACAGCCACAGAATTCAATCAGTTCTGTCACCAGTGGAGCTTGCCTGCCTGCCTTCCTTCCTTCCTTCCTTCCTTCCTTCCTTCCTTCCTTCCTTCCTTCCTTCCTTCCTTCCTTCCTTCCTTCCTTCCTTCCTTCCTTCCTTCCTTCCCTCCTTCCTCTCCTCTCCTCTCCTCTCCTCTACACTCCTCTCCTCTTCCTTCCTTCCTTCCTTCTTTTTCTTCCTAGACTCAAAGCAAAATGGAGAGACATGTCATCAGCAAAGAGTGAGGATGAGAAGGGCGGTGGGTGAGCTCTATGTCAGGCTCTAGGCCTCTGTGTGGATGTAGGCCTTGTCCTTACGAGGGGCAATCCCGTATGGACGACTGCATTTTCACGTGAATCTCGGCATGCGCACGTGCCAGGGGCGCCTGGCGATCTACTGTTCCATGTTTCTTCCTGTCTCTCTCGTATTTGCTAAGGATATCCAAGGAAGATCTTTACTAACATTTCTCAGGGAAGCAGCCTGAGGCTGGACGTTCCCCTAATGAGCCAATGGTGGAGAGTTACACGCCCCCAGAGGCCCTCGTAGCTTCTAGAATCATCTCCCGCACATACCTTTGGACTTTCCTTTGGGTAGCTAGTGGATGGTAGGCGTCCGGGGCCGAGGGGGAGGCAAGGTAGAGATCGGATGTTAAATAGCTCCCCACCTTCGCTCATGAAATTACCCAGTGGCGTTAGCCAAAGAGTACAAGTGAGTGGCAGGCTCAGCTTGCAGGGCAAGGCCCTGGACCCATGCCAGCCCCTCCAGCTAGCAAGCCAGTGTGAAGTCAAAGCAACTTGTGTTGACAATGTTGACAGAAGGCGCCCCGTGCAAACGAGAGAGAGAGAGAGAGAGAGAGAGAGAGAGAGAGAGAGAGAGAGAGAGTTCGGAAACAAACTGCCAGATTATTAATGCGAAAGAAACGTTCTCAGCCGGCTCCTCCCTTCTCTCCGGCTGAGCTTTCTTATCCGTTGTTGCTGATCTTCCTCCCTGTCGCAGCCAGAACAACGCTGCAGATGCAGAAAAACACTCTCTCGGCTAGGCAAGAATCCAGAAGGCCAGGCCAGCCAAACAGGCGTTTTGCTCTTTTGAAGTTTCTAGTGGACCTTGGCTGTTTATGTGGCTTTCTGGACAAAGATCTAATTTGTGAAATCCTGGCCAGTCAAAAGCAGGGACACCAGACTGCTCGATTGTAAAGTAGATAAATAAGAGAAGGAAAAGAAATTAGGACTGCTCATCTCCGAGATGCCTTAATAAAGTCTCTCTTTGCGGGTTGAAAAAAATAATACATTATTAAGATAGAGAACTGGGGGGTTTGAATATTATATCTTACTCAGAGAATTCATCAACATGTCTCATCTTCTTCGATATTTATCTTCCTGCTCACATACAACATTCTATAGATTAGGATTCACAGGTGCTATTCTGGGATTGTTTTTTCAACTTAATAATAAAATATACTCTCTTGTCAATAATCTAGATGTATCTTTCTTTCTTTCTTTGTTGGTGCCAGTCCTGAGGCTTGAACTCAGGGCCCGGGCACTGTACCTGAGATTATTCAAGGTTACTACTGCTCTACCACTTGAGCCACAACTCCACTCCCCACTTTTTGGTAGTTCACTGGAGATAAGAAGAGTCTCATGGACTCTTTCTGCCCAGGCTGGCTTTGAACTGTGATTCTCAGATCTCAGCCTGCTGGGTTGCTAGAATGACAAACATGAGTCACCAGCACCTGGCTATCTCTTTCCTTTGAGCAACCGCGTAACATTCCAGTGTCTGCATACTTCACAGCTCAGGCCCCCAGTTGTTTTTATTAACATTTACTTGTGTTTCCAACTAAACACTGTGACAAATAAAGCTGTAGGGAAAACGTCCCTGGAGACCACATTGTTCAGTGTTCACACGTGTATTTCTGGAGGATAAATTCTTTGGAAAAGTATGTTTGAGCCAAGGGGCCTGTGATCCTTTCCAACACCTCCGTAAGAATCAGGGTCACCCAGGCAACAACCTCACTCCAAATCTTCCCTCCACGATGGCTGGAAAATTAGCAGATTTCCAGAACTGCACTTGGGATGGGTCTTCTCAACTTCTTATCCATCCCACGGCCAGGCCTGAAAGGATTCCTTTCTTGCTCATTTTTATGGGTGATAATGTGTTCCTCACACCCAGCACTTCTTTTTTTTTCTTTTACTCCAGATACCACAAGCTCTTAAAGAAACGGCAATCTAGGTTACCTGGAAACATTTTCCTCGCTAACTTGCCTAGAAAACCGGGGACTAGAGAACAGAATTGGAGGCGGTGGCTTTGCCCTGGTTATATACAGGTGTTACTCCCAAGTCTCATTAACGGCTCCCCCTTGGATTACCTATTTTAAAAGGCAGATGCTGTTTATTCATCAGGGTTCTGTACATGAGTTTTGGGTGGGGGTTATTCCTTAGGGCTTTGTGGATGCATTCCTAAATTTCACAAATGGAAGGCATTTGCTAGAGACAAGCATCCTGAGAGGCTCAGTAGTCATAAACAAGTATCTTCATACTCTGTGATTAGCACTCAATAATGACCGATGTTTAGACCTCCTCATTTCTGTCAAAAATCCATTTCAGCAGACACAGAAATGGCCTAAATCATTTGATATGCTGTAGCTATGAAAAAAGACCTCATGGCGTGCTCCGCATTCAAGGCGCTGACCCTCGCTGGAAGAGCAGCAATTAGTTGAGCTATCTATCTGTTCCACGCATACCACCCCCCCACCACCCCAAATCTCCACACTCCCCCCTCCCTTGGAAAGAGAGGACTTCAATGCCAGGAACACAAAGAGCAGTCATTTCAAACCCAAGCCACTTTCATTCTGAAGCTCATACCTCCTCCCACCCTTCCTCCTGAGCTGTTTTCCCCTGGTTTCTAACCAGTCTTACAAAGACTTCACCAGCAGTGGGCATACCTGCCACCTGCCTGTTGGGGGAATTGCTGAGGGGAAGGGGGGGGCAGGGGAAGGGGGGGAGGGGAGTCCCATCTACGCGTGGAACTGATGGGCAGTTTGCGGTGAGAATTCCTCAGGTCACGCTGGGATTGAACCTCTCAGTCCTCAAACCCAACATCAGAAGGGCTCCTCTGCCTCGGGTACTTGGGAGGCATGTGAAGCTTTCTTTGCCATTCTGAAGGCCTGGGTGATGTCTAGGAGCCCCCGTGTCGACTGAGAGCCCGGGATCTTTAGACACTGTTGGTGTGGGGTCCCCTGGACCCCTGGAGAACCATGCTCCATTATGGCTCTTCAAGACCCCCAGACCGTGAGGCGGGGAGTGTTTCCAGTACTCATTCCTGGATGGATGGAATGGTTAAGTGCCTGGTCCAGGCTGGCCAGTTACGCAGTCTATCACTAACGAGTTCTCAAATGACCTCGGGACAAGTGGTGTGACATGTTGTGTATGTTTGGGTTACCTTTCACGCAGAAACAAGGGTGCAAAATGGTCTCCGGAATCTGGCAGACCAGCCTTGGAAAGCCAGAGACGCGGTCCAGAGGCAGCCCTGGCAGGATCTTGGGCTGTTTTTGACGATGAACAACAGCAGGGCCTCGGGATGTATACCAAGAGATGCAAAAGAGTGTCTCTGGGAAGCGTGTGCTAGCCGACACCTGTGCATTCGTAAAAGTTTGTAATGGTGCTTACCAGTCTTGGGGGGAGAATAAGAATGAAATAAAATAGAAGCCTGCATCCTCAGGTTACTTGTCTGATCGTTAGTGAGCTTTCCTGTCACGCTGATAGTCCAAATCCTGGGAAAGCACCCGCCTTAACTGTAAGCGTTTTTACAAGGCGCCCTTTGAAGGAATTAGGAGGTCAGAGGCCTGGCATTGTCCTTGGGCCGTGCACGTGCCTCTGTGTAGGTTACTTATACCTGTCCAGGAAGCTGAGTTTTCCCAACAGCTGGTTTATGTTTCTACTTGTTGTGGATTGCGTGAGAAGGATGTGTGTAACGATACCTTCCATGCCCCGAAGGTCCTCAGCAGAGTGGGCTCATGTTGCGGGCATGGGAAGGGAGAGGCGCCGGCCCACTGTCAGCTCCCTACATAGGTATAAATCAAGCCACTCGGAAGGACTTCCAGAAGCCACATCAGCACTGTTCATCGATGTATAGATCTGTTGCTCAGCCTTTCTCTCTGTAGCCAATCCTTCACCCAGGGAGGCAAATGGCTTGCAAAAGACTTCAAGTGTGCATTTAGGCTATCTTCATACATACACACAAACACACACACACACATATATGTATATATGTATATATATGTGTATGTATATATATGGGATATATATCTATATCTGTATAGATAGATATATAAATTTATATTTATATATATTATCTAAAATATATAATATACTATAAGGTATTATATATTATATAATATATAATATGTATAATATATATTAAAAAGTATAATACAACTATATTTATATATAATATGTAGATGTTATATATAGCTATATAGATATCTATATATAGATATCTATTTTCATCTATAGATATAGATCCCAGAGTTTACTCAACTAGACAGAGTTGGCGTGAATTTGAGGGAGGAGAATCTTTTTACCTTCGCACCATCTGTAAGTTAGACTTCGGTGCTTCTTGTTGTTGAGGTAAATGTTCTGCGCTGAGGGGCCCAGACCCTGACTTTGTGCCCTCTGTTTAATCCTGGACAGGGCACCTTTGTCCTCTGTTAAATCCCTGCCCAGGGGTGTGAACAGACAATGTACAACATCCGTGGTGTGGGCATGCAAGGGAAGAACTGGGAGAGAGTGAAAGAAGGGGTGGAAATATCCCCCCCCCGAAATGTACTCATCGCCTGATTTAGGAAGCAGGGACCCCTCCGTTCATCACCTTACTAATAACAATTTTAAAAGGTGTCCACGAGTTCAGGCCCAAGTGTATAAGTGAAATGTCCTCTGGTGAGATCAGCAACTGTATTCCTTCCCGTAGTTCCCAGAGAACCAAGGAAAAGATAAGAGCTGATGAGTTAAAGCAGAAGAGGGTGGTGGACTCCCCGGCTTGGTCTACCGGCTCCCAGACATAGGGAAATGGCCACAGCCGGCTTTGATGAAAATGTTCCTGTAATAAAGCCCGTGATGGAAATCTCTCCGTCTTTGGTCTATTCACTGAAGAAGAGGGGGAAAAAAAAAGAATGCTATTGCTGGCTACAGTCGTAAGGTGGGAAATGTGTGATCAGGGACTCCCGACACGTTGTATTGATTGAATGTTCTCTATTACAGACACACCTTCCTGACTGGGCCCTGGCAGATACCGGCGGTGGCATTTAGGAGGGCACCTACGAAGGTAAGACACTTGTGAAGTAAGTTGGGGGTTCTGTAGGTGTGGGGACACTCACCTGCCAGGAGCACAGAGGAGGTCTTGCCCTGCTGTGGTGTTGGAAGGCGTTCTGAATGGCTGCCCGGAAGACAGGCGTCGGCTAGGAGGGAGGAGGGAGTGTGTGTTAAGCATGCAGGTGTCAGTCACGGGGCCGTGTCATCCAAGGGTGGACAGTGAGCTTGCCTTGGGTGCAGATCCAGTCCAGAAAATGATTTAAACATGGTGTAAAGAAACAAAACCCCAAACCTCTCAACATAAGCATGTAGATGCACAGTACGTGGAGCGATGGCTGGGCAGCCTTGGCCTTGGGTGACCCCACCACGGATTTCCTGCCCGCCGTTTTGTGGAAGTTTGTCCCCCAGATCAGATGGTGGCCAGGAAAAAGGATGTGAGGGGGAAAGGACGGGAGGGGAGGGGGAGAGGGAGGGGGAGATGACTCTGAGATGTGTGCTAAAGGTGCCCAGCCTTGGGCCTGGGTGGAGACCAGGTGAACTTCAGGGAAACCTGGACCGGGCATGGGCAGAGTGCCGTGCTGACTGCAGGCATCCTAGGCCTGAGCTGCGTGCAACCAGGCATGCGGTGCATTCTGGGTGTGTGTTTGCACACTCAGTCTGAGGGGGGCCCACAGGGGAATGAATGTGAGAAATATTTGAACACGGGAATGGCCTCCAGACTCAAGACTGGAAGAGCAAGGTGGGGAGAGAGAAGTCTGGAGGAGATTGAGAGGAAAAGAAAAACAAATACATGTCCAGAGGATACGGGTATAGAGAGTGGAACCAGCATTTTGCCCCGGGCATAGCTGAGAGAGGCCTGGCTCACTCTTACCTGTCTGGTCTAATGCCTGTAGGGTGTGTGGCTTATCATTAACCTTGGTCCAACCCTGGTCAACTCCAGCCTTCCAGGGTACATTCCCTGCCTGAAGTTACAAATGGAGTTCTCCTCTCTTCCTTGCAGCAACTGCTGGGTGGGATATAGTACCCAGAGGGAAGTAAAGAATTCTGGTGTCTGGTGGACAGAGGCCCTGTGTGTTGAGACTCAGAAAGGCTTCTTGATTTAGAGATCCACATCCGAAAGCCTACAGATAATGCACTCGCCCATACTTGAACAAGTCCTTTCTTTACAGCTGGGCTTCAAACACAGTTCTTGGGATACCCATACTTCCATGGACTGAGCATTTGTTACAGACTCAACGGCATAGCTACTAGAGTGAGCTATGTATCAATTATTCACTGCCTTGTTTTTTTCCCACCAAATATTATATCTTTATTCCTCAGTGTTTTGGAAAGATTGGCAAATGGTTAGATTTTCATTTTTGAATCCTAATGCTCTCTGAATGCTTACACCTGTAACAACACTTCAGTTACTTGTGATATGACTTCAGGAAAAGTTGAGTGAGTTCACTGTGGCTGTCGTGCTCACTTAATGGCAAAATTGATTTATTTCACAATGTAGATTTGACAGGTAGCATACGTACAGCAACTGCGAAGCCTGGTAGGAAATATAAACACTGGCCCTCTCCTTATAAAGGCTTGTAGTTTGGGTGCTGAAATGAATAACTGTTAATAAAAATCATGTAACAAGTATTCAACGATCATCAAAAGAAAATTTCCCCCGAACATCCCTTAAAATGGATCATGTACAATGTATTAGAATAGTCTCACAAATCCCTTCAAACATATTAGACTAACATGCTGAATTATTATCTGCTCTCTGCATCTTTTCCTATTTAAAAAGAATTTTTTTAAATCTCTTTCCTTAGCCTGGTAACTATCTAAACTATGCACCAAACAATTATTTGGTGGTTGAATATGCATGAAGACATGGTTGTCTGATTTTCTATATTTGGGACATGATGTTTTATCTATGTATGAATATATATTACCTGAGTATATATTATCTGGGAGGTGTTGCTTGGTGGCAGAGGGGAATGGGCCTAGAATGCAGAAGGCCCTAGGTTTCACATTGTGAAAAAGACAGTTACCAGTATGTTCTTTCTTTAGTATTTTTGTAGAGTTTATACTTTAGTTTATAAGGTCACAGTTGTTAGTAGATAGTAATGTTGAGTCCTTCAAAAAATAATGTACCAGTGTAGTTATTTTTGCTTTAACAAGTAAACAAATACTTCTCAGACATGAACGTGCAAACAAATGTGTGCTATCAAAATCTAAACACTAGTGGTGATCACTAAATGTTTTCCATACACATGGTCAGTATCCTGAAAATCCAATTTATTCCTCCACCAAAGGAATGTTCTTTACCTAAATTACTTCATTTTTATCCTTACACCAACATTACAAAGTAACGGTGCACACAAAGTAAGTTGTCTGGGCTCACCAACTTGCTTCATGGTAAAAGCATGATAGCAACTTGAGAAATCAGATTCTAGAATCAGATTCTTCCTATCACAGTGGTATAGTGCAGAGCTCTGCAAAGTGAACCAGGCCAAATTCAGCCGCTGCTTGTTTGTTAATAAAGTTTCATTAAATAGAGCTATCTCCATAGCTTAAAGATGGTCTGTTGTTCCTTACAGCTCAAAGAATGGGTTTGAATAGTTATGACCTGGTCTGTATGACTTATAAACTTAAAATACATTGTCTGATCCTTTAAGGAAAAAAAATCACAGAACATAACATCACTTGAATGGAGATCAAATGAATTGTTTCATTCTATAATTTTAAATGTATGTTCTATAATAGAAGGTAAAATGTGGCACCTGTGTGGCCAATTTTCCTGGTTATATTTCCATGTAGAATATGGGTAAACATTCATCATCATAATTATTAGTGTTTTCTATCCTGTTGAGTCAGATAGATATGTTAATTGTCATTAGCTCTTGTATATCTTATGGATAGTCCAAATAGGTATATTCAGGATATTTTGGAAATGTATGCTTAACTCAGATTAATATTCTCAGCTGTATTCTTAAATAGGTTGTGGAATATTTATAGCTTTAGGACCTAATGAAGGTTCAGTAGACTTCTTTTTTGGGAAATAACTTTAAAATATATTTGTTTTTAATTATGTTTTCCTACATAGTTCCATTTTGGAAGTTGCAGAGAAACATACATTGTAAAATTGCTAATAAACTGGAGAGGTTCTAGGTAGCATATTTTTCTTACTAATTTTAAGGAGGAGTTTTTCAACATTATTGTGAATCATAATTATGTCATTATATGTTATAAATATATTACATGTATTTACACTACATAATTAGACCTAATTCTAATTATGTAGATTCATGGTAATCAGCTAAAATTTGCTTTAAAAACTAAGATAATTCCTCTAACAGATGCTACCTTAATAGAATATTAAGTTTGAGAAAAAAATCTCACAAAAATAAGAAAATTAATAAGTAATGATTAAAATTTAGCAAGCAAGTAGAATGACATACCTTGTCATAACTCTCCCAAATCTTCATTATAAGAAAAAAACTATATGTTCAGGGGTAGATGCATTTGACAATTTTGTAAATAATGTTTTGGTGAAAATACCTCTTAAATTGAAGAAGAAAGCAATCCAATAAAAAGCCTTCAAAGTTTTAAAGATTTGTTTTGGTAAAACATAAATACTCTCTTTTCAGAGCTCCTCTATAAAAACCTTTAAAAAAAAGAAAAGAAATGCTCTAGTTACAAAGAGGTAAATAAAAGCAGTATTTCCCACTGGAATCTTGCTCTCTAGATGTTAAATCTAACATCATTGCTGTAAATTGCTAGTTGTAGTCTTTGATTGACATGTTTACCCAGATAATGTAACAGTTTTTGTGAAAGAAATCTACTTAGTGTCTGTATGACATGAAACATGTTTCTCGTGGAAGGAAAAACCCCAGAGTGTTCTTTCAAATGGGAGTCTTTTCTCTCCAAATCTTTGGAGCTGATAACGAATCGTGTAATTTGGTTTACTCCCTCATTTACCCAACATTAGTAGTTCAATTGCAGTGTGCATCTAAATATACTTCTGCAATTCCCTGGGTAGCTCTGTCCTTGACTTTACTTCAGATTAATGTTCAGCACTGAGTTACCAAGAAGTCCCTTCTTGCAACACAAGATGTCTGCTCTTGAGTCCTGGACCTTTTTTTTAATATTGGATTTAAATCTGGCTTAATACACATACACATACGCACATACACACACACACACACACACACACACACACACACACACACAGCTCTGATTGCTTCAAATGGAAGAAGTCAGGCATTACTTCCAGTGTTCTCCCGACTAAGTATCAAATGTGATTTGTGTTTCATGAAGTATATTCGTCCTTTGAAGCTGTCATCATTGTCAGTTGACTATGGGGTGGATATATTGCCAAATCACCTCCAACTTGTGCAGTGGACTTAATCTTTCCCTGGCTTAGGACTTTGCAAATACAAAATACAAGCAGCCTGGCCAGCATGCCGGAGGAGAAAGCAATATAATCTTTTCCCAGAAAATGGTCAGAGTAGACAAAGGCCAGCCTGCATGCTGGCCTTGGGAAGGCCCCTCTATTAGAGCTGAGGCTTAGTGGTCTGCATGTGACGCTGTCATAGCTGGAAGGTCTTGAACCAGCCAGCCAGCGACTTCTTTGGCCTTTCTCACAGAGTTTTCATGGCCGTTGTCTTTAGAAACTCTCCTTCCCAAATGCTTTGCAAGGCCTCGTTCTCAAGAAGCTGGTCTTCCCTCTCCTACCTGTGGGTCTGACGCATCTCAAGCCTTCACTCTTCTCTCAGGAAATATCACCTTGACAGCCACAATCCATGAACCTTAATCCCTGCCTGAGAGTAGGATTTCCTTGCCTTGAGTTGGAGAACTGCACATTTAACTGTACAGTCTGTCTCCATCTTTATTTTACCCTTACCAGAGGAGTTGAATCAACTCTGAAACAAACAACAAAAAGGGACATCGACAGTTTAATGTCAACCCTCTCTATTGAAGAGCCTTTGAGATCAGGCGTGTTTTGACTATTTATCTTTGTCCATTTTGTACCTTTTGGGGTGCACTGTGTTGAGCTCATTACAGTACCATCCTGGTTAGAAGACTTACCTTTTAGAGTATGACATATGTTAACACCCCAGTCCCCATGATTTTACCTCCCAAATGCTGGGATTACACGTGTGAGCCACCATCCCCACATAATGCGTTATTTCTCTTTGAATACTGGCTTCTAGCCAGCTTGCTTGCCTAGCAAGCAAACTGCTAGACCAAGCCAGGTTAGCTAGATAAATGTTAAGAAAAGGGATAATGTGGTGGTAAGACAAAATCATTTTATGCATTACTAGGATTATCAGCACCTACTTAGTATTCATCTAAAGCAGTTCTTTTATATTATGAGAGACATGATACTAAGTGTTCTTTGAGGGGTATCTCTCCCAAATGGCCTTTCACATGGCCACTTCTGGTTCATTCATTCCAGGATCATGTTTGTATATACAACCACCGTGAGCCTTGAAGAAAGTCAGAAGTTGATCACAAGAGTCCACAATGCCTCACAAACTATGGTTAGAAACTAAGTACACACTAGAGTCCAGGTCAAGGATTTCTTCATACTGTCTTGGATGCTAGCATCACACCATCTCACAAAGAGTTCTCCTTCGTTTAGAAGCACCGTGAAGTTCGAGAAAATCGAGGTGTTGTGACTGTGTGGTTGTTTTTAAAGCCTTTCTCTTTTTAGGGGGCCAGACTAACAGAACACTTGGATATTGAAGATTAGAACTGTTACTCCATTCAGTAGCGAGTCTAAGAGTCTAACACAAAACCTAGAGGCTTAGTATTTAGAAATGACCTTGATTTCATGTTCTTCTTTGATGTCTTAATTTGCATAACCCCAAACCAGCATGCTGTGGTCTCTGTGGGTACTTGAAATAGTCTCGCCTCCAGATCAGTTGGAAGGACGCAGAAGGAATGGGGCTGGTATGTGGAATATGCCCCATGAGTCCCCTGGGGCTGTTCAAGTAGACATTACTAATCCATCACTGAGCTCTCCCCTGCTGAGCCTGGACGCAGCCGCAGAACCCTTCTCAATGTAGAACTTCCATCAACCAGGACCAGTCAGCTGGACTTGGCAGGTGTTTAGGAAGCGTTTGCCATTGTTGGATTCGATTCTGGCCCTAGGACGTTCACCAGAAGTTGTTACTTCATGATCTCTACCTTCTACCTGCCTTTTCAAGGTATCGCGGTGAGCCTTTTTTTTTTTTTTCTACCTGTGTCTTACAGTCAATTAATCTCATGATTTTCAAATTTGGACATAAATAGTGGCGTTCTCCTGGATCCAAACCTCCCCAGATCTCAGAGCCACGAGGCAAATTTCTGGATTCTTTTTCTAACGTTTAGAATGAAACAGAAATTTCGCAGGCAGTCCTCTGAGATGCAGAATGGAAGAGAGAACTAAGAACCCCTCTGGACAAGTGCCTACTAGGAAACATAGTGGGTTTCATGGATGTGGGCAGGAGGTGCTGCTGGTATCTGGTGGATGAAGGTCAGTGATGCTAATAAGGACAATTAAGGGAGCCCCAAATCCAATCCCCACAATGAAGAACTACCTACCTGCAAAATGTCAGTATTATTCAAGTAGACCGACGCTGCCCTGAGCTGTTCAACCACCTCGTGCTCTGTTAGATCTTGAAATAAACAGATGGTTTGGAAATTGAAATATTGACGCTATTATTTTGTTTTGTAAAGGCAGCCATCTTCTACCAAGAGGATGCTTTCACTCCTCTTTGAGTTCTGTCTTTGGTCCAGTGTCCACAATTTGATGGATAAGATGTAACCACCACCACCACCACCACACACACACACCGCCCAAAGGAAACAGCCAGTCCGTGCCAGGGCCTTGGTGGCTTCTGCAAGGGCTTCCGAAGTGTGCACTTACCAGAGTTCTCACCCTGAGAAGCTGTTCTTTAGCGCACGATGGATTTCAAGGGTTCTCCATGTTTCTGTAAAGTGTTAAGTGTAGTCTCGCAAGATTCCCGTCCCCACACCCCTACAAAAATTTGCTTCTGTCTACCCTCACAGGCCGGTGGCTCATTTATGTGAAGCAGTCCCAGTCCCAATTGTATTAACATGTTGCTTCAGTGATAGGAAAGCAAGGGTTTTTCACTTACACCCACTTCCAAACTCTTTGCTTTCTGAGGATTAAACCCATTACTCCCCCCCCCCCCCAACCCTCCCTCCACCGCTGTCACCCAGAGATAGCGAGAGCCTTTTAGACAAGACACGGTGGCTGGGAACATTTCATATTAACTCCAATACATAAGCCTTAATAAGCCAATTTCCCATTCAGTTTAATCTATTTTCAGCAGATCAAAATAATTAAAAATGCTAACAGTTATGGTAATTTTCAATACACTTGGAGAGAGGCAATTTAGATAGCACCTTCCCGACGAATCTATATTTGTATAAATTCTGATCAAGAATATTTGTTCAATTTTGTACAAATCAAACATGAATAATTTCTTCCATCTTACTCCTTCCATTGTTGTGTTTTTGCCTGTATCTCGTTATCCATTTGCCTCTGGCATGCTGCTCTGGGAAGATTTGATTAAAATCAATAAGTTATTGGGAAGATGGCAATTAGCGGTCTTTCACCTATAATAGCTGTGTCTGCTGAGCTTCCTCTGTGTTAATCACAATATTTTAGCAGGACACTTCTCTACAGCCTTGTAATTTAATGAAATGGAAGCTTTAAGAAGCATCCTTAATTTGGGGACCCTGGACAAACGCTCCCGTGTTTTTCTGTTTTGATAGGAGAGCCGAGCATTTCTGTAATGCATCAGAACCCTCGTCTCCTTTGAGAATCCCCCAACTTTAAGATCTCAGAAATATCTACACAGTTTGTTCTGCATCAACTTCAAGACCGCTCAATGAAGCATAAAAAAGATATGCCAGAGCATATCAATATATGGATTTGTTTAACTATTTCAAAGTGACTTGATAGTTTGTTTGTAGTAAGTAATTGATAGGGGAGAATTCTTTACATTGGCTGTATGATATCAAATGGTAAGTGCCCGGGCTAAACACCCAACCTGGACTTCTTGCTTCTAGACAGCAAGTAGTGATTGCAAAAAGTCATTAATTAGAAAGAGGTTGCCCACCCTTCCCTTTCCCCCAACCCTCCCCCCCCCGCCCCATTGGTTACTATTTGCTTCTTTGTCAGGAAGACTCACTAACTAGCTCTGTTTCATTACTTTGTCCCTAGTGAAGACAGACACATAAACACACTGGGTCTACACACTGGGTCCACACACGCGTGCACACACACACACACACACACACACACACACACACACACACAGAAATCTAACATGCTTGTTATTCAGTGATGTATTAGAAGGTCCACTTTTATCCATTATTTATACATAACGACATTTGCTATGACAATAGGCATTTAGGCTAGTAAGCGAATAATGTTCATTATAGACTGATAACTAAGATCCTATTTCATAAATCGACTAGTAATTCTTTCCTTAGAGAATTAGCATACAAGGTACTAAAATGGAAATATACACATAATTAGTGGACATTTAGAAAACACTTTGATGTCTTAGGGCTCGGACCTGTTGATTTCCTAATTCTGAAAAATTTGACATGTTTTTCTGCTGTGAGTCTCAAACTAAGAAATCCAGGCTAATGCCAATGAAATATGGAAGTGGGTCTTTCCAAAAGGAAGCATGGTCTGAGAGCCAAAAGAAGTGGGAGAATTGTACAACTCATATTCATAAGGAAAAAGAATCTATGGTTTCAGTGACTGATTTTTTTTCCATGTTCTCTAATTGTAAAGCAGTGGACCCACTGATTCCAATAAACGAAATTACTTCAAATATTCAGCACTCTTAGCTTCTTATGTCATTACATAATAATTTTATCTGTACACCAAGAATATTTCTGGTACTTGGTGTCATTTTTATGCATCTAATAAGTTTAGTTGACTATCTTTAATAATAATGGGTCGCTTATTAGACTCAAAAGAAAGTTAGAAGGATTGTTTTTCCTAGCTCACATCAGAAATTCTTATTGTAAAATCTCTTTATAGAAGTCTCATACTGTAATAAATGTTACTTAGATGTCACCTGCAAGATAACACAGAGATTATTTTAATGAAAGTAATGAATTCATTTTACCCCCTTAAGAATTTGAAATCTATAACTACTCTAAAATATATGTTATGGAAATATCCTGCCAGTGACAGAAAAATGTAAGTCTTTTCACAGATAGCTTACTGTTAATTTGCATCTTGAATATGTAGTAGCTTCAGGATGACTTCGGAGTAGCAACGAGTTTCTGATGGCGTTGAAGGAAGAAAGCAGAAATATCTGACATCCCCTACACAGGCAGGTTGCTTTTATTGATTATCGGGGAGCTATTAATTATTCTTTTCTGGTTTTCTACTATTCGGTTCCCAGCCACCTCTAATTTCATAGTTGAGAGACGTATAAACTATTAAGTAATCTAGTTAGACGCTGCACTCCTCGCGATCTGCTGGGCATTGTTGAGATACAAATAAATACTGCGCAAAATGCATTTGCCCTTGTGGTGGTTGCAGTTGTGCAAGAGTTGGGAGTTACAGAAAAGCTCAGAAGAGCTGGGCATGCGTGGGCCCTGTGTGGCTCGGAGGGCAGCCCAAGGCGGGGGAGATGGAGAGGGGAGAGGAGGCTGTGGCGGTGGCCCGCTCAGTGGGAGCATTTGCTGTGAGCACTGGTGGTATTCATGCGTGGAAAAAAAATCAAGAGGAGCCAAGTACAGTGGCACACATCTGTTGTGCCAGTACATTTGCCCCGGGGAGGGGGGTAGGGGAGAGAAGGGAGGGGGAGGGGGAGGCCAGGCCCACATGGAGGAAAGCCCGCTGTCAGCAAGCTACGCAGGAGCTTGGCGGTGGTCTCCACTTGCGTTTTGACCTATGGGAAGCATGGTGATAGGACCGTAGTACAAGACCCTGTCTGAAACAGTCACTGAAGCAAAAAGCGGTTGAGTACGTGGAACAAGCGGTAGAGTATCTGCCTAGCCAGGAGTGAGGCCTTGAGTTCAAACTCCAGTCCAGCCAGAAGAAAGGAAGAAGGGACAGGGAGGGAAGAAGGGAAGAAGGGAAGAAGGCCTTTAGTTCCATCCTTAACAAGGGAAAGAAAAAGGAAGGGGAGAGAAGAGGGGACGGAGAGGGGGGAGGGGAAGGAAAGGAAGAGGGAGGGGAGAGGAGGGAAGAAAAGGTGCTGCGGTGTTGGGTGTGGTGGAAGTCTGGGAACCAGTGTTGTATGACGGACAGTAATATGGACCTGACAATGGAAGCTGGACAAGAGAAGCATCCCGTCTTCTTAGAAAGGACCGGCATGTACTAGGTCAAGGTGGGATTCAGAAAGAATGATCATAAAATGGCACCGTTTGCTAGGAGTAGGAGAAAAGAGGAGAGGAGAGCTGGTCAGGTAGAGAGGGGGGTTAAATGAGACCCCACTTTTCATGCTCAGTAATGGAGAATTTTGTCATTTTGTCTTACGGAGGACCGTTCATCTGATGAATGTTAACAAGATCTCTTGTGGTTCAACCTACCCAGAAATACGGAGGGGAGGGTTTTCTGGGACCCGTAGCTCAGCACGGTTAAGGTGATCCATTGCAAACCTGCCACCGCAACATTACATATTCAGCACTGCCAAAGCACCTAGCGTGTCGTCAGCAGCAAATTAGCATGTTTCAAATGAATAAACAGATGAAGACTTAAAGAAGAGCTAAAGAAGAGCTTCCAAGGGCTGACACCATGAGTTCACAGAACAAAGATAAAATCACTCGTTTGTTGTTTCACAGAAAAAGAGTTCAATGCCAAATAAGAAAAAAAATGTGGCTTTCCTTTCTCTGTCTCTGCCTTTATTTCTTTCTCTCTCTCCCCCACACAAGATGTGTAAGCATGTACACGCACACACATATCTGCACGTGCCTATCTGCGCAT
Organism: Dipodomys spectabilis; assembly: GCF_019054845.1. Classification (NCBI taxonomy): domain Eukaryota; kingdom Metazoa; phylum Chordata; class Mammalia; order Rodentia; family Heteromyidae; genus Dipodomys; species Dipodomys spectabilis. The sequence continues at coordinate 4,989,294 of NW_024870935.1, forward strand.
GCGTGCCTACTGAGTTATTTTCTTCCTTAAATTGTGAGAAGCATAAGTAATAAATTAGTTGGAACCACCCTGTCCTGGTTTGCAGGCTATAAACTCATTGCTGTAATAACTACAAAGCCTTTATGGTAATGGCATATGAGTAGGAATTTGTGAGATGAAATTTTTGGCAGTTCATTAGTAAATTTGGGTTTTGCTTCAGCCTTTGGGAACAGAAGGTATCCCAGAAGGCACAGCAATCCGCAGATGAACTAACCCTCCCCTCAATAATGTGAAATGCTATTTTCAAAGAATTAAACAATGAGAAATAAGGCCTGGGAAATAGAAATAATCGCTCATTAAAAACAATGTTTTTGAGTTATGTAGGATAGGAGAGAAGTCATTCTAATCGCCACTGTAATTCACGTAAGTAATTCACGTGTTTCCGAGGAGTTTTATGGTAGGCTTCCCAGGGTCCTTTCATGCTGGCTGGCCAAATGCTCCAAGTCTAGATCTGACTCCAGCTCATCTCTGTGCCCTGAGCACCTGTCACATGCTGGTGTGGCTCATGGCTCAGTGATATTTGCGGGAAGAGCAGATGAAAGAATGGATGAGAAGTGTGTGATCCAAGATGTGGAGACCTAGGCATCTTGACGCCACCCCAGGGACATGTCCTGGAGAGGTAAAGGCAGGCCTTGCAGGACACTATGGGATGGAGGGTTGCTGACTAACAGACTGGCTTTGGCTATGATTTCCACCTTCCCCGCCAAGTGACCTCTGAGGGCACTGGGGAATCTACAGGCAACCATGGATTGGAGAACCACAAAGCAGAACTACAAAGAAGCTCAGAGGATTCCCTGAGGTTGGCTTTGCTGACTTGGGAGTTTGGAATGCATGGTGCTTATGGAGAAAAGGAGGAAAATAACAGGAGGAGGTTTGCTTTGGTCCCGAGTTGCACTAAAAGAAGTTGGCTTTCGTGTCAGCAGAGAACGAGGCTGAGATGATAGCGACATCGGAGCTGCCTATTGGTGTGAGTGTACAAACCCCGTCAGGCTAGCCAGGCAAGCCGAGGCTGCGATTTCTCAGTTCCTCCCATGCCCAGCCGTGAAGCCTTACGACCCTGGGCCCTGCCCATCCTCAGTACTGCATCTCCAGGAGAGGCTGCCGGTGGAACACTCATCCCGGAGTGGGCCCAGAGCATTGGAAGTAGAAACACCTGACAACTTTCCCATTGCTTTTGGAGCTCCATCCCTGGATCTTGTCCCTTTGAACTCCCTAGTTTCCCCTAAAGGCACCGAAATCTGGGCCTTCAGCCTCCTGTTGCAATCCAGGCAGAAGCAACAGGGAGCCAGGCCTCTCTTTGCAAGCAGAAAACCAGGTAGACACTGTGAGAGGTTTACTGCTGGCGAAGGAAGGGGCTCAGGGAACCAGCATCCACCAAGCGAGGCCCAACACAGAGCACAGAGAGGAACAAGTTAAAGCAACCACCACACGTGTTGTAAAAGATAAAAGAGGATGCTTCCATCTCCTTGGCGTGAAGAACGATGCGAAGAAACAAGAAGAACATAAAAAAGCACCAAGTGGGAACATTACAGTGAAAAACAACATGGCAGGAATAAAGAACTAAGTAGTTAGACTAAAGAGCAGGACAGGGCGATTTAGAGGATACTGGATGGATGAGTGGATTCCAGGAGAGACGGCGGGAAATTTACAGAGATGGAAAATATAAAAGGAACGTTCGCAGAGAGGGGTCTCAGAAAATAAAGATACTGATAACCTGAGTCCTGAGAATATCCGGAAGAAGGAAGAAGAAGAGAAAGGGGAATCGGGAAATGTATATTAAAAAATACAATTAAATTGAATTGTTCTAGGATCATAAAAAGTTAAACGCTGTCATGGCAAATGGGGCTAAAATTAAGAAAGAGATACGTGACTGCCAATATCAAACTTCAGATATGATGTAACTAAAGGACAAAGAGGCAAAGATGCTCATTCCAGAGAATCCGGGTGTGATGCTATCTCTGTGATCCTAGTACTTGGGGTGGTGGGGAGGGGTGGGGGAGGAGGAGGGAGGGCTCAAGCAGGATCACAAGTTCAAGGCCAGACTGGACTGTGTCACCAGATGGTCTCAAATGAAGAATTCTAGAAAGGATGCACAAATTACCTATAGAGCTGCAGGGTTAAGACTGACATTGGCCTTTTGTAACAGTACCCTGGGTTGGCAGAAGTAAAGTTTAAGCTAACAGTCTGTGTTTAATCCTGTCAGCACATGCTGTGGGGTGCAGATCCTTTCTCTTTGAAACAAAGACCCACACTGAAATATACTTAGAGGCATACACACAGAAGAAAGATACCTGTGATGCAAGGAAGATTCTACAAGTAATATGAAGAACGAGATAATTTCCATCACTTGACCAAAGTGGTTAAGAAAAGCTAAAAGTCCATGGAAGGAAACAGAAATGTATTTTCATCACATCTCAGGACAATCTACAACTACAAATATAGACCAAGGACAGGATACGTTGACCAATTTAGGACATTATTAAGAGGGAAGAGATGTTAGGTTTTAAAGTAATAGCAGAAAACATGAATTCAAATGCAAGATGCCCAGCTTTGAATATCTGGAGCAAAGGACTTGTTTATATAACACAAAGCCAGACGAGACAAACGAACGGGGAAGAAACTAAAACACAGAAAAATGAAGATTATAAAGCTAAACGTCCAACTCCAACAAGAACCACGATAATTATCACAGATGCCAAACGATTTCAGACTGTGCTAATAATAATAATAATAATAATAATAATAAAATCTCAACAAAATACTCTTTACAGGAAGATACATTTGCTGCAAACAATGCAGCAAATATTAAAAGTAAAAGCACAGTAAATATTAAAAGTAAAAGCTGAAAAACAGAAGACAAGGTTAATCGGAGCCAAAATAAGATGAGATGCTAACCTCTTCAGAGCTGTCAAAAACATAACTCAAAGGGAGAAATCGAGGGTGGCGAGGGGCAGATCTGTCCTCAGGGTTGCTGGCTTTCCTGGCGAGTTTGCGGGTTGGAGTCAGCTATGTACTCCTCTTCTCCCAGGAGAAGGAGCTGCTCCCAGCCAGGGCACCCTGCGGGACCCCTTCCTCTCCCCGCCAGCTACAGTCAACTCCTGGGAAGAGCCATCTTCGCCATCGAAAGTGACTGACACCCTCAGAGCCAGTGTCTCTCTTCACTGACAGGCTTTCCCTGTCACGGAGCTCAGAGAAGGATTCAGTTCTGCTGCTTGGTGCTTGCGTGTCTTACTGCCGGGGAGGGGAGAGGGTACGAGACCATCCCCCATTTTTGTCCTTTCTTTCTTGTTGACTCTGGGCTTCCCTAGGGGCCCACAATTGGTGTGAGAGTTCATAGGATGCTGACAATGTCACGGCACAAGTCACGTTCGCCACTATCAACCCGTTATAAAAACCACGCAGAAAGCACACGGAATGGTTTTCCCACTGCAGACAAGAGTATTCTGGGATAGGGCTCCACACCTATGAATGATTTGATTTTCTAAGCATGTCTGGAAATGGGGACTTCAAGGGAACAGCCTTCTCCCATTCCAAGTTTGGTGTGAATGCAGCAAATGATTTGCTTGCTAGCAAAACTTTAAAGGATCTCACTTTACAACTGGAAACAAAAGAAGTATTTTCTGTTCCAAAGGGATACTAGCAGAGTTCGCTAGCGCCACGAAGAAAAAGGAAACCATTAGCAAGTTAAATGTTCAAGAAAAGAGGATTTTTTTTATTATGTGCAGTTGATATTGTCATCCACAGACAAACTACCAGACGTAATAACATCCCCCAAGTTTTGTTTATTAAATATTGGAGGTCGTTTTCTTGGCAACATTGACTTCACAGAAAAGAAACAAGATCCTATTCACCATAGCTGTAAGAATTAGAAAGTACCTAGACATTAACCTAACCAAGGCTGTCCTTAGCATCTATGGAGGACATTCAAAAGTCTAATAAAGCCCAAAGGACGCGATAAACAATCACCGTGATAGAGCGGGCTTAGTTGATAGAAATTTCTATAATGTCAACGATCCTCCAATAAGCTAGGTCAGGACAATTGCAGTTAAGATTCACAATGGACTTTTTGAAGAACTTGATAGTTTCATGAAAATTTATATGGGATTATTACAGCTATAAAACAGCTAAATCAATAAAAGAAAAAGAAAGAGGAAGGGAAGGAGCTTGCATCCTCAGATAGGATGACGCACTTCAGAGTCATGTTAGTAAGACTGTAGTACTTGACTAAGAACTTATACATAGACTAGAGGGATAAGAAAATTCAGAGGTAAGGTAACAAGTGAAAATTATTACAGGAATATGAATTTGTGGGCCAGAGGAGATGATGTAGTTGACTCTGTTGAGAAACACCATTGATAGAAGCACATACAACGGGGTTTCAGGTCAAGTGTAAACCTAAGTGAATTTGAATAAATCAAACCCATGAACACACTTATGGATGAAGAACTGAGAGAGGATATTTCTTGACACAGTATTAATTACAGGAATCCACAAAGAACAATTGAGCAACATTACCACAACTCTGAAGCAAAGGGGGAAAGGATAAAAATAGGTAATTTCCACAAGTGAAATCTGCAAAGGCTAACATATCAAGAGTTTCTGAACAGTGCTAATAATTAAGCTAATATGGAAACGATTACTTTATGGCTTATAAATTAGTGAAAAAAGCACACCATGTTGGAAATTCCAAATGGTGTTTGGGCATAGGTTGTTAATACTCTTCTGAAACACAGGAGTTTATATTTAGTGCGTGATATTTAACATCTTCCCTCCCTTCCCCCCCCCCTCACTCTTTTTCTTCTTTCTTTCTGTTTGTGAGAGCACTTGGGGTAATGACGTAAATGTCACAGAAGATTGCATCTGTGACTTCAGATAGTAGAAGGACGCTCACTGGGAGCTGTGGATAATAGAAGCAGTGGGCAACGGGAAGTTTGAGTAAGCCAAGCAAGCAAAGGGAATCCATCTGATTAACATGAACTTCATTTGATGTAATTGGCATGTCATCCCAGACTACTTATTGCCAGTAGTATATCTGTTTTAAGTCAACAAGATGGAGTCTCGACCCTCCAGGAAGTTCTCTTTCAACGTGGGAGAAAAAAAAAAAAAAAGAGGAGGGAAACAATTGTTCCTGAAGAAGTGGAATTTTCAACCCAAGTTTATCATGAAATCCAGTATCATCAAGAAATAGTTGGTTTGTTTGGGTTTTAGTTCCTGTTAGAAGTGATAGAAATGCTATGATTGTTGTCTAGGCTACTCTGCTAAGTGGACCAGAGACCAGTGATAAAGAGCCTCAGTGTATATATTAAAGACTGCACACTTGCTACAGCGTGAGCTTGCTGGGACCAGAAGCCACGGACAGTAAGCAAACAAATAATCACGGTTCCATCCCCCTGAAAATGGCCGGGTGGACACTGAACCTTCAATTTTCATATCATTTTCCTGCAGCACGAAATATTAAGATTTTTGTTTTCGTTTCCAGGCTCTTCTTGGCTGTTCTGTCGTAGTTGTCCGTGTTGGACCCACGGTCTTGAGAGGCGGATCACTCTCCTTCCTGACTTCAGTGTTTCTTGGTTAAACATAGGCATTGGCGGGTATCTTGTGGAAGTGGAGCTTCCTATCCTGTAGGTAGGAGCGTAGGAGAGCATCCGCTGAGTGCTGCTCTGACAGTTTGGGAATGAAGACTATGAAAGTTCATGTCATGAACCTGGAAACTCATTCTGCCGTGGAGCAGGGGAAGGGCCTTGGGGGAGGACCACTGCGTCAGGGAACGGGCAGTGAGGAATGAAGGCAGTGGCCACCGGTTTCTCTTTCTTGTGCATGGTACCCGAACACCATCACCACTCCTTGATGCTTTTCAGGCTATGTTTAGTTTTTTGGTTTTGTTTTTAGATAGAATCTTGCATTTGGCCAGGCTGACCTTTGGACAGTGATCCTCCTAAGTATACCAGCCGTGCAGCTGAGATTACAGATAGGAACCACTATCCTTGGCTGGTTGGTTTAAATAGGAGGTCTCACTAACTTAGGACCCCACCAGCCCCTCAATCCATATCTCCTGGAGAAATGAGATTATAGATGTAGGATACCACGACCACTTTTAATTGCTTTAATTTGTAAGACTGAGATTTTGTTTGTAGAATAATAATTTTTTTTTTGAAATAATGTTTGAAAGGGCCAAAACCAAATTTGGGCAGCATCATGGGCTAGGGGTTAAGTTTAAGAAGCTATTAAACTCAGACTTTCTGAAAATAATAGTAGGCCTTTTGCACGGTAATCATGTATGATTCCAGAATCAGAGAAAAGGAATCCTTGCTTTGTAGAGGTTGGAAGAGATGTGGGGAAATCTAGAAGATGCGGAAGTCGTCCATCACATGATCCTTACGGTCTGTAATTGCTCTCATCTCCATATCCTTGAGAGGACATGGAGGGATTTGGGTTGGGGATGGTTGAAAAATTCTCATCAAGTCCTGGAGTTTGGGACGGAGAAAGAAGTTTCCATCAAACCCCCAGATGGCTGCACAGCACCGAATATTATGTAGTCACTGGTCCTGAGAACGGAGAGCTACTCTACTTGCTCACGCTGAGGGATAACCATGGATATAAATATTAGGGAAATTAAACTTTAAGAAGTAAGTGATGAGATTCTGGATGAATTCTCCTCCTCCCTTGGAGGCCGGGTATGTTTGGTGTTGGTGACATTTATGGCACGGCGGCCTTCCTTGATCTTTCTGGGACCATAAGCTACAGACAACACTCTAGAGAGGCCGGATTCCCTGTCTTCCTGCCTGGGAAGACGTTGTCCTGATCTGGTCCTGTATATGACAGTCCCCACATTGGATTATGTCTTTATTCATTTAAAGGGGCCTTTAGTCCCCTTGTCTTCCCTAATCTTGAGAGAATCAAATGCAATGGCCTGGAAGCCTGGAAGAGTCAGAGAGAGTCCACAACTTGCCGATGGACGTACAGCACATCAATCAGGGCGCTTAATAATAAATAGAAGTTAAAGTCTTCCTTGGCCCAGTTCTCTTCCCGCTAAGCCTCCCTGTTGATTTTGTGAAGGGATAAACACACAGCCACTTGACAGACAACGAGATTTGTTAGGACATCTCACTTTGTTTCAAGTGAGAATTTTTCTGTAGCTGTTTGGATCCAACATTGCATCTAGTATAAATCAAGCAGGAACTGTACTAAGCTAGCGCATATCTAGCCCTGGTATAATGTGTCAAAATACCATTTGGAACTGTCTATTTAAATCTACGTTCCAGGATTTCCCACAACAAAGAAGAAATAAATACAAGCATTCTTGAGCAGAAGGCTCCGTGGAACCTGAGACTTTCATTCTTCTGACTGAAAAAAAAAAAAAAAAACGTATTTCTTTTTGTATTCTCATTACTATTCTGAGCTTATCTTCTGATCTTTTAAGATAAATGTTATATTTTTTCGAGAAATTGCCGTTGAAGTTTCTACTGTATTTTGACTTTGATATGCTTCTTTATTCACGTTTTTTTCCCCTTTTATTCCCCTACTATATGTTACATTTCAGTCTTTGAGAAATAACCTTTTCATTTACAGAATTCCAATTACAGATTTTTAATAAAAAGGGGTGTGGTCAGGCATATCTGTTATTGTAAGTGGAGTAAAAATCCATTAGTAAATTAAGCTGAAATTACTTTTCTCATGAAAAGAGAGACTTATAAATCAAGAAACCTTGGGTTACCATAGCGATAGGTGCCATCTACAGATTGGAAAGAGAAGACTATATTTGACTTTCTAGAAAGCACTTCATTAGAGGAGAGATATATGATACCTCTTCAGCTTGGAATATGACAATAAAAGTCAACTCTCGCTTCACAAAAATACTTCCATTTCCTCCACGCCTCCCCCCTAACTAAAAGTAATACGAAGTAATTTGGACAGTTTTATCATAAACAGGTTCATAACAGGTCTCTCCCTGGCACCGTTTGATATTCATTCAGTCAATGGAGTGAGGGAGGGTTGCATTTTTTTTATCTGAGTATATTTATCGAAGATACCCTGGTTGAAGCAAAAAAATAAAAATAAAAAATAAATAGAAACTAGACAGCGGGAGTGACATTGGGAAGAGGAAGGCGTTGCTCGCTGAAAAGCAGGGACGGAGGCTCACAGGGGACAAAGTCAGCCAAATGTGAGGTGGACAGGCCCCAGGAATCCACACAAAGTTGCGTGCGTTGCTCTGCGTGTGGTGGCATGATTTCTGGTCTTTTGGCGAAATACACGGAATAGACCTGCTGCAGTAGACATCTGTTGTTTCTGCCTGCCCAGTATCGGTCCCCCGCCTCCCCCTTCTTTTGGTAAGAGCATTTTAAATTTCCTTTGAAAAGAAAAATGACACTCTGCCCAATGGGAAGAATCTTTGTGTGGAATTCACTCAAGATGTCTGGCTGTCCTCTCCTGAAGGGTAGAGGCGTGGGCCAGCCACGGTGTCCCTGGGGAAGCTGGCTCTCCTGGGGACCAGAGCAGGGAAGGCCAGTGGTTGGCACCCTGGTGACTCTGCCCAGTGCCCCCTGCCATGTTGATACCCGGAGCACTTCAGCGACCGTCTTCTTCGAGGCCCGATTGCTCAGGTTTGGCTTCGAGTCGCGAGTATTTGGTTGTCTTCATGAGCTCTAGGAAAGCCAGAATTAATTTCTGTGACATATTACCAACCCCTAATTGATATTCATGCCAGAGAGGGCTTGAGACACTTCGGATTGCTCGTGCACATCTCACGATTTTCCACGGCCAGGAATGGGAATCAACTGAGAAGCGTGATGATCCAGGCACCGGCGTGTTCCAGAGACTGCATTCTGTGCTGGGGGAAAGGGGTGGGGGGGTAGGGGGGGAGCAGCCAGTATCCCAGTGAAGTCATTAACTATGAGATTCAGGAACACGGAGGGAGAAAAGGCCAGGCTAATTTCCTGAGTGTGTATTCCAGCTTGATCAATCCTGTGAAGACACAGCCACAAGAGAACAAGAGCACCCCAGGATTCTGGATCCCGATGCCCCCCACAGCCAGGATCTCTTCCTGGGCCAAAGATAACAATGGATTTCAGCCACCGTCCAAGACTCTTGGCATATGAAGGAGCACAGAGGTGAAGGGAAGTCTAATCACCCAGGTATTTTTATTCAGATCAGGTTTTCCTTCACCATTATTTCTCAACAAGCTTAGTGGACCTGAAACGACCCTCAGTAGCTAACACGGGGACCCAACTCGTGCTAACGGATACGTAAATGCGGTGCACCGGTGTACCGTGGACTCTGGCCCAGCATTTAAACAGGAAGTGGACCTAAGCCACGGTGTGGATGACCCTTGAGGATATTTTCTCCAAGTGAAATAAGCCAGACCGGGAAGGGCAGGTGCTGAAGGAGTACTTGCACTTACCGCAGTTATCGAAGAGACAGACAGGATTATTGGTCCAGGGCCACAAGAGGAAAATGGCAGCTTAGGAAGCAAGACTTCCAGCTTGAGAAGATTAAGAGTGTTCTGGAGACAGACCGTGGTATGATGAATATGTTTACAGCCACTGAGCCACAAGCCTCCGGACAGCTACAGTGGGAGATTTCCTCATGTTTGTTTTACCAAACAAAGGGGACCATGGGAAGGGGCAAAAAGCAACTGGGTGTGTTGTGAAGAGCTTTGGGGCGGGGCAGAGCCTTGCGGCTCACTTTTCTTGTTTTCTTTTCTTCTCATTTTGCACAGAATTCATCTCGGGCAGTTTCTTTAAGAGAGAGGAATGGAGCCCCTTTTTCAGATGATGAAAATGAGTATTTCTGAGCCCACGTCCCAGTAGCTCATGCCTGTAATCTTAGCTATTCGGGAGGCTGAAATCTGAGCCAGGCCAGGCAGAAAAGTCTGCAAGACTCCCATCTTCAGAGCACAAAGTAGGGCTGGGGGCGTGGCTCAAGTGGTAGAAAGCCAGCTGTTAGCGAGCATGAGGCCCTGAGTTCACACCTGGTACCATGCTTACAGAAGCCGTAGTATTTCCAGTAAATACCTTATTCTGCATTACAAAGGGGAGTAATAGATATGTCTAGTGAAGTCTCTGCTCTTCTATACATTGCATAAATTTAACTCTAATTCCTTGTGTGCTATTCATGATACTCTATATGTGTGTATACCGTGGCAAGCATGTTATGATATGTAAGGAACAGCCTTAATGTGCAGAGATGGTTTGTTTAGTCCCAAGAAGATGGTTAATTTTTCTTTTATTTTGAGAATAGCAGATACTCCGAGCCTTCTAGTAACTGTCATCAGTACTCTCGCTGTGAACGGTAGAGGCTAGTCCTTTGTTATTTCTGAGCTTTCTCTTGTGTATTCATCATGTCCTGTCATTTGTGTTGATGATGATGTCACAAAGGCGACATCATCATCATCATCCATCTTCTTTGTGTAGATAAGGAAACTTAAAAAGCAGAAGTGACATGCCCCAAGTTGGCCACCCAGTTACAAGGAGGGAGAGACACAGCACAGGAAGTTTTTCTCTGAAGCCTGTCCATCTTAACCAGCATTTACACACACCTTCCCTTGGCCCTGGTGGGCCTGTCCTGTCCAGCTAGTCTTTAAATGGTGATGCTAAAAAGTTATTGAGAGCAATGCTGTCAACACCTTTCACAGAAATACAGCACCGGTAGCTTGAAGTCGGTGCTCATTGATGCGCAGGGGGGCATATCGTTTCCTGAATTAAGTACTGGCTAATTCAAAGGTCCTGTGGCAACCTCTCTAGCTTATTGCCCCCCAAGAGCTGGCTCTTCCATTTGGTCTAGCCCTGGGCTAGCACCTGTCCCAGGTTAGCCTTCCTGGAAGCTGATTTCCCTCTCCCTGCCCCCCCCCCTGCCCCAATGGCTGGCTGGATATAATGGAATTTGGGAGTCATGAACTGCCTTTCTCAGTGGATTGTGAATTGCTCGGAATGATTCATCCTGTGTCCCCACAGCCAGAGACCCCGCGCCCGGCACTCGGGGCACCACACCAACTGCCGCCCACCGGTGGTAAGTGTGGATGAACGAATCACACCCGTGAAGTCTTGAGGTGAATCTCTCCACTTGACCTTCTGGGCAAGCCCGTTTTCAGACCGCGGCGCTGTGAACGCTGGGTGTCCTCCCTTCCCCGGGGTTTCAATTATTTACATCAGAATTACTTAATCATGTGGCAGATAATTAAGGAATACATTATTTATACTAAATAAATTAGCCCGACATGGCTTCCCCTCTCCTTCCCCTCGGCTATGGGAGCTGAGTCGCCGACAAAGCCTCCCCCCCCCCACCAGCCTGGGCATCTTCTGGGGCCTGTCGGCGTGGCGTGGTAGGTGCTGGGTACACAGAGGGGGCATGGAAGTTTGGGCATGGCAGCAACGGTTCTGTCCACGTCGGTCCACCACCATGGGGAAAAAGATCCCTCACCTTTGCGTGCCTCAGTTTCTCCACCTGCATCTGTCGTGATACCGATGTCACCAGGGCCTCCCTTGGACCCTTACATAAAGGAAGCGCCACCCCGCCCATGGATATGCTCCATCCACAAACGCACGAGGCTCCTCCTGGCCGACTTCTGTGTGAAGGGAATGGCGTTCCGGAATGCGGAGCGACAAAACCCTGGGAATTTGTATCGTGGACGTAGAGAGCCGTGGATCGCTGGCGTGAGAAGCGTTCTGTCATTGTAATCTATTCCCCCTGTCTCCCCTCGAAAGAGGAAATAGGCTCGGAATGCATAAGTCATGTTCTCAAGCGTACTACACTATTAATAGTCATGATGAACGTTTATTAATAATAACTAACGCTTAATGAGCCCTGGTACCAGGCGTAGCGCTGTGGGCATTCACTGCTCACGGGACCTTCGTCATCTGACTATTGGGGAAACTGAGGCAGCAAGTATCTGGGTTTGCTTTTTATTTAATCAGGATGTGAATTCGTTTCCCATCAAGCCTAGCCACTTACAATAGAGTCTGGAGCAGGCCCTGATATCTTGGCTACTGTTTCCTAGCCTACCATCACACACACACACACACACACACACACACACACAGCTACACACCATACAGGTGCAGAGTCCAACTCTGAAAGAAGTTCTCCTGGCTGTAGACACAACCCCGGGGGGTCACTGCTGACCCATTAATGGAGCTTCCTGGCTGGACTCCACCTGGCAGGCTCTGCATACCTATTTAGACATTTTCTCACTTCTGCATTTGTGCCAGGAAGGCCTAATCATTGTCCAGCGCACACACCTTAGCCACCAGAGGGTAAGCGGAATAATCTGTGGGATTTGCACACCTATGTGGACCCTTGGGTGCACACAGGTAAAGAACACACCTTCTGTCTGTAGGCCGAGCTATTCGAGGTGGAAACTTCCCGGGGCGGTGTATGACAGCCAAGTGGTCGGTCAGCCCTAGACAGGACCTCCTGTGTCCACGTGTCCAATAGAACTGATGATGGATGCTGGCTGGGCACTGTTCATTTTCTCTCCCTTTCTTATGGGGAAGCGGTTGGAGGCTTTGGGGAATGTATGCAGCATTCTAGTGTTTTCTGTCGCAGGAGGGGGGGAAAAAAAGAAAAAAAGCCCTGGCCACATTTGCTGTGTGGACTGAGTGTGTTGTGAAATCTGCAGAGAGAGTTGAAAGGGGCCAGAAGACAGACAGCAGCTGGGTCTGCTGGACGGGAGGGGGCCTGAGGTCAAGGTTGCTCAGTGGAATGATCATCTGGGCCAGTCTGTGGCTGGAGGGCGTGGATACCTCCGCCACTTCCCACTCGATCTGAGAGTCGGGTTCACAAGACCTTGTCCCCACTGGGGGTCCCGAGGGTAGATGGGCACCAGTGGTCCACCTCTGCACCCCACTTTCTCTTCTTGGGAGGTCTCTCTTTCTGACACGTCACGGGAAGCACAGCCCATTCTGTCATTCTGTTTGGAGAGAAAGGCAGGAAGCCGCTCCCGAGCCGAGGGACGCAATCATAAACAGTTTTATTAAAGCACTCACACAGGTCTTGATCACTGAAATAAAATGAAGGTCCAGCTCTTACACCGCCGCCTGAGAAAGCAGTGTAATCTGAGCATCTGCCCAGGTAGCCATTTCTCTTGGCTCTGTTTAGCTCACAAGTCTGTGCTGAAACAGAGGATTTTTTTTTAAATCAAGCCCTTAATATGCGAGGAGACATTTACCTATTGTCGAGCCTGTTGTGTGGGTGAGACCAGAAGTTATGGCAGTTATTTCCATATTCCATCACCAATGCAGAGTCTCCGATCAGCTGTAGAACATCCTAGCACAGGAGAGCCACACTGAGTCACAACATCCTAATGAATACAGTCCCGGCACCTTGCAGTCGACTGATTTTCTGTCTTAAGCAGCTCTTGCATTTCCACAGAAACAAGGAATCCTTAAGCAGGTTGTAGGTGCCTCGTGAAAAGTAGAGTATGCTGTAAGAAAGAATGGTCAGCAAAGGAAAATAGGAGAAAGAATCAAGAAGGCTGGTGGCTGGCCTCTTTACTTTCCCTTGGAAACATCGACTTCCCCGAAATACTGGTTCTACAGAGGACAAATGTGTGTACGTGAAACTTTGAGAAGATATCTAAAAACTTCAAACTAGTATGAAGATAAGTTCCCATCTCTATTTCCTTATGGGTTTTATCTGTAATCTAAATCAAGGCTGAATTCACTCAAGTAAACGTCTAGGCCTTAAACCCGCGCTATCTCTCTAAGGACATCTTTTGGTCTAACTCAAGAGATAGATTTTCTAGATTGTCTGGTCTCTGCAAGATGAAGGGATTCGGAGACTGGTAGGATTTAGAGTCGGGGATCCCAGCTGTATCCACTAGCATGATAACATTGACTTGCTTCGGCTTGATAGGAAGAAAAGCCTTTTCCAAGAGCCGTGTTATATTTGTGTTGCCTAGAATATTCAGCTCCCTTCCGTAAGAGTTATTCAAAGACTCTACCTCTAATTTTTTTATTGCAACTTTAATAAGATACCTAAAACTGGATACTATGAAAACAAAGTCATTAAACTTTACCAGCCCTCTATTGAAGAAAACAAACAAACAAAAAACAAAAGCAAACAGAAAACACTGTTTTTGTTCATTACCATAGCAGATCAGTGTTTCCTGGAATTTACACAACAGATACAGACTTTCTCTAGTCAAATGGAAAAATGACTAAGAGGATTATAGAGTCATATCAATGCTCTACCGTTCTAAAGGTATTGAGTTACATCAGAGCAGATCTGTTGGCAATTAAGTATCTAAGTTTTCCTTCAACTTGCGTAATTTTAAAAATTCTTTATTCTTGTTTTCTTTCCCCTTCATTCCTCAAGGTTACTCTTGATGAATATAGAATTCTTAGGCTTGCAATAGTTTTATTTCTAGCACTTCAAGTAGCTTTGGAACTTCCATCTGGACTTCATGGTTTCTGAAAATATAAAAGAATTTTTTCAGTCATTCCAACAATTTCCAACATTATTTTTCAAGATGTTGTTCTTTATTTTTTTTTTTCCAGCAGTTCAATTGGAACTTGTTCCAGCCATGGATTTCTTGAATTTTATCATGATTAGGAGTTGCTGATATTCTTAAATATGTAGATATAACTCTTTCACCAAATTTGGGAAATATTCGGCCATTATTGCTTCTGTCAGAAAAAAAAAATACCTCATGCTTTCTGCTTTGATAGTAATCACTGTTCAGTTATTTTCCAACTTCTCTGGTCTTTATTTTTCATAATAGGAAATTTCTATTGTCCTATCTTTAAACCACTGACTCCTCTCTCGCCTGAATTCTTCAATCCAGCCCAGCCCAAAGCATTTTATTTATTTATGTATTTATTTTTTGGGTCCGGTCGTGGGGCCTGAACTCTGGGCCTGGGCGCTGTCCCTCAGCTCTTCAGCTCAAGGCTAGCACTCTACCACTTGAGCCACAGCGCCACTTCCGGCTTTTTTTCTTTTGGCTTATGTGGTGCTGGGGAATCGAACCCAAAGCATTTTAATTTCATTTATTGATATTCCTCTTTCATCTCATTATTCCCATTGTGAACGAGTCTCAGCTTCAGGCCAGCCTGACCTCAGATCTGCTGCAAGGAACCACCTCTGACAGTTGAATTTACAGGCGAGAACCACCAAACTCGGCTTGAATGGATTTATGACCGTTGTGTGTGTGTGTGTGTGTGTGTGTGTGTGTGTGTGTGTGTGTGTGTGTGTGTGGTGGCCAGTACTGTGTGTGCACTGCCTTGTAATTCTCCATGATGTCTTCTGAGAAATTCTGTTTTCCGGTCATCTCCAGGGTCTTTGCAGTTGCTTCTTGGAACACGTCCGTGGCTTTCCATTCTTTATTTAATGAATCTAGCCTTTCTGTCTCTACCTGCCAACTGTCTTCTCCCACACATTGTTTTGTCGCTCAAGGACAAAACCATCCAGTTACTTAATGTGCTTATGAGTGTCTGCCCCATAGTTTCAACAGCTAGGGTGAGCCAGGACAAAGAGAGTTCTAGAAGACTGCTTCCTAGCCTTCCCCACACCTTCCCCCAACACTGTCCATTTCCTCTGAGGGTTGCTGTTGAGTTTGATAGCAGGGAAGGTCGGGGAGGAGGGAACCCCAGGAAAAGAAAGAGTGAGGGACACCATTTCAACATCTGGCTTTTCCCCTGATCTGCTTGCCACTAGTTAGGCCTGGGAAAACATGCACACTTGTCCGGTGCATTCTCCCAGGTTTCTAGCTGCATTCTATGGGAGGGGCAGGCTGGGGTATGATGCTCCCCGATTAGCTGACACTAGAACCCGCCTGCTTGGTTTGAAAGCACTGGTAATAACAGAACCAGTCTCACCTAGAGCTTTTAAAACACCGGCATGGATTCCAGGTTCCCGTTTCCTGCCTATGAGGCAAAGCCTCCTTTAGCGAGCTTCAGGAATTCAATGTTGAGGATGTGTGGTCCAGTCAGGTTCAGGGGAGTTCGCCTGTTCTTTTCAACCCATCAATTATCTTCTGTGAAACTTCAGAGCTGCTGCAGGAAGACTTGAAGCGGAGAACTATATTGAATGACCAGGGTGAATCAGGGTTTCATTGTTGTTATTGTTTTGTTTTGTTTATGAAACAACAAATGTTACTCTTGAGTAAATCTTCAAAATACTCTCCACCATGATGGAAAGAAATGGGTAGGGCTTGCTCAGGGTAGAGCATTTGTTCCATCCCCAAGGAGATAAAAAGAAGGGAAAGAATAGGAAAGGGAAGGAAGGGGTACATTTAAAGCAAAGATATTCATCAAGATAGCAGCTCAGAGACTCAATCAGAGGGGGAAACATTGTCAAGCGCACATGTGTAACATGTTTTATGTAAGTTGTTTTTTTTTAAAGAAGTTAAAGCTGAAGATGTCTGGGTATCTGAAACATAAGGGCTTACATATCAGCATTTTTTTTCATGCTTTTCCTAAACAGAAAGGTAGGCAAAACAGAGTGGAAACACACTCCCTGCAATACTGCTGTCTTTCCTGCTACGTCTCTGGCATCCCTTTCCCATTGTCTAAGGTCATGTTGTCTTCTTCTGGCCAACAGCCTGATAAGCGATTTCTTATGAAAGATTTGGCTGAGATGGTGTGGGCTGTTGAGAAGCAGGAAGGCTAGAAGGATGGCCGGTGCCCTGGCTCAGTGGCTAGAATGGAGCACATTTTCTGAGTGAGGGCTTCTCCTGTCTTCTACAACCAAACAGCACGAGGAAGAAGCGGGCCTTTATGTTATATAACACTCATCCGGGACTTTCTCTTGTCCTCAGAACACGTTTTTTCCCCTCTATAATTCCCAGAGCAGGAAAAGGTCAATGATACACAACATCACCCTTTGAGACAGACATTCATTTAACCACTTATTAAGGAAGTCAATTCCTTTAACGAACTGTAATTGGTAACAGTGGGTGTTTTGTATCCTGGAAACTTTGTACTTTTTGTTCCTAGATGACAATAGTCTACTTCCAAAAAAAGGGTGACTCAGCTAGTAAAACACCACCTTCTGCCTTGCCAAATCTGACTGCTGATATTAAAGATGGGTCCCCCTTCCCTTACAAGTCTGCATTTGTTCAGGTTTCTAAGTTGTTGTTTTTCAGGTTTCTAAGCTGTTGCTGTTTTTTAAGTCTCCTGTTACTCTCATAATAATACTCCGCAAATCTTTCTACATACCAAGAATTATGGGGAGGGACTGGCTGACCCACACAATCCGTGCGGGCCGCTGCCATTCTGCGTTGGTACATCATACATCTCCTCAGGTAGCAGATGTCTGGCTGCAGATGAAATCCAGGTAGATGGAACCTCACAGCTAAGTGTCTTAATCCATCTGTTGCATGGCCAATGACAAGGGCGCTTGATCATAACCTTTGATTGACGGGTCCTCCATCATGTCTACTCACTTTTATGATCTGTTTGCCTTCCTCTGTGTGGGCTGAAATTCCCCAGGAAGCTCAGGGAGGATGCACCAAAAGTAGGCTTTGCAATCAATCATTGCCAGGCTGGGGGCTGCTGTTCTGTTGTCTCCCCATACCTAAAGTAGCCCTGCCTTTACAAAAATGGAGAAGGTCCGGACTGTAGAAAGCCTGGAGCATGACCGGACGGACAGACAGACAGACAGACATGCTTCTTCTCCACTGCCCATGGGCATTGTCCTGCATTGATCTTCTTTTTTTCTTTTTTTAATAGTTTGTGAATGATGTTATAAATATCTATGTGGCCCTTGGCAAAAAAATCAAAGCTTCCTCACTTCTGGGAGAGACTGTTGGTGGCTGGGGCAGCTGTGTGCTTCTGTTACAGTACTACCTTTGCTTGTTCTGTGTTTCCGGATCGGAGTACCGTGCGTGAGGCAGAGTACAAAAGGAGGCTTATTTCTCTTCGTTCCTGAAACTAGGAAGGCTAAGGTTCATTGAGACACCAAGAGTCTGTTGAAGGCCCCAGTTGGCTTTCAGGATGGTGCGCGGAAGGATGGAACCAACCCCTCGAGTGGTGGAATGCAGAAGGATGGGAAGGAAGGAATTCTTTCCATCACTTCTAACTCTGGTCCAGAGGGAGGCAGAGCTTCATGATCTAACAACTACCCCTTCACCACAGCAAACGGACGTTTCCACACATGAACTGTGGAACATCCTCAGGCTGTAACAAGTTGGAATCGTGGTTTGAAAACATGCGTCCTATGAAGATTGTTTTCGATTGCCACAATAGTTGTGGATGCTTATCAGGCATGGGGTGACATTTTGATTCAGACACATACAGGGTCCTGAGTAAATTAGGGCCGTTAACATCCCTGTCACCTTAGACTGGTATCACTGCTTTAGGCGAATAGATTGAAAATCCTCACCATAGGTATTCTGAGACACACAATGCATTCCTGTTTGTTCGTATGAACTGTTTTCACTACCGGGAAAGCCCAGAATCTATTTCTCTCTCTAAGTATAATGACACACCATGGACTAGCAGTTCTGTAACCCCGACTCTCCTCGTTCTGTAGTATCTAAAATGCCACTATCAACATCACTAATTAAACTGATTTAGATTCCATATGTGAGTGAGGACTGTGTTTGCTTCAATTACTGCAGTTAACGTAGTACCAGCCAGGTCCATCTATCTGGGAACAAACGGCAGGATGAGTTCCCTTTTGATGGCTGCGTAGTATTCACTGGTGTACGTATCCTGCATTTTCTGTAATGGGCATCCTCCCATGGGCATGTAGGCTGATTCCATATCATAGCTGTGGCAAATAGCACTTAAATAAAGTGCAGATGGCTCTCTGATAGGCTGATTGCATTTCCTTTGGGAATATAGTTGTATATTGTAGTTGAATGGATGGGTTCCAAAATTTCTCCTTCTAGCTGAGTGAAGAGCATGTGTATACACTTTCTCAGGAAGGAAAACTCAGGGTTTCTGTCGGTGTTTTCATGGTGATGAAGGATGTGGAGCACTTTGCTTTGCTTGTATATCTGTTAGGCATCTTTATGCCATCTTTTGAGAAATCCCTGTTGAGGTCTTCAACCCATTTTAGATTAAATTTTTTTATTAATAGAAGTTCTACAGAGGGGATTCATTGTGATGATATTTACGACATACGTGCGATTGTCAGATTCACGCCATCTGTATTACTTAACTCTCTCCCTGTGCCTTCTTCCCCTGACAACCTTTGATGGATTGATTGCATTATGTAATTAATCCATGTATATACATTATTATGAAGTAAATTATAGATGTATCTATGATTAAATTCTAAATTATAATTTATAATAATAAGCTTATAATATAAATTTATGTTCATTGTAATTCATTATAATTTATATTTATTATCATTATAAATGATATACGTATCTATGATTTACCTCATAAGAATTTAGCCCATCCTCTTATTAGATTGTTGGTGGCTGTGTGGCTATAATGTTGCCTGAGTTCCTGGTAAATTCTAGATATTAACCATATCAAATGCAGAGTCTGCAGACACTTTCCCCTCCTCTGTAACTTCTCAGCACGTGGTGGATTTTTTTTCCCTTTCCTCCACCGAAGCTTTCTGTCTGGATGTAATCCCATCAGTTAATTCTTGCTTTGGTTACCTGTGTTACCTGTACACATCCTTACACAGAAAATGCTTGTGTGGGAGGACCCCACACCACGAGAAATGCTAGAGGAAAACAGGAGAGCTGTTCAGCCTGGGTATTGCGTGTGTATGTGAACCCTTGCACAAATTCCCTGGAAATGGATCCATCTCTATTTTACTCTTCGCAGTGTTCCTAACGAGTAGCTGTTGTGACTCACAGGTGCTAAACACTAATTAGCCACCTGCTGAGTGGGTAAACCACCTTCAACTTGGGCCACAGCCTCTTACAGTAGTTATGGAAGTTAGTATCATCAACGTATGATGGGTATGAGGAGGAGCGGGAAGAGAAGGGAGTGTTCTGTCCAAGACAGAGTAAACTTGGGAGACGGGTTGTGTGCAAATTGGCTTGGGCTGACCTCAAAGGACAGCAGGGGACTGACAAGAGGCCCCTGGTGGTTGATGTGTGCTCTGAACCTATTTAGGGACATTGCCCTTTGCATACGTTTGCTCAGTGGATTTGCAAAACTAAGATGGGCAAATGGCCCGCATAGATTCCTGTGAAAGAATTCTGGATAGGAGGCTAATGTGTGTGGAGCAAGAGCACAAATGAATAATTGAAAATCGCACGGATACTTTTAGCGCCGGGATAAAATGCTCAAAGTCCACAAAACCAGGTATAAAACAAATAGTCATTATCTAATCAGATTTCCGTCCGCTGCAAAGTTGCTCCCCGCTAATCTCATTTGCTAAGAAGGACATCTGATAGAGGGGTTTGTATTTACGGTTGTGGAGGATCAACTTTTCCCCGAAGCGTGTGTTCTGGGCCCTGAGATGCGCGTTAATGTCGGTGAGATGAAGCCATCATCATTACCGAGACATTTAAAAACTCACCATCCGGAACGGGAAGGTGAGCCTCAGAGCTGTGTGCTGGGGGGCCAGGCAGAACGGGACTGCACTTAACCATGCGTGCAATTGGAGAAGAGGATTTCCAGGTTTCTTAACTTAGGCAAGGAAAAAAAAAAGTTACAGACTTGGTAATTCTTCTATTGCAAAAGTGGCTAAAACAGTAGACCAAAAGAAAAAAAAAAGTTCCCATTTGTCAATGAATCCCATGCTATTGACAAAATCTTGATAAAACAGCCGTGACCACAAATTACAAAATATGCACCTTAATCTACACAGTGTGTGAAATGTTAATGGTGTGTTTGCTCCATTTGATTTCAATTCTACATTCTGCATCCATAGCTGGCTAGTGCCTATGTTTCTGGCTACTTGGTTGGTTAAGATCAGGAGGATTGCAGTTCTAGGATAGAGCCAGGCATGAACGATCAAGAGATTCCACCCCAATAGAATAAGCCTGGGCGTGGTGACACATACCTTACTGTCACAGCTGAGGTTGAAAAGGAAAAGAGGTAAGTAAGAGGTGACACCGTATTGCAAATCTAAACAGCACAAAGACAGGTCTGAAGGCACGGTTCACCTGTAGAGTGGCTCTGAAGGAAGGGCCAGGCCCTGATTGAACCCCAGTAGCCGATAACAGAGAGCTTTTGGGTTTCGAGTAACTAAGAGAGATATTCCCAAGAGGGGAGGCTTCACTATGGTGTGATTTCTCTAGCAGAAATCTTTGCTTTGTGGGAATTTGTAGCATGTCACCCGTAAGTAGAATTGTTGATGACAGCTTGGTTGGTGGAAGTATATTTTTTTAAAAGCTCGAAGGTTATGAAAAAAGGCACCAAATGCACAATAAATTCGACAGTCAGTGCACACTAGGAAAGCAAAAATGATAGCAGCAGGCGAACTAATTTCATCAAAGATGGTTGCTGCATAGAAGGGAATTTCGAGGCTAAAGTTATGGGGATTGATTACAAAGACTTTCTGTCCATGATGGGAATCATAATTTTTTCTCTTTTCAAACCTCTTTAAATAGTTCTGATATTCAAAAGTCTGTGGGAGTGTGGTAGCTAGAAGAAAGACCCGAGCATTCCTTTTGAAATAATGCTGATCATTGTGACAGTGAGTGCAAAGGAACTTCGTATTTTTAAGATGCTCCCCACCCCAGGGAACTTACTTTGATGAAGGATGTTTGGAAAAGTTAACGTCAACCTTGGACCAAAAAAAAAAAAAAAATGCATCACAGTCAAAAAAGAAATCCAGACTCATATCTGAGCTCCTAAGTGTTTTTTTTTAAAAAAATTACTTTCAAACTCATTTTAAGATACTCTGAATAATATTTCTTAGATTTTAAGCTAACCTTTTAAAATATAGTAACTATAACTCTTGGCAAATAGTTTGCTAGAATAGCTGACTGACCTTAAGGAAGATTGAAGTTTGGTAGCTGAATCTGAGCAACAAAATCCTTTGTATCATTAGTAGACGAAACATAAAGACCCTGATTTAGTACGCACAGTGAGTGGTTTGCGAGGTTTACTTTTTATCAAGGACAATGTCTAGAAACACCTGTTACTAGCAGGAAAGAAAAGAAAAGAAACAGTGAACTTTGAAGCAGATGAAATCCCAGAAGTATAGGAAGGCGCGCGCGCGCACGCACACACACACACACACACACACACACACACACACACACACACACAGAATAAATAAGTCCTGGATGGAAATGAACCTTGGTTTTCCTTCTATCCAGATGTAAGTAGTTCCCTATTGTTAAGCTCTTCCTCAATCTCAGAATGAATAAAATGCTTGATACTCCTGATTTTACATGCAATCTGACTGCACATGTGATAAACACCTGGTATTAAGGTGCTTCAGGAAGGCTGCGATGTATGGAAACAATCACGATAATGTTGGGTGGAGCAGGGCTTAAGGGTGAGAGTCCTGATTTCAAACTCCAGCACCCGCCCCCAGCACCTCACCCTGACGTAAGTGGCATTTCCTGTCTACCTCGGCCTTCTGGATTTTTCTTTTTGTGTTGCAATAATTAACTCACGTGATTTAATGAGTGTGGTGTTAGATCCTTGTGAGACGCATTTAAATAGGAATTTATTGGATGCATGCTCCACAGATGTCCATTGGGTGCTCAGTTTAAGAACCCGAGGGTTCTGTGAGATAAGATTTCTGTCTGGGGGGCATAGAGGAAGGGATAGGTAGTTTGGGGTGCAGCATTTGGAGCCAGAGCAGCATGTAGTAGACTACACGCTCCGTGCTTGACATCCACTTAAACCCGCTGAACCCCAGCCTTTCCACTGCGTGCAAAGTAGATAAAAGTAGCTAAAAAGTAGATAAAATTGCCTACTTGTTCCAGTGACAAGTTTACTATGTAAAACAGATCATGGGCGTGTACCCCAGGAGGGCAGGGTGCATTCTAAAGTTTCCAGAAGTAGCCAGTTCTAGGCCATTATCAAATATTTGGGGAAGGGACAACCTGTCAAAACACTGGACATGTGTGACCCAAGCAGATAAAAACTTATCCATATTCGTGACCAAGAAAGATAGCATAGGTATTGCTTATAGTTGTGCAAAAACAAAACAAAAAAGCAGAAACTTGGACTTGGTTGAAGGGTGTGTAATTAAATTGCATCGTATCACCTCAAGTAGACAGAATATGTAATGAAAACGAATGGGTTCCCAGGGATTAACAACGTACTGACATGGCAAAGATACAGCGGTGAGGTCTCCAAAGCAAAATATAGGGCATCAAAGAGGCAAGTTCTACATGGTAACACTTGCGAAAAATGTGGACACGTGAAAAGCAATATAATACATTGCTTAACAGATAGACAGATGCACGTACACAGAAAGGGTAGGAAGGGAAGTCAGAAAGGAAATGTCTAGCCTGGAACAGCCTGTACCTCTCCACGAACTGTCCCGGGATTTCTGAAGTTCGAGTCCATCAGCCGGGCCATAGAATCACGGAAGTTCATCATGTTCCCTTCTGCTTTTAACGTTCATTTTACTGCTTTTTTTTTCCACAATAAAATAGTCAAAGGTGTGAAAACATCTTTTTTTTTTCAGCAAGACATAGTCAGTGGCCAGCTATTTCAGAAGGTTGTGTTAGAAGCAAAGAAAAGACAGAAGAGATGGACAGGAAGGAAGAAAAAAAAATGTGGTTTTTGTGTGTGTTGTTTTTTTTTTTTTTTTCAGCCAAGGTGATTTTCTTGGCATATTTTCCCTTCCAAAGGCATTTTAGAGAGAGGAAGCTATCTTCCCTTCTTACCACCCCAAGTGTTGGGGATGGCAAGTTTATGTCTGATTAGAAGGCTGGCAGGGAAGACTTAACTATTGCACTTTGACACAGGATGTATTTTAACATCTTGAACACACAGGTAGCTTTCCTTGTTTGAAGGCTGAGTGAGAAAAGGCATTGCGTGGTTAGTCTCTATACCTTTCTTCTTTTTATTTTAATAAGACACGGTGTGGTTGTGGCAGACAATTTGATGTCATATTTTTCTATGATATTTTCCACAGCACACAGCAGGGTGTTGTACTCTGCAGCTACAGGAGATGGAGGATTTTTTTTTCTCCTTCCCTTCCCTTCTTTCTTTCTTTCTCTGCACATCAGAGCCTGAGAGACAAGCTCTCCCCAGCTCCAGGTACAAAGTCTATCAATAAACAGCCCTTCGTTTCGCTTTTCTCCTTTGTTAGTTAATAAAGAAGAGGCAGGAGCGCGGTATCTGACAATTAGACAGCGTGCATTTTGGAAATGACGTCTCTCCTACGGATCATTCTCGGATGACCGGGAGTCCTTCCTGCCTTCAGCCTCTCCCCTCTTACAGCCTACAGCTTCCTAAAGGAATGTCCAGGCTGAGCGCAGAGGCCTCTTGGCCTGTGATTCTCACCAAGGGGCAGGTGCGTGTGGCACCTGTGTGTGCCACCTCCCAGATCTTGGCCGCCGGTGGGCGTGGCTTGCTGACACACCTGGCTGATCAAGGGGCCAGTGTCTGGTTAGCATAGCAGCCATGCAGCCCGTTGCTAGGGAGCTTGCCTCCTGAGCATCCCTTGATCTATTTTTAAAATTCCACGCTTGTTTCCTCGCTGAAAAGAAGCAAAGAATAATAGCACTTGGCTTTCTCCTCTCTTTAAAGAAGCAGAGTAACCAGTAACCGACGAGGCTGGGACCCGTTGTGAAGTCATGAAGCATTTGCTAATTACGCTTTAGAATGTTATGGTATTTGTGCCCATCCACTTTCTGCTTAATTAATTTCCCGATAAGGCCGGTGTCTCAGAAGGGGGTGGGGCAGCCGATGTCTCCGAGGAGTCTAGGTGAAATAGGCTGGCATAGTTTTATTCTTTTAGTCCGTGGTGTAGCCCCTGGACCTCTATCATTCTGAGCCTTGAACAGTGGCTCACTGGGAGGTGGTCAGACCCCCCCTCCCCACCATGCGGGAATAGAGAAGAAATTCTGAGTGCTATTGAACAGTTTTCACAGCTGATACACAGAAAAACTACTTAGCACAGGTGTTTCTATAACTGTGAAATTCTGAAGATAGTCTGTCTTCTCTGATGCTTAGATTCAGTGTTTTGTGTGGGATGGAATCTTATGGAACTTGTAAAATATCTGTAATATAAATAAAAAGAAGAAAAAGGAGGAGGAGGAAAAGAGGAAGAGGAGGAGGAGGACGAGGAAGAGGGAGTTAGCTTTCTCACAGAACTCCAGAAATTGTTCCTTGTAAGGAAGAGGCTTTCTTTTTTAGCCTCTGGTAACTAGCAGTTTTCTTGGTATTTTTTTAAAAAAAAAAATCTCTCCAAGTTAAAATGAATTCAGTTTCAAATGCTGCTAGTGAATTTTTCAAAGGCTGTGTTATAGGCATGCAGGTGTGATGCGTTCTGGTAGAATAATAAGAGTGCGGGTCTCTATGTGTCATGATTTTCCTTTTTCCTGAGCTTTTCAAGAAGGGAGATTCCCTCCCCCTCCTCTTTTTTATAGGCTACCGGCAACCTCCTTCCCACATCAGCTGATGAACCAGGCCAGGCATCTGTGTGCCTTCCTATTACAAGGTTAGAAGGAGGTCACACATTCCAGATTCCTGAATCATAGTCCAGTGCTCTGCTCTGAAAGCCAGGGTGGAGTACATTCCCTGCACCCCACCGTAGGCTTAGGGAAAATAGACGGAGTTTGAGAGGACTGTTGGCTACCTACATTTGTGTGCACCGTTAGCTTCTCCTTCCTCTCCTCCTCCCGTAGCTGGACAGCCTAATACACTGTGAGCACGGGTACATCCCCAGCAGCCTTTATATAGAAGTGACTGGAGTTGCAGGGGAATTCCCGTGTACACCTGGAGTTTAGTTTCCTGATGGTGCCATTCCAGGGTCGGATCCTGTCTCTAAAGTCTCCATTTTCTCTTAGGAGTCATAGAGAAGCACAGAAAACCATCGCGTCTCGCTAATGACCTGTGGCGGGACATTCTTGCTCGGTGTCACAAAGCGTCATTCCTTAGCATGGGCTGGGCGTCCTGGTTTTACTGCTGCGTAATGGCCGTCGAAGAAGCTGCTGGGGGAAAAAAATCTCTCTCTCTGGGAGCTGCATTCTTTTGTTGACTGCATATATATGACCCCGTCACCCACAGTAAAAGAGTCCCCAGCACTAGGTCCTACAGGCGCCGATGCATAGGCAGTCGCTTTTTGTTTTGTCACAGTTTGGGCCGCACCAAAGCTCAGGTGTGTGAGACAGTGAATAACCAGGAGCGCGAGGGTGGTGTCCCTGGGCCAGGTAGAGGCTGGTGGAGTGGCTAGGACACATCGGGTAGCTGAGTTTCGCTCGGCTAAACCGAGCCAGAGCACAGGGTCTGGGATGGGAAGCTACACCCGAGATCCCTGTGTTCTTCACTGAGTCAGAGAAGCCAGGGCATTGCCACATTATAAATGCTAGGGTTGAGCTCTTGGGCAGTGGCTCACTATGTGTGTGGGTGAGGTGTGTGTGTTGTATGTGGTGTGTGTGTGTGTGTGTGTGTGTGTGTGTGTGTGTGTGTGTGTGTTAGAGACAGGGGTGGGCGCTGTCTCCACCCAAGAAGAAATCATATTTTAGATCAAGGAGCACTGACAAAGGGAGGGGCAGGATTCCATTACCCTTTTACACTAGTTGGTTGTTGTTGTTGTTGACAGCTGTCTGCAGGAGAAGAAAGGGGAAAGAATGACAGACCTACAGCATAGTCTGGGCAAAGGCGGAGATGTATAGCACCGCCCCCCCACCTCTGGTGAGAACCAGTCAAATAAAGAGAGGAAAGGGATTTCCTTTTGGATTTATGTTTACAGTCCTCAGTATGGTTTCTATCATTGGTTTCATGTTTATCTTCACAATAATACCGAAAGGTAAAATTGTGATCACAATGGATATTCCTGGTTGGGGTTTTTGTTTTGTTTTGTGTTTTGTTTTGTTTTTGGGTAACTGTGAGCAAAGGGGGGTGAGTTATACCAACATCTACGACGCCATTGAGAAATATTCAGCATTATTATGACCACCATCATTACTGGTGTGACTGTTACTGTTATTTGTTGCTACTGTTTCTACCAAGTTCCCATGTCTAGTGAATCCTGTGCTTGGTATGGATGAAGCTAGTATATGATGTAGTAAATTCTCTAACCGGTCAGTGACAGAATGGAGACTCCGCGGATATCACGGCCTGTGGAGTCCAGAGCCTTCATAAACTGTCTCGTCCGTTGCAAGTGTTAATCTATTCTGTAATCGACTTAACTGTAGCTTTTGGTGGACCCTGGCATTCCAGATTCCTGGCTGAGATAAATAACTCCATAACTCCTGGCCTGGCAGCAAGCACGAGATTCACCTTGACCCCCACATCTGGGGAGGAGAAGCTCACATGTCCACTGGGATGTTACACAACCTTGGGTTTCACAAGCAGTTGGATCTACCAGGCTTTACCTGATGGGAGATATCATCTTTATTATCCTGGTCAGGAAACGAACCCACTGCCAGCCTTACAGAGACACGGGAAGTCAATCTGTGGCTGTGTCAACACAGACTTACTTGGAACAGATAGTCCATTGCTGTTAGAAAGCATGCAGAAGCAGGGAGCTGGCTCTCAGTGAGTACACTGGCAGAGAGGTTCGAGCAGTATGTTTTTATAGATGTCCTGGCTACTTGGCTAAGCTACGGACGGACGGACAGACACTCAGAGAAAGAGGAATGAAGCGAATGTTGACGTGATCACAGAGAAACACAGCACACAGGCTCCGTTTCCCTGAAACCGCTCATCGCCCTTTCTCTGCAACTCTCACAGAAGAGCGACGCAAACTTTCCCTTGGCGAATCTCCGTCCCCAAAGATCACGTATCCCTGGGAAACCCCCCACAAGAGACCCACACATACTTCAGAGCCTCAGCAAGCTACAGTTGAGGTCCAGGGAGTGAGGTGCTTATGGGATGGAGACACAGAGGAGAAGTGACTGGCGCTGGAAGAGGAGAAAACTGATGTCACCTCCATGTGTGTGGAGAGGCATACAGTCCAGCCCTGGGTTCATCCTTTCTCCCCCAAGGGCCTCAAACACACACACACACACACACACACACACACACACACACACACACACACACACACACACACACACCACATTTAATGCATCGCTTAACTTTTTGAAATATATATTCCTGGAGTTTCTCATTCAAGATAGCCTGAGGAATCTCTTATTTTGAAAAATCTCCCATAGGGATATATATATATATATATATATATATATATATATATAAATATACACACACATATATGTATGTATATACATACATACATATATACACATACACACATATATGTGTGTATATATAGTATGTATATATATACTATATATATATGTGTGTGTATATGTCTATGTGTGTATATATATATATATATATATATATATATAGGAACTGCTGTTTTTAAGACCTGTTTTAATATTGAGTTTTCCATATGAGGATGATAAATGATGTGTAAATAACTATTATGCCAGCTTACCAGTTAAGAACTATATCTAAAAAGTCCCCCTCCTAAACAAAGTAAGGAGAATTAAATAGTAATCTTCTAAATCCTGTCTTATATGTGGAATTAAGATGTGTTGTTTTATTAAGTATCTACTCTTGGAAACTCTTAACGCTTCCTCTTAAAAGAAAACAGATGATGGTGGTAAAGGAGCTGGGTTAGGTAGTATTTGGGGTGGGGGCTGTTTCAGCTTGAGAAATACCGGGCCTCCCCCCACCCCCCGGGAGAATTCCTGTGAGCCTTGCTCATTTGTGGTGACACACACTCAACTTCCTAATTCTGCTGTGAATTCTAATATCACATCAGAAGAGGCTGCTCGGTCGCCCCCAACGGCCTGTTAGCATCATGGCACGGTTAACTTTGAGCTTCTGTTTTTCCTCACGCCAGGACTCATCAGAACTTCCTTCCACCATTTAGTTTTTCTGAAGAGAAGGCTCTTCAGCTAGAGGCCACTAACTTGTCTTCATGCTTTCTCTCCTCCTTCACAGATCAAATACAGCTTTGGCTGTATACAGGTTCCGGACAATGACTCTACATACTCAATTCCACATTGAGCCACGCGCGAGAAAATTTCATCCTTCCCAACTGCCAATGCTAATATTAAATAGACAGACAGAACCATATTTCAGACAGAGACATAGTTCAGGACCTTGTGAAAGAAAACTCGAATTTATGTTCTTGCTATCTGTGTTGTGGGTAGCACTTTCTTGAAAAGTAAAACTTTCCGCAGTGGTGGGGGAACCGAGCCAGAGAGATAGAGCCAGAGAGGTGGACAGAAACAGAGGAAATGGAGGGAGGGAGGGAGAGAGAGAGAGGAAGAGGGAGAGGGAAGAGAGAGAGAGGGAGGGAGGGAGGGAGGAAGGGAGAGAGGGAGGGAGGGAGGGAGGGAGGAAGGGAGGGAGGGAGGGAGTGAGGAGAAGTATGCCAAAGGAACGTTCAAATGTTGCTCTATCACCTTGGAAATGCCAGAAGATGACTTTTGCTTTATGCTGTTTCCTTAAGCAGTGGTATCACTGGGAGCACTGAATGGACGGCTATGTTATACAGGGATTGGCTAATCTTCCATTTTCTTACTTTCTAGCTAAGGAAACTGACATGCACAGTACTTAGCAATGTTTTCCAAGGTAGAAAGGCTGCCTGAAGTTGGGGAGAGGGCCCCCAAAATCTCGGTATAGGGCCAGATCCTGTGACTTCCAAACTCTCTTCTTCCTGAAAGGTAGGGGGGTTAGGCGGGGGACTTGAGCCAGCTCCTCCAGCCCTTTAATTAGAGGAACGGTGTTTCCTAGTCTTTTGCATCTTGGCTTTTCTTACTGGAAGTCTTTCATTGAGATGATTCTGCTGGTCAGAAATAATTTGAAAATGATTGCTGTTAATAAATTTCACTTGATAAAAGATTTCCGAGCTTAATCCTGGCTCTGAAAAGATATTCTGGCCGTGGTTATGCATGCGTTCTGACCCACACATCGTTTTATCTAGAAATTATTTTTGTTACTTATAAATAGATAAAGGGGTTTTTTTGGTATGTATAATGAGTTTTTCTGTCCGTTTCAACGTATTTGAAGATATCGGGTTTTAATCCTTTTATCAATAACTTAATTAAGTCAACTCGAAGCATACTTTCTTTGAATTCTTCTCTCCTATGACACCACAATTAACAGAGAGACTTTGGGGAATACATATGCCTTTGAATAAACTTTGGTCATCCAATAATACAGATGCATACCTAGTTTAAGGATGTATTACATGAAACGGAGTCTTTCTGTCAAAGTCATTTTCAAATCCTTGCAGTCAGTAAAAGACTAGTAAATCTTAGACATATACAGAAAAAGTGCAAACCCTTTTAAGAAATTGCTTGGACACTTAGATGTGTTTGTACACTCACCAGTTTATTACCAGTCTGTTTTTTAAGCTAAACTTTTCTCTCTTGAACTTGTGTACACCTTGTCTAAATTCCGGCTCAGATTTCCCCACTCCCAGAATGTTTCCACCTTTGCATTTTAATTATTGACCTCATGGTTGGAGACCATCCACGTGGGTTCACCTGCGTGTGCATTTGCTGCCAAGGTAGGAAGCATGTTAAAGGCACTGGTTGAGAACAGAACAAGACAGTGCAATCAAACCAACCAACAAGCAGCAGCAGCAGCAGCAGCAACCAATTCTCCACCAAATTGCCCTTGAACTATTTGACAGTCCTGGGCGCACACTAGGAGGAGAGCATATCTAAATACGTCCTTCCTTTGTGAGAACGCTGTGTTTGGCTTTTCCGTCGACCTTTCTCTGGAGAGGAGGCAGCCACCATTTTCTGAGAGGAAGGACACTTACATAACAGCGGATGCTGAGATCCACGCAGATCCTCGCTGTTTACCAAGCGCCCTTGCCCCCACTGCGCCCCTCTGAGTTTGAACAGGAGTGGGACCATTCTGTTTCGCTCAGCCTTTCCCATCATTCATTCACCATCTCGCATCACTTTGGGAAGCACTAAAAATACCTCACCCACATTTTGAGGGGTGCGGAGGAGGGGGGGAACTCATTGATTTTTCTGAAAGCTATTTGTTAATTAACATCAAAGGAATGAATTCTGACTCCGCATAGCCTAGTGAGTGGCATTTTTCCATAGTCCTGGTTGCTATGGTGATGAAGGAAACTCGTTTGTTCTGGGTCACTCCTAAATTTGTGCATGAAAGCGTAAGAGATTATTCCTGTCTAATCAAGTTATATGGAAAAGTTGAAGGGGAGGTGCTGTGTTTTTATAGCCATCAACCTTCAATATAATAGAACACAATGGCTGAGGGGGAAAAAAGGGGGTGGGGGGGATTATAGCTTCCTTTAAAACACAGAGCAGAGAATTTCTAACTGACCCCAAAGCTTCTTGTAGCAGAATATCATTTTTTTTTTCCATGCACTAATATGAAGAATGTGGAATCACATTTCTTAAAGGGAATTAGAGTACATATTGAAAAACTCTACAACCCGACTTTGCATAATGAATAAAGAGTAGAGTGTGCATTCATTAAACAATTTTACTTTTGAACTTAAATTCTACAGTGTGTCAAATGCCTCACTAGCTCTGCCTTGCCAGGAAGCCAAGTTCTGTTACAATTAACATAATTGGGGAAGCTGGAATGGAAAAGAAATGGCTTCACCTCTTCTTTACCAGATGTCCTGGCCCCTGTGGTATATAGATTTAAGCATCTTTTTCACATCCCTCTGCTCACCAACACCTCCGTTATTCCTGAAGCAGATGGCAGTTCTGTATGCCATTATTGGACTTTGTCAACCCAAGCACTATTATTTTTTATAAAAGATGGTGGGTTTATTTCCGTTTGGGTTTCATTTGTATTAAGCTTGCTGTCTCTCTCCCTCTCTCTCTCTCTCTCTCTCTCTCTCTCACACACACACACACACACACACACACACACACACACACGGATACGGATTTATTACTGTATGGTTAGGTAAAAATTCCTTAGTATTTTTTTAACACTTCATCCTTCTTATCTATAGGACAAGGATAATAAGAATGACCTATACAGATATTTTTACGGCTTTCCTCGCTCTGTGTATCGTCTCTGAATGCATAATAATGTATACCCAATATCTTCAACATCTTGCAGCAAGTATTTGTTAATTTGGTGGAGTTCCCAAGGGTGAGGAGCGGTGTGGCGGGGTGATTGTACCGGACGCGACTCGTGATGCGGATTTAACTATAGCCAGGGACATCTGGGGCCTAGGGGATCAAGTTCCAGGCCCACTCATTGGTGGGGGGAGGGGGGCAGGAGAGAGGGCTGGTGCTTCATTGCTCTATGCTGATCAAGGTCGCTACTCACCGCGTGCTTGTCTGCATGGCATCTGGCCTCTCTTAGAGGGTACTCTGAGGAGCGAGAACAAGAAAGACCACCAGCACGCAAGTCACTCGCCGTTAGGTGACCTAATTTCAGGAGTGAGAACCGTGACCTGTGCTGGATTTTACTTGATTAGAAGCAAATGACACACTAGCCCACTAAGACCACTCCTCAGAGCAGGAGCCTGGAGCTCTACCTACAGAAGAGCACCAGAGATTTTACAGATAATGTGTGCAAATGTGACTGCACACCCTTCCCAAGGCAGACAGAGCCTCCTCTCACTGCAAGTCAGCTCCAACCCCGAGCCTCCCAGTCTTCATCCCTCTCTTGTACGGGATCCGGTGTCTGGATTTGGTGTCCAAAAGCGGCTCGGTGTGTGCGGTTTCCTTCTGACTCTGAAACCAGAGGTACGTGTGTTATCCATTCCAATACACTCAATATATAACGGCAGGAGAAGTTCACGTCCGCTCCTGGAAGCATTTCTAACCCACACGTAAGCATAGAGGAGGCGTAACTGGTTATTCGTGTACAGCGTGTGTGAACCCAGGGCAAATACCAGCCATTCCCTGATTAAGTCAGTCTCAACCATCTGAGACTATGTTGCTGTGGCTTTGATCTCTACCCTCAGGACTCCTCATTCTTCCTTCTCATTTATTCTTGTATTGTTCTTTGCACAAGAAGAAGAATATGGTTGCAACTGAGCCATCTTCTCAGCCTGCTTAACTAGTACTGTATATATATGTAAATATATATGGATCTATGTGTATATATGTATGTATGTGTATATATATAGTATTCAGGGTTGAACTCAGGCCTGATACTCATACTTGCTAGACAGGTATGGTGCCATTTGATTAACACAGGCAGCACCTTTACGTACCAGTTATTTATTGACCTAAACATGTGTGCACGTGCGTACGTGCATGCGCGCGCGCACACACACACACACACAGACACACACACACTTTGTATCCAGGTCAGTATCAGACTGCAATCCTACCACCTGTGTCTCATGGGTAGATGGGTATACATGCTTCACCCCGCCAGACCCTCATTTACTGAGGTCCCAAGCATTCTTTCCATTTCACAGTGTTTCTGTCATTTGGACTTTCACGTTTGGCCGTGTCACTGGATCTATAATTCCTCCAGAGACCGCTTTGGTCTCTACGACTTTCACTGCATCGGATTCCATTAGGTAAAAGCCACAGTCTAACTTCCTCCAGATAAATCTTTCTTGGGATCACATGGCACCCTGGAGGGACATTGCCCAGGAGATCCCCAGCTGCCCAGCGGCGTGTACCTGCGGTAATCTGTAAGACACACACCCTACCCCTTCCGCAGGTCTTTTCATTGGAATGAAAGGACTCTGGGGTGGCTCCAAAGGAAATCACCTTACAGGCACCCTGCACGTGCTGCTCCTTTAATGGTAGAATCCCATCTTGCCGGAAAGTTCCGAGAATATTCAAAAACACCAGGCGTAGGCCCCCTCCAGTTGAGGAAGGGTTGTCTGGGTCGGTTGCTCTTATCAGACATTTTTACGGGGAGCTCAAGAACTGGAGCTGGAGACCCGCTCTCAGCAGAGGTTGGAGAAACTCACTGGGCAAGTGAGCCTGGACACTTCAGATCCTGGTTCACCCTGGGACGTTTAGCCCAGTTCAGTTCCACCCTGGGCTGGGTCCCAGGCCTCTGAGCCTCCCTCCCGGGTTCGAGGCTGTCCCCCCGGAGCAGCGGATCTCGAGTGTGAGAGTGAGATAAAGCGTTTCACAGTCTGAGCTCCCTGTGCCAGTCCCTCACCCCCACCCCATCCTCATCAGAGCCAGACCGCACGCGAGAGGAGGGACGTGAGATTCCCATCACAACACAACGTCTGGGTGTGGTCATACGCGCCTACTGCCCAGCTATGGGAAAGGACTAAATGGGAGGATCCTAGTCAAGGGCAGCCGAGGCAATAGTAGACTGCATCTGAAAAATACAGCACAAGGGACTGGGGGCGTGGTTCAAGTAGTAGAGTGCCTACCTAGCAAGGTGAAGTCCCCAAGTTCAAACTCCAGGTTGTTTTTCCTTTTTCTGAGAGCAAATGAACAAATGAAATGGACAGAGAAATGGAAGGAAGGAAAGGAAAGAGGGAGGAAGGCAGAGAAAAGAAAAGCAAAAAGACATGCCATTCATGTGTTTTTATTGTAAGAATACCCTACCAACCCTTGCACACTGGCCCATTTTGGGAAATGGAAAAAGAAGATACGTATGTATCTGTTGGAGCATGGGCAACCTGTAATGGCGAACCCAATTGGTTCCATATTGCTGGAGCTTAGTTATAATATTACCGATGTAATCAAAGTGTACTATAGAACTATATGGTCATAATGGTTAAACATAATAACGAACACATGGTGTGGGATTTAAAAATGGAAAAAGACCCGCCGGGTCTCTGAACAACTCTGATGCTTGCCCTAGTCATTGGAATTAAGTATGAGCACAAGGCGCTATCTTAACTTCTCTGGTTGTGCTGCGTCGCAAGCTACCTCCCAAACCTAGTGGCTCACAGGATGGTGTACTTTCTGCTTACGTGTCTGGGGCTCACCTATGCACGGGCTGTGTGACGCACGCTGCTCTCTGCTTCCCTTGGTGTAGACGTGTTTGCACCAAGCTCTTCTCCACGCAGGACTTGTGGGCCCTGCCTCAGTGGGAGGGTCGGAGCCTGCTATTCCCCCGGTGGCCTGGGGATGCAGAAGGAGAGCCTCTGGCATCTCTGCAAGATGGAGCTGTGACTCTGCTGTCTAATTCCTCTCTTCCCCTGCCTAACTAAGAGCTAATAGCCTGAGAAAATAACCCCACCACAAAGAGAAAAAAAGCTTAAAGATCACATAGAAAAATACATAAATACGGAGAAGGGTAATGACTCGAGAAGAATGGAATTCATCACAACAAAGAAGGACTATAGTACCTTCCCATGAGACTCCATGACATCAAGGTTAGACAGTGGTCACGGTACTTAGACATTGGGAAAGCCCATCTCCTTCTCTAAGTGTGTACGTGAATCAGTTGCCTAACAGCTCGGCAACATAGTTTTCTCATCCTGGCCACAACACTTGCAAAGGTTCAAAGGAACCACATGTATGTGCGAGTGACAACCAACATCCCATATATAGCAAGAACTCCCAATCAAAGCAAAGAAACTAAGAAAAAGATGCTAAAGCCATGAGAATTCATATCCTACTGGAAGAAGCAAAAGCACCCATTTGTAAAACAACTAGAAAATGATTACCATCCACCTCTAAGCAAGAACAAGTGCTTGATATCTGATCTGCGGGGATCCAATTTTATTTAGGGCGCTTTCTGATACCTTAAAATGGTGCTCGCTGAATGAAAAACTTCACTTTTCTCTCTCTCCCTTTGATTTCTGAGCAATTAATTTCAGGAGAGCGTGCAT
Organism: Dipodomys spectabilis; assembly: GCF_019054845.1. Lineage (NCBI taxonomy): Eukaryota > Metazoa > Chordata > Mammalia > Rodentia > Heteromyidae > Dipodomys > Dipodomys spectabilis. The sequence continues at coordinate 5,025,063 of NW_024870935.1, forward strand.
ATATTTCCATTCATCTTAACTGTTTATAAGATACTCTGGCAGGGAGGTGACATGGTTGTCATAGAAGCAGTCAAGAATTCAGAACTCAGGAGAGTATTTGCAGCTGACCATGCTTGCTTTTACAATACAAAAGATTTCCTTCTAATATGTCACTTAGGAAAGAACACATCCATCGGCATTTCCACCTAAGATATCAGTTCAGATTCGTTCAGTAGAGTCCTTTAAGTGTCTAAATACAGGTGGAAGGATGTACATATATCTGCACCTCATATGTATTTGTGTGTTTTATGTGTTGCTCATTCTTGCCCTTCATTGCTTTGCCGGGTGTATAATAAATTTCTCTCCTTTACTGGATACAGACACTCAAGGATCGATCCTTTCTCATTTAGCTTTGTTTCCACAGTGAGCAGAATGTCTACTCTCAAAGAATCTTCAATTTGTTTGGGGGAGAGAAAGATACTTAAAAAATAAATGCTCAAGGAAACAGATAAAGATATAGAGGAGTAACTGGACACCCTCAAGTAGTTGGTCTACATGTCTGTGCTTTGCATTCATTTATCTTTTTGTGTGACTTTTAATGCTGTTTTCAGAGGTATTAATTAAGTCTTCCTACACCCCAAAGTTTTATTTCAGTTCTGTTTAGCAGAGACCTATACTGTTCCTGAAGAAAGACAAGATGGGTACTCCGGAAGCTAGCTGTGAGGTGATTAAGGTACCCTGGTCGCTCGTAGAGATCCTGCTACATGGGAAAAAATCAAATAAAAAGCTCTCGGTTGTTTGGTGCACGAGAAGGAAGAATGAAATCTTGAGCGTTCGTTCTTTGCTCTAAGGGAAAAAGAATTCACAAAGTAGATGACATTTGAACTGCCCTTACAAGATGGATAGGATTTAATTAAGGAAACAGCACGTTGGATCAAAGTACTTTAGAAATCAAAAATATAGAGAGGTCTTACAGACCGCTAACACTCTCCATCTTGGACTTAGGCAAAACATATAGGCTGGAAATATAGCTGCAGAACTTCAGTGAATAATGTTTGTATATGAATCCAGAGAGAGAGAGAGAGAATGTCGAGACAAATCCAAACAGAGAAATATACAGAGAGAGGAAAATCTGGAGAGACTGTGAATAAAGAAAACAGGAACATGAATGAGAAGAAGAAAAGGAGGCCCAGAAATTACCACAATAGATAAGAAAAGGGATCTGTCATGGGAAAGGAGAATGTTGGTCCTTCTGTGTACCAGTGAGAACTGAGAGGAAAATATTAGTTGGTAGATAGATAGATAGATAGATAGATAGATAGATAGATAGATAGATAGATAGATAGATCTTACTGGAGAGGAAGATGTTTTCCCTATGGCTGGAGGGAAAAAAAAATAAGAAAATGATGGTTGAACAAATGTACATCCTAAGGAGAATGAGAGAGAAGGGTCCTCATGTCACCACAAGGTTCACAAAGGTGAAATCAGATCATAAAGAGGCCTTGTCTCTTCTTGTTTCTTCATCTGGATCCCTGGAAATCTCAGCCAGGTGCTGGGGTCCCACCCCCCAGCCCCACCCCCGCCCCGGTGTTTCTAATCCATCTTATTCTGTAATCGAATCATCTCAACCGCTGTTTAACCTCAAAAGCAATCCAATTTAGGACGGATGGTTTCATTATGCTCAGATGCTTGCAGTGTGGGTGGGAGGCATGGATTCGTTTCTCTCTCTCCTTGATTCCCACTTTCCCCCCTGTGTTTACTCCTCCAGGATCTCCCTAGGTGGAGAATGGACTAACGAGGAAATCACCCCTTTGCTGCTGTGCCCTGCATCATTTTCCTCCTCTTGAGATCCAAGGGACTTCTCAGAGATGCTCCTGCAGGGTCTAGAACCCAGGGCAGAAATCCAGGCTGACTGCTCTTCTCCCTTCTGTCTTCTTCCTCCGGTCCTCTGGATATCTGTGCTCTGTACAGGCACCTGATCTTTCCATCCAGCCTTTCAAACATTCCCCAGATCACGCCTCCCATCCCCGTCCCAGCCATGCGCTAGCTCAGGGAATGTGTGCTTTTCTTCCAGCCACTCGTAGATGAGTAGCCTTCTCTCTCCTCTTAGCATCAGCCTGAGCCACCGCGGGCTGGAGCTTTTAAATTCAGGACAGTATGTCAGACTTAGGTTCCCTCCCTCAAGAGACGCCTAGGTAAGGTATCTTTGGGGTCCATTCTGAAAGCATTTTTTTTTTCTTGGTAAAAATCGAGAGCCGAGGATAGGATATCACAAGATTCTCCCAGTTCCTCCCAGTGGAGTTTCCCCCAGCCTCTTGTACCTCCATCTCTTATACATCCAAAAGGTAGCAGGCCTTAGAAGCAGAGCTGGGCTTGAGCCATCTCCTTTGCAAGTGCTGGGTAGCTAGTTTAGCATCTCCCTTTAGGAGGAGGGAGAATTTGGCAAGTACTCTGCTATCCTTAGCCAAGGACCTATACAGAAAATTCAAGATAACAGGAAGACTTGAATTTAACATCCTGGTACATTAGTAAAATGGGATATTAAATCACTTATTGAGACTGAACCAGGGCATTTAGGGATTTTTTTGTGGTTATTAAAAGAGAGAAAAGAGACTTTACTAAGTGGGGCAGATAATCAATTAGCAGTGAGGGAAAATGTTTGGTGAATAGCAATTGTGATAACGTCAGTTTGAACTACAGGCCATCAATACGTTTCTGGGAATTTTGCTGTCAAATCCAGTAATGTGGAAATTAGACAGGAAAAAATAACAAAGACGATATAATTTGTTTCCCTGCTCTCCCCCACCCCACCCCAAGCATAATGGTCAACAAGATGTTTTGCCCACACAGAATCTAGTTGGAAAGGGAGTGACAATTCTAACGTTAGCCACTCAGTAAGTACCAAGAACTTGCCTTAATGTGCGTACCTTACCTTGCATTATTCTTCTCTTAAAGGAAAGGAGTCTTAGATCCAGTGACCTGTAGCTTTTTTTCCTCTCTTGTCCTGCAGGGAGGAGGGCTTTGAAGTCAGACCTGCTCCCATAGAATAAGCATAGAATCAGGCTAGCAGGAGGCTAATGACCGAAAGAAGAAGAGCTGAGGTTCCTGGGAAATGGAGTGATAGGCTGGAGAGTCCAATATGGAAATCTGTAGTTACTGTGGGAGGGTCTTTAAGAAGTATGAGCTAGCCCGGGTGTAGTCAAGATGAGAGACACTGAGGAAGAAGAAAGAAAGAAGACCTAGACCCCCAGTGGCTGATCAGATTTAACCGGTGGCTTATCCAGTGATAAGAAAGCAAGTTATGTTTACTCGGCTCTTCTCGGGATTTCCTCCTCGGGAAGTCACTCAGAGGTGCATGAGGAATTAGGATTAGGGCAGGGAGGGAAAACTCTCAGTTCCTGTTTTCGGAAGGCTAAAAGAATCTTTCTCCTAGATTCGTTGGTTCCTCCCAGTTGACACGGGCACGGGTCTCCCAAAGGTCCGCATGGACCCCAGATTCTGACATACCTAGTGCTGGTGGAAGACGTGAAATTTCCACGGACCGCCACACGGGTAGCCTAATGCAACATCTCACACCCCAGGCTGGTGGGAGAGAGTGGGACCCATCCTCAACTCCCTTCCGGTGTGACGCAGAGCCCTGGGCCTGATTCGGGTCTTCAAGATCCTAAACAAAGGAACTTGCGGGCACATTCATGGAGAAGACCCCAGAGCATCCTCTGCCTAGCCAGCTACCTGCCCCAGCCCTGGGAGACTATCCTGCTAGTGGACATGGATTGTTTCATCTTTCAAATTAAAAATAAAAATTCTATATAAAACTATGCACATCATTTAACCATTGCTGCAGAACAGGAAGAAGACAATGCAAATCCCCTGAAAATTCTCTCCCTGTCAACTTGCCCTTGTTACCATTTTAGTGACTATTATTTTCAACCGCTCTCTCTGACTAGGTATTTATAGAATGTTTTTTTGTAACTAAGATCCCCAGCATACTGGCTTATTGGCAACCTGTTGGTGTCATTTAATAACGTTCCATAGACACCTTTTTTTTATCTCTACGTACTTATATCTACCTCATTATTTTTAATGGCTGCATGCTACTCCTTTGTGGGGATAAGCCATTGTTGGTTCTTTAAGACTGGTGCTTTCTTGAAGGACGTTGAAATTGTTTCCAACATTTTGCTTTTGTAAGCAGGCTTTAATGAACATCCCTACGTACCCTTGTGCACCGCGGCCTCTATTGTATTCTTTGGAGAAATTCTTCTGTCTGGAGATACTCTTGAAACCTGTTTGGGTATAAGCCGAAATTTTCCCAGCGCACACCATTGTCTTCTTTTATTCCTAATTATTTGTATATAGAACATCGATGGTCTTTTTGAGTGCTCCCCCTCTCCCCTCCAGAGCCAGTACACTACGGCTCTTACCTTCAAACTCTGTAGGTTGTTTGGAAGGAGAGAGCATGCTATTTCTGTGTCTGTGTGGCAGCTGCCAGGGTGGCACTGATAGCTGAGAAAGACGGGAGCTTTCTTGGTAGTTTAGTGGAATGCCAGCACCGTGGGAGGCTGGCGAGGGTGTTGTTGATTTGTCTTGTCTGAAAAGAAGCTCAGGCTGTGGGTTCACCATCGTAATGAGGGAGAACTTGAGTAAGATGGGGTACTGTCATTGTAATGTGCTCGCGACCTTGTGGACAGAGAAGGTAAGCCGCCGGGAGAATATTTGGGCTCAGTTTTCCGACTTCTTTCCTTCCCCAGACACACCTGTCTTCAGAGCACTAACGCGCCTGAGCCGCAGGCAGGGGAGGTCCCTCCAGTTCCTCACTCTTCTGTCTCTGCTGATGTTCTCTCCTCCGTCCTGCGGCTAGAATTCTTCTTCTCTTTCGGGAATACAGACCTGGTGCTTTGCTGGTGGAGCTGTACTAGGAGCTCATCTTGGGCACAGTTGGGGGCAGGAGGCTGTTTCTCTAACAGCTCCTAACCCACAGCCGGCCCCAAGCAAACAGAGCCAAGTAACCCTGGATTTGACCCTATGAAGCCACAGCCCAAACGAAGCTGTCCTCCCCTTACGCTGTTTTCCTCAAAGATTATAGTCCCATTGGCTAAAAGCGGACAAACCTAATACCTGTCTATTTACAGCAAACAACATTTTAGAAGAAGCCAGACCTAGGATTTCTGAGATTATTCCTGAGTCCTATATTTGATATCCCCAAAATGTGCTTCCTAGGGCAACCACCACCTTCTGTGCTTTGATTACAACCAAGCTGTGTATAGTAAGTTCTTTAAAACAAATCCTAGGATTGCACCAGCGTAAGAAAAATCTATAATGGCAAAGTTCTAAGTTAAAATGTACAAATAATGTAATCTATCTACCTATCTATCTATCTATCTATCTATCTATCTATCTATCTATCTATCTCTTTCTCTCTCCATCCAAGTATCTATTTATCTGTCTATCTGTCCCTCCATCTATCTCTATCCATCCATCCTTCTATCCACTATCTATCATCTTTCCATCCATCCTGCATCTATCTTCTATCAATCTACCATCTATATATCTTATCTTTCTATCTGTCTATCTATCTCTCTATCCTGATACTGGAGGCCCGAGTACATTGAGAGGTGCTGCCACTAGATTGCTTTACAAATCGTAGGAGACTCAGTCCGGATTGATTGGCAAACTGTTTGTAAACAATTACGAGATTTTGTTTTTTGACTGCCTCCAATGTGTTTTTCCGGGGAGTTTAAATATTCCCAGCGAACTTCACCTTATCAAATTCTGCAAGTCAACGAATTTCCAATTGGCAGCCTTTGGATTAATGTGATTTAGATCACAGATCAAAGACTTTGCATTTTTAATGAGAACACCTTCCCTTTTGTGTGTCTTCCGGGAGCTCTGTGACTTGGGGAAGCACCCGGCATGTGATTAAGCACTTCTAAGCTTTACTGATTCCATTCTTTTTCAGCTTTTTTGGGGGGGAAAAAAAACCAACCAACCAAACGTCTGCTGCTAGAAAGAATGAAGAAAGCAACCCCGTCTATAGGAATGAGACAAGGGAGAGTTCTGTATGAAGTAGACAGTTATCATGACGTAGACCCAAAGCTCAGATACAGAGAGGTTCAAACTTGGTCACCTCTCCCCCACGTGGAGATTGTAGAGAACCCTGGGCTACTAGGAGTGGAAGCCTAGCAGGGGCTCCTCACCTTAAAAACTTCATAAACTGTAACCGTACAACTTTCCTTCTTGGAACTGAGAAAAACAACAGGCCCTCTTCCTTTCCTAGTGAGTTAGTGATTGGACAGCTCTTCATGGGTGTCAGAACTGCCTGGTGTTCATGAAGTGTAATTTATTTCTTTATTCTTGTGGGTTGATTGTTGTTAGTGGGTAGACAGTTCAGTCCACATTCTTAAGCTTAGCTCTGCTGTTTAGAAAGTTTTATTTATACCGGCTTTATTTACACCTACATTTCAGGACTTTATATTTTGTTTTTTTGTTTGTTTGTTTGTTTTTGGGTCTGGTCTTGGGGCCTGAACTCTGGGCCTGGGCGCTGTCCCTCAGCTCTTCAGCTCAAGGCTAGCGCTCTACCACTTGAGCCACAGCGCCACTTCCGGCTTTTTTCTTTTTGCTTATGTGGTGCTGAGGAATCGAACCCAGGGCCTCAGGCATGCAAGGCAAGCACTCTACCGCTGAGCCATCTTCCCAGCCCATGGACTTTATACTTTGTACACTGTGGCTATTATATATTAGTTTGCCATTTAGCACTTGATCTGTTAACATTCACTCGTGTACTATGAAGTTGTGTACGTGTCCAAATTGTTCTCCTAGCTTTTTTGTTCATCTATTCCTTTATCCCTTGTCTCCTCGGCCATTATTAATTTATTTCTCCTACTTCAAAGAAGTGTTCTTTATTTTTTTAAATGCTAGGGATTGAAATCCCTGTCTTGTGCTGGTCACACAGGAGCTTTACCATTTGAGCCACTCCTCTAACCCCTATTGCTCTTGTAATTTTTATAATAAGAGCTAGCTTTTACATCTAGGCTGTCCAGAACCACCATTTCCCTGCTATATTCTTGCATAGCTGGGATGACAGGTATGCCCCACTACATGCAGCTTTTTATTGGTTGAGATGGAGTCTTGTGTTTTTTTGTTTTTTTGTGTTTTTTGGGCTTGGGCTGATCTTCCCAATCTCCACCTACTGAGTTGCTAGGATTAAGGGTGTGAGACACCCTACTTGACCTATTTTAAGTAAGCAGATTTCCTGTGGACAATGTGTATTTGTTCGTTTTTTCTCCCTCTGCACTTTGTTGGATTCTGACATTAGTGCCTTCGGTTTGCATCTATCCATCATCCCCAGTGCTTTTTGTTTTGTGTCCAATTGTTTTCTGCATATCAAACAAACAGTTTTAGCTTTGAATTTTAAAGATCCAGACCCGTGACGGCCTTCTTGTTTGATGGTTTGTCAACATTGTGAGTGAAAATACTTTGAAGAACATGAGAAGTTCAAGGCATCCTCTAGATACATAATCTACTTTTAACTTCCACTTAGCATTCTATTGGAAATATGAAGCAGGGTCAAATGAACACGCATAAATCGTGAGTGTGTGTGTGTGTGTGTATGTGTGTGCGTGTACGTGTGTCCCTAGACCACATGTCCTCCCTAAGAAAAAAAGTCTAGCTGAAGTCAGAGCCAGAGAAGGAAGACATTGGGAAGCCAAATGATTTCTGTGTTACAAGCCATAGTCATTCAGTATAAGGCACTCTCAGTGGGCCACCCAACCTGCTGTGATCTGGACCTCAGCCTTCTACCCGCTGGGTGCCCAGGACAGCAGCCCACTGCAGAACAATGCCATCTTCAAGGGGGCGCTGTGAGGAATATGTGGAAATAGCTCGTGAATTTGATCTTGCTCTCTGCTCTGAACGAACTCTGGCTTCCGGGAGTCTGTCTGAATTCACTGAAGTAAAGAAGGATCTGTCATCTGGCAACTGAGAAGAAGCTGGAAGAGGCCTGCAAACATGATGATCTGAAGAATCACGTTGGAAAGAATTCCCTCATTTCTTTCTGCCTTCCGACTAACTTTTTTTCTAATTAGGTGAAGATGTTAGCTGGGAAAGCAGGGTGTGATCCAACTTTGGAAACGGATCAGCTTCTGTAGGTGTAACTCCGCAGGGAGGACTCCCGGTATAAAATACACCTCTTAGGCCCTCAGTGGGTGCTGTGTAAATGTCTGCAAACCACACTGGAAGGCAGAGGGAAGAAGGAAGACTCTGCTGAGTTCTTTTCTCAGCTTTGTGTTGCACCGTAACCTCAGGCAATGCCCTGGATTTTTCTCTCTTAGCTTAAGGGGATAACAGTCATGTCTCCTCTGTCCCCTAAGGCCAGACCTTCATCAAGTTCCATTTAGATTGCTCAAACGTGTTCTAGCTTGTCTCTCTGAGTCTGTCTCTTCAACCTACCTGTCTGTGCCAGCTTGAGAATGTGATACGCTCTAAAACGCTCCAAAATACCCCATCGCAGGCCAAGTGATGTGTACAGAAGGAAAGATCATACGCAGCGCCTATAGATGGGAAGCACGCTAGTAGACGGAGATGAAACAAACAGAGAGGATTGGCCGGCACCCAGCTGGATTCTGGCTTTTAGGTGCATGGGAACTGACTTCTATTGGCCCTGGCCCCATCCTTCACCATTGCTCGACACCTTCTTATACCACCTCCCCGTGGTTGGTCAAGAGCACACACTGGATGTATTCTCATCCGGAAGGGGCAAGCAAGTCTGCTTTCTGTCGATAGCATTCCCAGAGACTGCCTAGACAAGATACACACTGAACGTGTGGATGGGGACAACCAGGAATCATTGCTCAAGTAGACCAGATGGTTGCTAAGGGGCGTGAAGAACAACGTGCATCTTCCAACCCTACTCTTAACTCCACCTGTTAAGGGGTAGGTGGGTTTAGGTAGGCATTTATCACCATAAGCCAAAGAAGGAAAGAGGGGAGGGAATGAGAAAGAGAGGGAGAGAGGAAGAGGGGGAAGGGAAAGAGAAAGAAGGCTGCTGCTTCTTAGAAGAGGATGCAAAATTGCCTTAAAGAAAAAAGCTATAATGGATCACCCCATCCTCCTCAGAAAAACAGAAACAAAAACAAACCAACAACTCGAGAAAAGGAAATACATATATATAGAAAATAAAGATTTATATATATGTATTTATATGTATATAAATAATAAAGTTTTTGTAAACTTGTTCAACCACATTGGAAAGCAGTATGGAGGTTCCTCAAAAGACTCCACATAGAGCTCCCCTATGACCCAGCAATCCCACTTTTGGGCATTTACCCAAATGTTTACAAACAAGACCATTCTAAAGCTACCAGCACGACTATGTTTATTGCAGCATTATTCACTAGAGCTAAGATATGGAACCAACCCAGATGCCCCTCAGTAGATGAATGGATCAAGAAAATGTGGTATATATACACAATGGGATTCTATGCCTCCATCAGAAAGAATGATACCACCCCACTTGTTAAGAAATGGAAAGACTTGGGAAAAATTAAAGTGAAGTAAGCCAGGCCCAAAGAAACATAGGTCCCGTGGTTTCCCTTATTTGCAATAACTAGTATATGCTTAGGACAAGCAGAAAAGGTCAAAAGCTATGTACATAGGACCTTATATATATATATGTACATATAGCTATGTACATAGAAGCTGATGCTAAGCAAAATGAACCCCAAGATAGGTTTTATCTTTCTTGCTGTTCTTTTTATGTACTACATGATTTTTTTTTGTTCCTTTGTATGTGCTTCCCCCATGGTATAACCCCTGTTTTCACTGTATTTGATTCCAGTGCCCTGCATCTTGTATATACATTTTTCTAATTGGGGGAGGGGAAGAGAAATAACACAATGCTGAAATTAGGATACAGGATGACCCATTGTAACAACAAGAGGTACAAGACACTATGTTGAAAATGAACTTTACCACTTAAAGCCTTTCCTTTGGGTCAACAAAAGAAGGAAAGGTGAAGTGGATGGTGCTCATTCTTGCCTTCCTTCTTCAGAGGCAAGTGTTTCCAGCCCCACGGAAGATTGGTAAGTGGAGAGGGAGGAACAGACAAAGTAAGCCTGGATGCCAGGTTTCTGAGAAGAACCCACGGGCCCATCCCAGGGTGGGGGAAGCGCGTGAGGGTTCTCTCCATGGATCAACGCGTCGAACCTTGTATGGTTTTTTAACATTCCTCACATCCCCCGCCCCCCCGGCCCTGTGCCGTGGTGTGGTGTGGAATTAATCGTGTCATCCTGGGGGTCCTCATAATTAGAGAGCACACGAGGGTTTTTTTGTCATTCTCTATGACTTGCAGTCAGCGTTCCTCTGTTCTACCATGTAGGAGGCCATCTTGCTGGCAATGACTTTGCTGAGCCAGGCTGGGCTGGGTTAGATACGAAAGTGTCCAGCTGGCTCTGTTTGAACTCCTGCCACTCAACGGTGGCAGGAGATGTTTTAAATCAAAGGAACAGAAAGCACCATGGAGGGAACATTCTGCTGCTTTTTTTTTTTTATCCTAGAGGTTTACATTCCTAGATTTGCTATTTGGAAGCTAGGCTGTTCCCTCCAGAATTTTCATTTCCTGACGGTGAGTGAAAAACCTCTTTCCCCATTAGTAGAAGAATCCTAGGGAACAACAATAATGACAAACAGCAACAGCCAAGAGGATGGGATCATAGAATAGCGTGGAGTAGGATACGATGTCACCTTAGCCCGGGAAGGAGAGAGAGGGGAAAGGGAGGATCTGGGGGGAAGCGGAGCGCAGAGGGTGTTTGTCCTCTGGGGAGGATACAGGGAGACTGGCAACAGCAAAGAGCTAACACAGGAGCATCCTATGATAGGACTCGGGACTGTTGTCTACAATAGTGATCATCAACTACACCCCATGAGCTACGAGGGGCCTGTTACCGGCATTTTGCACAACCTGTAAGCCAAGAACGTTTTAACAGCCTTTGGTCTAGATGACACAGGAGATATATTCGGGGACAATGAATAAAGCAAAATCATTGGATGTACTCTACTCTATGCGTATTTTTAAATGACTTGGTAGGTGTGAAATTGTTCACAAATCATTCCGTGTTCTTTAAAATGCCAGTTTAAAAGCATTTAGGTAATCATTTGCCGCAGCAAATCTAATCAAGGTTAGAATAGATGATACTTTGTTTAGTCTAGCTAAAGACTGGACCTTTCTGGTGGAGAGGATGAGCTATTCTCAACTATGTTCTTCTTCTTCTAAGTGGCTATCATCTTCTGAGTGGGAAGGAGAACTGAGATAATTTACTTCCCAGTACGCAAAATAAACCTAATTGTCTTTGTATCTTCGGTTCTTTGCATCATGAAAGGACTTAGGTTAGAAAGTGGAAGGACTTGTGAAATGGGTCTGTGTTAATGAACTGGTGTTTTATAGGACCCATTCTCTGTTCCTGGGTTGTAAGTTCCTATTAGTATTGGGTACATATTGCTTATATTTGAATAGGGGAGGCCTAGATATCATATTCATTAGCACCTTCTTTGTATGACCAACTCAAGAGCTAATGTTTATTGAGATGAGGGCTTTTTGCATGATGACATAGGAAAATTCTAGAAGAGACATGTAAACAAACAGACATCATCTGTATCTTCTCTCAGCACGTTTTGAGTGGTGCTTATTGATACAAACAGTTTTCACCCAGTTGGACACTCTCAGAGTTGATATCTGTATAAGGACTTGTACTTTTTTATATTTATTTTTATGCTATCATTTCATTACAGTTCATAAACACAAAGAAATCTTGTTAATCATTTCCAATTTTTAAGAAAAGCTTCTTAATTGCTTGTCAATTAAAGCTCTTTGCCTGGGTTTTACTCTGTCATTAGAGGGACATGAAGAACTTACTTTAACGTAGGAATCTAAAAGAAAATATGAACGAGTGGCTTTCCTTTGTAAAGAAATCTGATCATTATAATGCCTCACAATTTAAAATTGTAACATGAAACTCCAGTAATGTAAAAATCACAAATTTTATAAACTAAGTTTCATGCGCTATTTGCCAATAAATGCAAAGTTTTTTTTTTGTTTGTTTGTTTTTTTTTTGGGTCCGGTTGTGGGGCCTGAACTCTGGGCCTGGGCGCTGTCCCTCAGCTCTTCAGCTCAAGGCTAGCGCTCTACCACTTTAGCCACAGTGCCACTTCCGATTTTTTTCTTTTTGCTTATGTGGTGCTGAGGAATCGAACCCAGGGCCTCAGGTATGCAAGGCAAGCGCTCTACCCCAGCTAAATGCAAAGTTTGTAAGCATATATATTAGAAGTTTATAGTTAGATTTTCAGTAAACATTGAGACCATTAAATGCAAAGAGAATTTAAGTCTCAGAAACACCAAGTAAATACAATGCAATGGACGATACAGTTCAATAATCACAAATAATTATAGAAACATAAAGCTATCATAAACGTCGAGTCATGGAAAGTGAGAATTTTAACCTTGCTAACAATAGTCATGACCTCTAAAATGTTTGGATATTTGTGTGTGGATTTAAGCATATCAATTTTTGGTGGTGTGTGTGTTTTTTTTGTTTTGTTTTTGAGAAAACTGCCTAGGCTTAGCAGTAACAGGAAGCATTAAGCTTTAATCGTCAGGAGAGGGTGAACACATGGCTGCAACCGGGCATCAGAGAAGGAATACAAGGCTGGACAAGCCTCATTTCTGTGACAAAGTAAAATGCATGAAAATGAGTGCTGACGGTTCAGTTAGGAGAGTATAAATCAAAGTATTCCGTGTGACAAAAGTAGCATATAGAATTGGCCGTGGAGGTGCCTAATTCACTTTACTAAGTAAAGCAAAACCACACAAAAATCTAGTCTGTTTAAATTTGGCATTGGTAAACCATGGTCCACAGGCCAAGTCAGCTGCTAGCGTATAAAGTTGAATTACCACACAGCCAGGGCCATTCTTCCACTGTGTTCTGTCTGATTGCTTTCGTGTTACCACAGACTTGAGTAGGCCCCATTGTGGATTTCATGCCCTGTGAAGGTGAAATGTCCCTTTCTATATTTCTAGCCATTTTCAGAAGTTTGGATAGAACAACTAGATTTTAATTTGGTTTTGCTTCACTTCAAGTGGGCTCCCTTGGGATCACATTTAATATAAATAATTATCGCCGTGTTTGGAATTATGAAACGATGTGAATTAGCAAGAAACAGGAATGCTGTGTTTCGAAGGAGCAAAGGATGTAAAACTCTACCTCACCGATGAGAAAAACCATAATCTGCATTAACCTTTCTGAGACATTCTCCACGTCTTAGAAAAAACAGATGTTCCAACTAAACGAAAAACAATTCAGTTCCAGCCATCGGATGGGTAGAAATGTAAATGGTAGATATTATCATGTAGTGGAGAAAACACTGGTAAAGATATCAGAACCTTGGCTTTCTGTATTATAGACATTTGAACAATTCCTTGAAATAAGCCCACAGCAATTATTTCATTTAAAACTGTTTTAAGTTTTATATCTCAGAGGTATGTTTCTAAGTACTAACCCAGAGAAAAACTGTCTATCATAATTCTAACACAGACACACAGACACACGACATACATTCAGGAAAACCCAACCAAAAGACATCAATGATTCTTACCTCTGCAATTCTCAAGAAGCTACCTGAAGCGTTCAGAAATGATATTTATGTTCATAGGACTCGCTTTGGAGTACTAGACTGCATTTTATTTTTAAATGAAATCATCATGCCAATATCCCTTTGTGTTATGAATTCATACTAATGCAAAAATAAAATTAAGGAAAAGAGAATATTTAAAAGAACTCAATCCATCAGTAAATGGACTTCGTACACGTCTTTTGAATAAGATCAGATGACATTGACTGTATAGTACTAATTTATCTAAAGCAGAAACTATTTAAGTACAAAGTTAGAAACTTATTTCCAGACCCAGCTACCAATTCGAAGAACCATTTGCCTTTTCTTTCATTCACTTGCTGTCCTAGATGGTTTCTTGAGAGGTGCTATTCATGTCATTGGGATTGTGACTTGCCTGTGATCCTAAAGCTTCCATGGGGACATTTTTGACTGACTTTCCTGTGTCTCGCTTAGACATAGTCAACAAGGCTTTCACTTGTGAGCTGTTGAAACAGTCTCATCCATCTCCGGTGATGGGATTTTACATAGTCAGTACACACGGTAGCTGTGCATCACAGTTCCATGGAGATTCTGTCAAATGTCACAAACCCGCAAGATCAGCCCCTCTGCATTTATTGCACTGAAGCTAAATATTGCTTGAAAGTCATCTTGTCAGGTGCTTCTTTCTGTCTGATGGAAAGAAGACAGAGAGCGGAGGGAAGGGGGCCTTCACTGCCGCCTTCATGTATACGGTGAGAAGAGACGGCTCCACACCAGCACTGTTCTGAAATTATGACTGACCTATTGATCATGGGAGGACTTCCATGCTACCGCTATCGATACTACCCTGCTAGAAGTTAAAGCTGAGGTCATTTTAATCATATGGATTAATTTGCTGAAATCATATGTGATTATGTGTGGATGAAAAGGGGCAAAAGTCTGAACGCCATTTGTGTGTTTTCCACCATGGAAGGTAAACTCAAAGATGAGATCAGCTAACCTTACCCTTGTGCAAGGGTTTTTCTGTCTCAGCCTAAGGATAGGAACCCTCAGGTCTGTGGTGAAGATCACTTGTCCAGAAGCCTCTAGAAAACTCCACTGGACACCTGTGGGAAATGTGAAAGAAAAAGACTAGCAATGGGTAAATCACATTTATGGATCTCACAGATGTTGCAAAGTCTCAGGGATTCTCAGGGCTTCCTGAACCTGGACACTGATGGACAGCACAAGCAATATTTTTTTCTTGGTAGGTGGACTTGTGTAAACAAACACTTTCTAATGGAAATCTATGTGTTCTGTTTGAAGATGATACAAGATAGATAGGTAGGTAGGTAGATAGATGATAGAAGATAGATGATTGATAGATGATAGATAAGATAGTAGATAGGTGGACAGATAAATAGATAGATGATAGAGAGATAGTAGATAGGTAGATAGATAGATGATAGAGAGATAGTAGATAGATAGGTAGGTAGGTAGATGATAGATAGATAGATGATTGATAGATGATAGTAGATAGGTAGGTAGAGAGAGAGAGAGAGAGAGAGACAGACAGACAGACAGACAGACAGATAGATCTTTTTTTGTCAGTCGTGGGGCTTGAACTCTGGGCCTGGGCGCTGTTCCTCAGCTCTTCAACTCAAGGTGAGTGCTCTACCACTTGAGCCACAACACCACTTCCAGTTTTCTGGTGGTTTATTGGACACAAGAGTCTCACAGACTTTCTTACCTGGGCTGGCTTTGAACCACGATCCTTAGTTCTCAGCCTCCTGAGTAGCTAGGGTGATAGGCATGAGCCACCGGCGCCCGGCTTAAATACATCTTTATACACATACACAAGGAAAACTGAACTTGTATCTCAGCAAACAGAAGGGGACCTGGGCTCCTTACACATAACATTTGAAAATGTAACATCTCTTCTTCACTGAAAGTCCCTGGGAGATCCTGAGCAGGACGCCCCCTCTCTGCCTCTCCCTCCTCCTCTGTACAGTGGTGGAAACAGTAACAACAACTTCCTGACAGTGCCTGAGTTTCATAGGTACAAACGGTCCATTAAGCAATATGGCGCACGGTGAAAAATGGCAGCTGGCTATTGATTTTACCAACCGGTGTTGACAGTCTACGTGAATGGCTCCGAGATAAACCTTATCCTGAGCTTGCTTTTAGATCTTGTACTTGGAGCAAAGCATCCATTCATCCTAGTCAAAAGACCCAGAGTAGATGTAGATGTGCATAAGAAAGCTATTTGATCCCCCACCTCTACCCCGGTCTGTTTGGTTTCACCTCTGAAAGGAAGTTGGTAGGAGGCCAGGTCCACTGTCAAAGTCTAAAGATTCTGGATCCAGAATCACTAATTGGCTTGTTTGTATCCTTATTTCCCTACCCCAAATTGAGAATGCAGCAACATGGCTCTCCTCTTGGGAAATGCAAGAAATCTTAAAATATCCCCTGGAGAAAGCAGGTTCAACACTGTCGGGTCATTTTAATTAACCAGCAAATAGAAGGTCCCAGGAGAACACTGAAAATTATTGACTCCTCTTGCAGTTTTGTTTGTTTGTTTGTTTCCTGGTTGCAAATTTCCAGTTTTCTAAATTAACTTTCATGTTTTGGTGAGTGGATAGGTACATTTTTTTTTAATCCTAGTGTACAGTAAGGCAAAGAGTGTTGAAATAGAGTTTTAGAACTGAGAACTTACAGTTGTGGTATTTAAGCATTTTGATTGGAATAGAACCTAATCAGGCTAACTTAATTAAATAAGGATTTATTGTTTGGGTACGCAGGAGAGGTTCCTGTGACTGTAAAGCTGAGATCTCTGGGGACCCAGTTCAACACATCTTGATTTTACATTGCTTTTTCCCCCCTATATTTTCATCCCACTCACCGCAAAGCGGTGTGTATGTGCACTTTATACCACATCTTGGTAAAAAAGTTATTTCTACTCATTCAAACAGTATTGGGCAGAGAGACCTTTAGCCCAGATGTGTCCTAGAACAGGAACTAAGCATTTATTGAGCTCCTGCTATTTACAGAGATTTCCAATTGGACACCAGAGCACTAACATTAAACACCAGATATCTAAGTCCATGCTCTATGAGGCGAGGGGTAGAGGGACAGTGGTAGACACTGATAACCACTAGGAATCCAAATGATTTGGGATGACCGCAGGTAGTTTGGACAGTGCAAAACCATTGTGTGGCGTGAAGATTTGAACCTTTGAACTGGTAGGTTGTATACGGGCCTGACAACGAAGAGGTCCCCATGATGGTGATATTTCTGAGCACGTACAGTGGCAGTTGTCCAAACAATGCAGGACATAATCCACCAATCCATGACTCCTCACCATCTCCCTGAGGGAGGGCAGTGCTAATCCGTTTTTAGAAGTCAAAAATCTGAAATGCATAGGTGTTCGTTTGGAAACAAACCTCGGCTTATGTTTAACAATACCACAACTCATCCTGAGGAAGGAGCGTTTTATATCCTCGGTGAACTCAACCACAGTGGGTCTAGCTACCCGGTTAACACAAAACACAGAGGTGACCTGGAACCTCTCCTTGGAAAAGCACGGATTCCCGCACTATTAGAGCAATTAGATGACCTAAGTTTGAAACAACTTCAGTGTCGTTGGAAGGCAAATTAGTAGCTGCGTTGTTGTACGGCTAGCTAGGCACACCAGTTCAGTAGGAATACAGACACTGTGGCCCACCATGAAGGAAGGAGGAGGGAATCATTCCAGTCATTGTTTTGAAAACAGCAGTTCCTGATGAAAATAACACATTTTAAATTTATAAGTTGTTTCCCCAAGTGCTGCTAACCTCCTATGAACTATGGGAGTTTCCCAATGGAAATAAACCAGTCGTGATATTTAGACTTAGGCTGAGTCCGAGTTTGGTAGTTGACTTGTGGAAGAATTTCACCTCTTCTAGTCAGTGGGTCATGTGACAGGACATGATTATTTACATAATACTTCTTAATCCGATTTCTGTATTAAAAGCATCATGATTTTCCACCTAGTATTTATGCAGCAAAACTGTGTAAGATTTCTACTGGGAATATGTAGCAGTTTGAAAATATTCTGTGTCCTGTGTAAGATATGTGCATCAATGATTATAATATGGTGATAATGATATTGAAGATACTAACATTTATGTCGCATTTACTGTGTGCTAAACACCATGTGAGGTATTTTATTTGCTCTCTCTAATCCTAGAAAGATGACCTCAAGATAGTTGTTATTGCTGAAGCAGAAACTCAGAGAAGCTAAGTAGCTAGCCCACAGAGCTAAGAAGTAAAAGCAAAATCAAGATTTAAATAAGTTTGTCAGACTCCTATGAAAATGCTTGTTACATGATGATGATAATTCCCTGCGTGTTCACCAGGATTTTATTTAAAACTATGGACTAAAAGTTGATAAGGTCAAATCAGTTAGAGAATTAGGTTAAACTGAGTTAAGCAGGTTTATTAACTGAAGGACTTTTCATAGCTTTTAGTACAACGTTACACAAAGCAAATCACCAGAAAGAACTATTACACAAACATGAACCATGCATATTTAATTCCTGAAACCCTCCCCCCACACACACAGAGAAAGAGGAAGAGAATGGTATAAAATTCTTGATATATTTGAAGGCACTTGACAGAATGACTCCGCCCATTATTGTAATATGTTAAAGAGAGGAGGAATATAAAAATATTTACAGATTGAAATAGACAGGAGCTAACAGAACAAAACAAGGCTCCATCGGTGAAGCTGAGTGGGAAGGAAAATTAAGAACCAATATTTCAAATGTGATATTAGGGCTTAAAAATGAAAGATGTGGGTAGGTTTCCTTGGCTTTCTCTCTCTGTCTCTGTCTCTGTCTCCGTCTCTGTCTGTCTGTCTGTCTGTCTCTCTCTCTCTCTCTCTCTCATTTTGCCTCCCCCATCGTCTGTCTGATATATGACCCCATTTTTAGGTCAGGTGCCATTCCTTAGATCAAATGTTCATAGCCAAGGATAGATTGTGCATGGTAAAATGTGTGTGTGTGTGTGTGTGTGTGTGTCCAGAGAAAGGAAGATGGTTTAAACAAGACACATAGCACAACACGCCTTCCACCATGTTTGTTCTACAAGTGGGATGATCATTTTAGCAAAACACATCAGCCCACTTAGTCCCTGTTACTCAGTATCTGTTCTCAACCAAGAAGCTTTGTGGAGGAAACCTGAGCATACAAAGAGAAGCAGTTAAGAGTTGTCAAATATCCGTCCTTGTGCTGAGAGTCCTGTATAGAACGCTGGAGGCTTGGAGGAGAGAAGACAATTTAGACTATTTTCTGAGGCTTACTGAATGGAAGGTATGTGTGGAGAACTGGCCTCTAGCAGCAGCAATCTTAATGCCTTCTGATTAGTTGGCTGGGGTCCTATAGGACTGCGGGGGGGGGGGGGCAGTGAGAGAGCAGGGGGCAAGCTTAAGAAGAAAGACTCTAAAACCTAATGTCATGAAATGATCACTGAGGGCTGGACTGCAAAAGCTCACAACTAGGCCCATTAGAAGGAGGAGATCCCGGCTCTCTTAGGCTCCCAGTCCGCTCCTGGAGTGCGGTGGGTAGAAAATAATGAGTTCAAGTTCCTAATACCTCAGTAGTCACAAATCAGTATACAAGGAGAGTTTGGGCAGGAAGCTGGGGGAGGAGAGGGAAGACAGGTTCAAGTTCAAGTCCAACGGGAAAGACTAGAAATGTTCCGTGGATCCACTGGCTGTTCAACCGATTGGTATTATAGTTGGAGCTTGACAAGAATGAGTGAAAGAGAACTCGAAATGAATTAAAACGCTCCTCTCTGGTTTCATAGCACACACACACATTATGCAGAGCAGTTGAGGGCCATGTGTGTGTTGGCATCCATACCGTATTGGCTCCTCCCTGGATGACGTGTCTTCTCTAAAACCGACTCAGTAATGATTTAATGATTCTGCCATGATTTAATGATTCTGCATCATCTTCCATTTTGTTTCTCTCTCTCTCTTTTTAAACTTAAAGTTCTGGCTTCTTTAGAGAAGGCTGAACTATACCAGGCAAAAATATAGGAAAGCATCTTGAATATCAAGCCACACTGGGAGCCCTTGGGGGGTAAGAATTTCCATCACAAAGATTCACTTCTCTCTGGAATCTTTGAAGCCAGCCAGTGGCCTGCACACACCAAATTCCTGTCGCTTTGTTTCCATTCTTAAATTAATCATTTGAACATGTTGGGGCTTCATAAATACCCTGCCGTACTGACGAAAATCTCCTCACCGCCTTCACCCCTCATCTTCTCTCTGGACTTAATTTTGACACACCATCAATTGGAATTTTTAATGCAGTCGATGCTCAAATGTTGCAGCCATTTTTACAGAGTATGTTATCAAAGTTCCAAGTCCTTTGATAAGGGTAATTAAACATGCCAAGTCTGTCTCCAGAACTGGGAGCCCCTGAATCGTTTATTCCAGTAGTTAGGAGTCCTTACTTTGCTTAGTGCTTTCTGTGTTTTAATTTTATGGTGCTAGAGTAATTTATTCATAGACAGTTCCCTGTCTACTTGGCCCAGAAGCTCAGAAGAAAGAATCCGATCACTTACAGGCTGTGTGATGTGATTGGGTTTCTCAAAGATATTCCATGCTTCTGAGCTGTTTGGAGGGTTTGCTTGTTTGCTTGTTTTTTTTTTTCTTGTTGTTGAAAAGAGAAGGCCCATCTTCCAGCAACCAGATATTGATGATATCAGTCTTCTAGCACAATCCTGACTCCTTATTCAGACAAAACACCATTTATTTTTATAAGCCAGTGCCTTTTTCCCCCCTCTCTCTCTCTCTCTCTCCTGTTGGAAGTTTTGTTTAGAGAAAAAGAGAGTGAAAGCCAGTTCAGAGTAATCTATCTTTCTACATAAGTACTGCTGTGGCACTTACCACAGCAGTACTTGGACACTCAAAAGCACTATTAGCCTAAAACGCATACACACACTGGAGGGAAAGAAAATGAGAGAGAGAAAAAAATAGCCTAGATGCTAAGAAAACAGAAAGTTTGCAACATCAAGAAAAGAGAAAAGAAAAAGAAAATGTTCTTTATCTGTGGAGAACCAATAGGAGTTCAAAGAAATTCTCAGGAGCAATAGTGAAAAAAAAAATCTTGCATCCATGTCTTTATTTAAATGCTTCTCACGGACCATTTTGGCCTTTGATTTAAGTATAAAATAGCACTGAGATTTGCTGTGGCAAATCAAGACTTGCTGTGGAACTCTGGATGGAAAACAAAGGAGAAATGAAAAAAAATGCATGTATATATAATGATAAATAACAATTGAACATCAAGAGGGTTGAAAATTACCCCTGAGGACAGTCCTTGTGTCCTTGTTTTCCCGGATCCTCAAAACATAAGGCTGCTTTTCATGAATTGTGATGGCTGCAATGAGATGTAGTTGGGAAATACTTCTTGGTGAAACCTGAGAAACAATTGACTTAAAGAGAAAGGGTCTTCTCTGAAAACATTACAGGATGGAACAGGAGAAACCCTAGGTCTCCTTGGCTCAGGCCGAAATTTTCTGAATAGAGACCCGGAAACACAACAAATCAAAAAAAGGTTGGACAAATGGGATTGCATAAGGTTGCAGAGCTTCTGCAGGGCAAATGACATAGCTAGCAAGATCAATAGAAAGCCCACGGATTGGGAGAAGATCTTTACTAGCCATACAACGGACAAGGGTCTCATATCTAAAATATACTTGGAACTCAAAAAATTAAACCACCCAACAACAAATCCTCAAAGAAACAACTGCCCAATAAATAAGTGGGCGAAAGACTTAAAGAGAAACTTCTCTGAAGAAGAAAGAAGGATGGCCAATAGACACATGAAGAAATGTTCAACATCCCTAGCCATAAAAGAAATGCAAATCAAAACAACATTGAGATATCACCTCACTCCAGTTAGAATGGCAAAAATCAAGAACTCTAACAACAACAGATGCTGGAGGGGATGTGGACAGAAAGGAACCTTACTTCATTGTTGGTGGGAATGTAAACTTGTTCAACCACTTTGGAAAGCAGTATGGAGGTTCCTCAAAAGACTTCACATAGAGCTCCCCTATGACCCAGCAATCCCACTTTTGGGCATTTACCCTAATGTTTACAAACAAGACCACACTAAAGCTACCAGCACAACTATGTTTATTGCAGCATTATTTACCATAGCTAAGATATGGAACCAACCCAGATGCCCCTCAGTAGATGAATGGATCAAGAAAATGTGGTATATATACACAATGGAATTCTATGCCTCCATCAGAAAGAATGACATTGCCCCATTTGTTAGGAAATGGAAAAACTTGGAAAAAATTATATTAAGTGAAGTAAGCCAGGCCCAAAGAAACGTAGGTCCCATGGTTTCCCTTATTTGTAATATCTAGTATATGTATGAGTCAAGCGGAAAAGGTCAGATAATGTGATGTCAGGAAAATGAACCCTTAGATGTGTATTTTAATGTTTTTTTTCTTTCATGCATGTGTTTCTAACACATTTATAAGATTATCTCTTTGTTGCTTTGTATGTCCCTCCCCCACAGTATAACCCCTGCTTTCACTATATTTGATGTCAGTATAACTTGTGGAGGAGATGGGGAAAAACCAGTTGTTTAAGGATACAGGTGGACCTGTTGCAACAATGAGAAGTACAAGTTGTCATGTCCAAAACGAGCTTTACAACGTTGTGGGGGGGGGGGGGGGGAGGAGAAGGATTGGGATTGGGGGGGAGGGGGGAGGCTGGGAAGGGATGTGAAGGGTAAACAAAGGAGGAGGCTGCAATGCTTGGTAAGAAATGTACGCATTATCCTGCCCATGTAACTGTAACTCCTCTGTACAGTATGTTCACAAATAAAATTAAATTAAATTAAAAAAAAAAAAAGAGAAAGGGTCTGAGTGCTTGCTGGTGGCTCACTCCTAACTACTCAGGAAAAGGAGATCTGAGGATAGCAGTTCAAAGCCACCCTGAGCAGGAAAATCAATTAAGACTCTTATCTACAATTAATCCCCAAAAGGCAAAAGTAGAGGTATGGCTCGAGTGGTAGAACACCAGCCTTGAGCCAAGACACAATCACAAAACACAGTGAGAGTGGAAGGTGCTGATGTCGTAAAGTAACTTCTAACTGACTGTGAAAGTTACGCATCTTTGTAAGGTCTAACCCTTACGGTAAACTTAGTAAAGTGATAGCATTTCATGCGGGCCGTTAATTAGCAGGGAAGAATGATTTGCTGTACGAAAGGCTATTACTTCCAATTTTTAATATTTAAAAGAGGAGTTACCAAATGATTACCTGCTTTTATATATAAAATATCATCTGCCATAGAATCATTAGACACAAAAGTTCACATGCGAAAACCAGCCAATTTTCTTTAACACATTCAGATTGCAGATTTATCTTAAAATCCAAGCCAACATATTGAAGAAGGACACATGAATGGGAAAGGAATAAATACCTAATTTATAGGCCCACAAAGTTTAATTTGTACCGTGATGTAATTTCTGAGTGAAAGTTCTTCCTCCTCCATTTTATATTTTATATTGGGCAGTCTGCCAATTCTTAATATGTCCTTCCTATTCACAAAAATGACTTATAAATATTACATATACATATACTATATGTATTATGCAATATAATATATTACAGTATTACATATAATAATATAACATATGTAATATTCTATATATAAACAGTCTTTAAGTAATTGTAGAAAGGCGTTGTCATTTCACAAAGCAATTTATGAATATAACATGTCCTGGTCATTATTACCCCTTTCAACTTTCTTACCCCTTCCTCCCCTACCCACCTCCCTCTTGTTAATTTGGGGGGATATACATTGGATTCTTGACTGAATTCTTACCCTCTTCTCATCTTCTTTTGTGCACTCCTCTTCCCTTGATCCTACCCAACCCCTTTGGAATTCCCACTTCCGGGTGTTTTGTTTTGCTGAACCTTGACTTCGCTTTTCTAAGGAATTACACTCTGAATTCTCCTTTGAATCTTTTTATTTTTAACCTGAGCTTGTAACAACAGCAAGGGGAAAAAAAAAACAAAAACACTACTGATAGAAACTACATCTCAGAGGAAAGCCGTCTTTTGCTCTAGACTTACGTAGACCTTGGCAAATTAAAAGTATTTTAATAAAGCCAGCAGTAATAGTTCAGGAATAAGATTTAAACTGAGCCCTGGTGCCAAGGAGTGCATTAACTTTATTCAAAAATAGTGTATGTAAAATGGTACACTGACATGAGCTGATTATGATAATGTCTTAGTGCAAATTTTTGAAAATCAGGTACTATAAAAATATACCATTAACTTTATGTTAATAAAATATTTTGCTTGATGCCTTTTAAATTATTCATTTGAAGTAGTCTAAAAATATAAAAGAACTCTTATTATCATTCAATTTACATGATTACTTTTTAAGTTCACTTTTTTGGTTTAACATAAACAGAGTGTAAAATTCACATCAAGCTTTTGGTATTTAAAACGTGTAATTTTTATGCAAAAATTGGGTGCTGTGTTACATTTTTTAAGGCTGTCATTAGTATAAATATAATTTTGACTTCTGATTTGAAACAATTTAACCCTTAGGAGAAATTATCATATTTTCCAGGTTGACTCATTATGGCTTCTTTGATTATAGATGACTTCTTTTGTAAAAAGTTTTCTTTTTTTTTTTTTTAAGGGAAAGCTAAGCACTGAACTATTTCCCCCTGGGGTTCCAAACATGCATTTGAAGGAAATATGAAAATCATCGGGGAAAGAAGGTTCTCACCCATCCCCCCCATCAAGAGCTCAGCTTTGATTTTCATTAAACAACAGGTATCTCTAGGGACTGGGTACAGCCTCCTGGGTCACTCTTGCTTGGTCTCATGGCCAACCATCACATGCAACTTTCTACTGTGAGTTCTAACTTTGTAACAAAGGGCTAGGCACATAGGGCTGAAAGCAGGTAACTGGATTAACACGGCAAACACAAGTGGTGGCAATAGGAAATGAAACTATCTAAGACCTCTAGCTACAGCGGGTCTGATCTAAGAGGAAGGGATGTCATCAAGGTTTTCCTAAGAGAAGGAGTAAGCCGTTCAAATGAGAGGGAGAATTTGAATGGAAGATCAACCATTTGCTTCAGAATATAAACAACATACCAAACCATCCGGTTTGCTATATAAGTAATTTTCCATTTTTTTAATGTTAAAGTGTGCACATATATTGTGGTCCTGTGTGAGTTTCTGTGTCTTAGGTGACATAGTTCCACTCTATCTCCAAGGCATGGAAGTGGTTTGATAATTGGATAGAACCAGATTTTCCAGGAGCGTAGTATATACATGGGTTGATTTGACTGGATATCGAAAACCAGTGTCTCTCTCTTCCCCTTCCCTCTTCTCCCCTTACCTTCTCTCTCTTCTCCTTTCCCCTCCCCTCCTCCTTTTCTTGTATGTGAATCAATTATATGACTTCTTCCATGTCAGCCAGTTGGCATTTGATTTCTGCCACTTTCCAGAAGTTCCAGCTGACGGTATTATCTAGTGCACACTATCCTTTTGGAGACCAGAGTATCATGTCATCTCTTGGGTTGAAATCTAGATACTGAAAAAACAACAACAACAAAAAGCTCTACGGTACTATTGGCCAATTGGTCATATACCCCTTTTTATCAATGAAAATTAATACGTGTTTTGGTTTTTGTTTGTCATGGAGGGTTTGTAGTCAATTTATGCCGGTAGGCAATGATGATCCCTTTCCTAACACCACCTGCTTAGGAGTCTACAATCAAAGCCAGCTAGTTTAGGAGACAGACCCCACAGTACTTTCGCTCACCAACCCTAGAGTCATACCCCCTTTTTTCCTGTGATCTTCTGGTTATTTTCTTTTTTGTAGGCTCAGATACATCCTTTCTGATTTTGTAAGTGTACGTTTTAAATAGTATCGAAAAAAAAAATCTTCTCTAAGATGTAACAGCTGCTCTCTTTGTTACTACAAATTAAAGGGGCACAGAGATAAAAATAATTATGAATCAGTTGCCGTCTTTCAAACAGGATTTGTATATAGGTACATTTGAAAATTTTACTGTCCATAAAGGCAGGAATTATTCCTCACTCAGTCTCTGTATTCATGACTTCTCACCCCACTCTGTCTAGGCCTAGGGAGCTGGGCAGATGAAGAGGCTCTGTGACAAGGAGATTTGTTTGGCCAGGCCTGACATTTCTATCCCAGCCCCTTTCAAATAAACGCAAGAGCCTACTGTCCCTTTCTTCTCAAACCCCCTTCACTTCGCCCGCGTGGACCTCCATGGAGCTGCTCTTTTGACTCCGCTCTACAGGAGTCTTCACATGCAAGGGCAACCGCATGTGGAAGAACACTTGGGCTCTGGAGCCCACAAAGGAGCCCAGGCATGAACTGACACAGGAAAAGCTTCCCTTAGATCCAGAAAGTGGGGTGGGCCTGGGGCACGTCGCCTGGCTTTCCCTCCCACGGAAATAAAGGGAGACCGGAATCCAGGACTCCCCGGGGTAATTACCTAATGAAAATGAGCTGCCCAGCGCCTTCTTAAAAGCTTTCCCCCGTGTGCTTTCTTTAGCTGGCGGTACTCAAATGCGGACAATTGGTAATGTCCACCTTTTCTTTCTGTCTGCTTTAGACAGCTGATTTCTAACACGAGGTAAAGCAAATGGCATTCTAGGGGGGAGAAATACATTTTTTCCCCCTTGAGTAAACGGGTTGTCATCATGACCTATCACCTTTATGGCGGCCATAACCTTGACAGTGTTGGGTTTGTGTTTTCTGTTTTTTATTTTAAGGAAGAAAAAGAGAAAAAATAAACGATTTTTTTTTTTCCAGAATGAGAATAGCCGTCTGTCTCCCTGCTGTTACAATTTTGTGTCTGTAAAGGAGAAGAGGCTAGAAGCTGACACTTGTGTGAAATCGGTGGTTGGGAATTAGTGACCAGGTGTGAATCTTATCCTGTCTCTGAAATAATAACAATAACAATAATAATAATAACAATAAATGGATGCAATTACCACAAAACTAACAATAAGTGTACCTGATGCCTCCATCTTGCTGATTGAAATCTTGGTAGAGGTTGTCTTCAAACACCAAAGTGTTGATGATGACTTAATGTATTACCGTGCAGTCTTGAGTCAGGTTTGTTTGTTTCACATAACAGTGCTTTCTGAGTTAAAAGGAATCGTCAAAGAGCTGTCATGCCTGTGTTAAAAAGAAATCTTTTAAAATACCCAATCATTTGTAACTTTATTAGACCAATGTAGAATGACAAATGACAATGAAGGTTTCAAGTCCAATAGCAGGCCTCATATTTCTTCCCCCCCCCCCCCGCAAATATCCTAAGCAAACAGTTGGTTGTATGATTCCAGTTAGGGCTTTAACTACCTTAATATCAACACAGCTTGAAATTTCAACTCTTAATTTTGAGGTAATCTCATCATGAATCCACTTTCCTTACTGTGTTTCCAGAAAAAAATACAATAGTCCCTTTGGTTGGGCTCTGGTGGCTCACACCCATAATTCTAGCTACTCAGGAGGCAGAGATCTTTGGATGATGGAAGCCAGCCCTGGCAGGGAGGTCAGGGAGACTCTCATCTCCAATTAGCCACCAGGGAACTGGAAGTGGCACCGTGGCTCCAGGTGGTAAAATGCCAGCCCTGAGCACCAAAGCTCTAGGACAGCACCCAGGACCTGAACGCCTTGAGTTCAAGCCCCATGACCAAAAAGAAAAAAAAAATCCATCTGGCACACATTTTCTTCTCCCATTTTGCATTTTCATTTCAAGTGTACAACTTGGGTTGAAATGAACAGCCAGGTATTACAAACCTCAGATGAAAAGCCACAGCCTGTAACTATTCTGGTGAAGTACCGAAGAAGCCAGAGGCAATTTCCAAACACCTGGGCAAGGTTTCTAATAAACTTATATGTATGGATCTAGTCATAGGAATTCATATACTGTGAGTGTGTAATAAAAATACTTTTCGTTGTTTTCTACCAGTTAAAAATGGAAAAAACATCTTTGCACGTGCGCTGTACTAAAACCATCTGTGGCCCAGATTTGGCTTGTGGGTGGTGGTTTGCCAAACTCTGGTTAAGAGACAGGAGGGTTAGGATATGAATCCTGGCTCTGTCCCAAGTAAATTATTAGTATCTATGACACCCATCCTCTGAAATGAACTTTAGCTTGTTTAAGTCGTTGAGTGTGTTTATGGGAGAGAGACATAGAGATACAGAGACAGACAGATAGACAGAAAGACACACACACACACACACACACACACACACACACAGAAAATCTCTACCTGCTGGACTAGTGAGATTTATAAGTTATAACAAGAAAGATTTGCTTGGTATCTTGATCTAGTAGGAACTCTGGAATTTTGGCTGGTCTGGGACATGAGTTAAGATCTTCCTATTTGATCTGAGCACATCATCCGCTGTCTAATATTCAATCCTAATTACTACAAGCATTGGAAAGACTAGATTTCCTCTCACTACTCTTACTAAAGACGCTAGGGTTTGGGAAGGAGTCAAAAAAAATTCTGAGGTCAGGCAGCTCTGTGTCACATCCTACAGTACGGAGCTGGGGAATTATCTGAAAGTCTTTGAATCCTCGACAGTATCTCTTGAAGTGGGAAGAGCAATGATTCTTCCCACGTGTGATTATTGTGAAAATTACATGGAATGTTGTACGGAAAAAAAAAAACATTTTGTATGTCTGTCCCTTGAGAATCATTCAAAAACAAAAGCTGTTATTAGTGGTTTTGATAATAACATCGACAGAGAGTCTTCAGGACAGAAACCCAACTGCCAGAGCTTTATTTAAACTCTCCCACCAACCTGTTTGTCTAGTGATTCAGAGTTCCTTTCCACCTGTCATGGGTTTACCTAATCCTCCTAGTTCCACTAAAGCTTTCTTTTATCTGGAAAGCTCTGCCCCAACTGGCCTTCAAGGAGATGCTGTCAGAATTGCCAGATTCCATTCACACGCCCCCTTTAACAAGGCCTTTCCTCAAAACTCTGGCCCGTGTGGATTTCTCCCATACTTTACAATACAACCACAGGTTTGGGGGTAACTCTTATGACTATATATCTAACTGTGTATGATCCTTTTGCTTTCCCTCATTAACTCCTTTCTTTAAGTCTTGTCCTGGGAGACAAACTATGAAGTAGGTAAGACCCACTTCTCTATAAGATTCCATCTATCACAGGAGCATCCATCTTGTCCTGAAGACAGTTACTCAAGGGAACTCAGTCTCCTGTGCCCTACCTTGGCCTCAATCCCAGAGTGAAGACTTGTATGTGATAGAGCATCCTTTGTCCTCTCTGTTTTTCCTGTTGCATAGATACTTCTGCTGTCCAAAACTCAGTCTCTCCCCTGCTTCTGGTGACATCCACAGACTTTATCCTTAACACTGCCGTACTTGCCGGGATTTTTAAACAGACCTTTGATGTCAGCCTAAGTCTTCCTTTATGTCCAATGTTTGGGTGTCTTTTCACACATTTTGTGTAGATTCTGAATTATTTGCCAACCGATGCTTGATTTGTTAAGGGGAGTTTATGAGGCGATCACGTCATTGGAAATCACTGGGTAACATTTGGCCAGGCTGCATGCGGTTGTTCAAACAGACTTCCTACCTCTGGATACATTGTCTTCCATTGCATTAGCTATCTGGAAGAACTGCATTTGCTTCCTTTCTCCTTGGATGCTTCTTGTTCAAAGACTGCATTTGTTTGTTTGTTTTCCTTTCTTTCACTGGAGAGAGCAAGAGGGAAAAACCAAATGGTAGGATCTGAAAGAAGAGTCTGATGACATTATGCACCCCTCCCCCCCCCCCACACTGGGAATTCTCCCTTTTAATCAGTGCTCCTGGCCAAAGAGTTTCCAATCAAATGCCCTTTGAAGCTTGTCAGTTCTCCTCCAAGCCCCACCCGCCACCATGAGCCACAGGGTCTTGGCAGGGTAATGTATGACATTGGTCTGCCCTACAGATGAGACCATCTGGCTTGACCATCCTGAAGCAATGCAAGGCAGGGGGGGAAAAATGCAGCCCTGGTATCAACCTGCTACATGGAGAGACAGGCAAGAGACGTGGACAAAGGCATTCTTCCCCATCTCCTCCACTGATGGGGCTTTCTCCCGTCTGGGCAGCATCACAGACCCCTATGCTAAGGGATAGAAGGTAATTTTTCAGAAGCCTTCATCTCCTTGGGAGCTCCTGATGTTATTGGCCAGGCTTTCTTTTATTGGCAAGTATGCAGTCACCCCTGGCTCTTCTGTAGGCTCTTTGGATGGATGGCTTATTTGTGCTCGATGGAATCTCCCTGTGGGCCCAGTTTGGGTTTAAGAACACTGAGCGCTACTTGACTTTCTATTGATAAGAAGCCTCACCCTCCTTTACCTGGAGACGCGTTGCCCTGTGGGGTGTCTGTGGGGTGAACTCAATGTAGCCACCGCAGTCAACTCTCCTACGGATGTACGGCGGAGTTGCTCCCAGCTGCCACAGCCCACGCAGACACCAGCAGACGCTGGAATTCTCAGCGTAAAGCCACAGCATCTCACCGAAAGGCAGAGGACAAGCCACTTGCAAGACGTCCTCCTCCTCCACCACTTCCTTCCAACACCACAGCTACGCACACAGCTCGGGTGATGACGTTATTGTAGACATGCTAATTTTGAGCTGTGTTAATTCAAAGGGGGAAAACGACGTCATGCTCTAACTCTTGAAGACCATGTTTTTTTCTTTGCTTTCACTGGCCCAAAAGATTCGAAAGAAGACGTACTTTTGCAAGTCAAAGAGAACATGGCGGACGGCCATTGGGTTGGCTTTCTAACCCTTCAGGAGTAGGCTTGGGTGTTGGCGTCTCTGCTCTCTACCAGGGGGCCCTTGCCAGCGTCATTTCCACCTTGGAATCCCTGTGTCCATCAGTAACACGGGGACAATGCAGGTCTTCTTCAGAGCTGGTGTGGAGGCTGAATAACGCAGCTCCCACAGCCTTCTGTTACTGCAACAAGCCTGAAGGGCACGTGAACCTCATCTGGTTTAGTTCATGAGTTCACTAATTTAAAAGCCCTTGATTGGTTGGCCCATTGCTTTGGGGCCATGGTGAGTCAGAACACGGTGCCGGACAGTGTTGCGATCCATGGCACAGGGCACCATCCTTGCGGAGGGCACGGTGCCCTAACGCATCTGATGACCACTGACGCAGTATTTCTTCCTTGCTAGGATCTCCTTTGTATACTCCGTATTCCTTCATGCTGCTAATTCTCCTCTCGTGTGCCAAGAACAAATGCGCAACTCCCTTGCTCAGGTTAGCAAAGGCAAAAACAAAAAACAAAAAAAAGGCTAATTTTCCCCAAGGCTTAAAAAGGAGTGCTTGGTAGGCCAGGGATTTGAGTCCAGAGACTTTCTCTCTGTACACAGTCAATGGCTGACCGAAGAATTCTCCCTTTCTTTTACCCACTCCTAATTTCTACCCGCTTCTCTCACCATCTGTAAAACTCATATGATAAGACCAGTGACTCTTTCAAGAACTAGTCTTTAGGGACGCCAGGGAAATGTCCCCCAAATAGCCAAAGCTGGATCCACCCTGGTGATAATGTTGATTTGGGGGGGGGGGGGTTAGTATTTATGAGTTTGAAGACCCAGGATGACTTATTCAGATGCAAACCTCCAGAAAGGTCCTAGAGTCATGTCAACCGACAAATCCTGCTTCACCCTCTGCTCCCTGCAGTTTCACCCTCCTCCAGATGGAGCGAGGGAGCCTCGGTCTTCTTCGTGGGTGTTCCCGCGTCTCTTCTGAGAAGGTCACCAAGGTCAAGGCATGGCTGTGTGACTCTTCAGGGCTTTGCCACACGGTCCTCTGCCGATCTTGAGGCTGTAAGCTAGTCACCGAGAGCTGTGTGGCCCTCTGCCATGTAAACAACACTCATTTCAGCAAAGACCTTGACCACAGCCTACTTCTGTGGCAGGAAGACACTACAAGCTTTTAAGCGTCTCTTCACAGAATTCCCCCCCACCCATGCTACCTTCTCTCTTGCTGTTTCTTTGCCTTCGTGTTTAGCACTTACCAAAGACCGTGTCTCTTTTTAGTAGCTTTCAGCTACCCTGAGCAGGAGTCGCAAACAAATGCTGAAGTGTCCCTAAGTGGCAGCTACAAGTCGGATGGCATCAGAAGGAAGCGATGGGTGTAAGTTCTCTGCACGTCGCGGTAACTTGCTTCCACTTCTGTCACTAGCTTAGGTGAATTCCCTTAGTTTTACCCATGTCCTTTTGAATTTAGAGTATCACCGTAATACGTGGAGGCCTAGACAAGAGTGTGTGTAGCTTCTTGTTATTTGGGGGAGCAGCTAATAATGAACAGAGACTACCAAAGCCACGATGAGTGGCTCACATTGCAACTCTAGCTATTCAAGAGGCTCGATCAAAGCCAGTCTCACTAAAAGAAGAGTAAGATGTGGAAGAAAAACACTCATGTGAAGGGTGGAGGAGAAAGGACAGCTCTTTAACAAGTGCCTAAATCCCCGAAACCCCTCCAGGCCCCAGGGCCCCCATTAAAGGTACAGTCACCTCTGGGAAGTTCTGCTGTGTGGAATCAGGTGCCTTAGTCTGAGACTGTAAATCTCCATTTGAAAAGAAAAGCCAATCCTACTTTGTGTGAACCAGAACAGATGTTTGGGGACCTTAACTGGGAACGACTCGATATAACTCATTCCGCTGAAATGGAAAGCTAACCTAAGCAACAGTAGAACCCGAGAGTTAGAACCGAACTCACGTACTGTTTTACTTTACAACCTATCCCAAGTGGACAATCCGAACTCAGAGGTAAATCTCACACCCAGGCAATACATCTACCTGCGTGTAATAGACAATAGACAGAGGAAACGAAGAGGAAGAGAAGGTGAGGCTGTGGCTGGGGCTGTAGCTGAAGTGGTAGAGCACCTGTCTAGCAAGCACAAAGTTGCAAGTTCAATCCCCAGCACTAGAGAAATAGAGTGGGAAGAGAGGGAGGGGAGGAAAGGGAAGGAAACACATGGATAAATAACAGTAATTAGATGAACACCATCTTCCAGTTAACTGTGGAGCTTTTAAATGAAACACGATAGAAGGCTAAATACAGCTGGTAGAAACTGATCAATAACCCACAGTGCTACAAGAGCGACTGTTTTATGGGTAGTTGAGAGCAACAGCTTCTGGACCTAGCCAACACTTAAACGGTTAGAAATGGCTGCTTAAATGCTTATGTCTTGTTTTTCCCCTAGTCAAATTGAACTTCTGTTCATCTTCCAGTCACCTTAGCTTTAGGGAAAAACAAAACGTAAGTATGTGTCAGCCTCTTCGTATAACAAATATTTAACAGAATGAGCTGTTTCCCTTGGCCAGTTCATTGACTTCTTGAAAGTTGTACTGGATGAATGACTTTTTGGGTGGCTCAGTTTTCTAAGGAGGGTAAAGCTAGTTCACTCCAAGTAGAGTTCTCCAATAGAAGCTAGAGAGGTCCTTCTGGAGTTGTTCAGAATGTTGGAGTGAGTGTTTCTCTTGCTTTATTAATGTTTCAGTGTTTTGATAGCACTAGAATCTTTATCAAAATACTGAAGTTCTGCCAAAAGGAGATTCTCTCCCATTCTAATGTTTTGTGTTGTTTTTTTTGGGGGGGGGAATTGTATTTTGGTCAGTCATGGGCTTGATCTCAGGGCCTGAGCTCTGTCCCTGAGCTTTTTCATTCAAGGCTAGCGCTCTACCACTTTGAGCCATAGCGTCACTTCCAGTTTTCTGGTGGTTCACTGGAGATAATTGTATCACAGGCTTGCCTGCCTGGACTGGCTTTGAACTACGATCATCAGATCTCAGCCTCTTGAGTAGCTACGATGACAGATGTGAGCCACCAGCGCCCGGCTCTGCCTTAACTTCAAAGGGGAATATTTCTAATTCCTATACCTATTTTGTTTAACGTCTTGGTTTTGAAAACCTGAGTCCTCTGTCAGAAATGGGACCTTCATCAGGCTTTGGTGCAGATCTCATCTTAGCCATTTCCGTGCAGGGTTCCACGTGTCCCCTATTTTCAGGTCTCTTGAGGTGGGGTTGTGTTTTCTGCTCTCCATCCCCACAGAGACCAACATGGTAGGTGGTCCAGACATACTTGAAAGTGCAGCTCTTACCTCTTGTGTTACTAAGACATAGTCATTACCACAGCATGCTCTGGGCCGTGCTGACAAGACGAAAGAGGGTGAATTCCGTGGAGCAAGGTCATTTTGCAGAGAAGGACAAAGCATCTTGGGAGATTCATAGTTGGAGCATGGATTCCCTGATGTATTTCATACCAAGTTGGAGTTTTTCTCAAGTCCCACAATGAGAGCATCCGTCCTCTCCATTTCCTAAAAGAAAGGTTCAAATGTAAAGAAAGAAAAGACAGGTAAGGCTAAAGATTTCTTTTCCAGAACATAAATTTGCGGTGCAGAGAGGGTGCTCATTTTACTGCCGCCTACTGAATCTCACACCTGTGAAATTGTAACATGACTGATGAACAGACTGAATGCCTTATATAAACCCTTATCTCCTGTCATGGACTCAAGAGGCTGAAGGGCATGTGACAGCTTCAGACAGGTCTCTGTTCCCCGGCCATTACCCATTTTAAGCATTTGTTTCCCTAACGTGTTATGGGAAAATACAATTGGTGACGCCCACTTTGGATGCCCAGTATTTAATATTTAATCATATTTAACGCTCTCCAGGTAAATGATGCACTCCGAAGAGCTGGGACAAATTCTGGTCTTGCTTTTGTCATTTCCAAGTCTGTGACCTTTAACAAGTTACTCAAACTCTTTAAATATCCATTTTCTCAAATAGAAAATGGAGATAATGACTTGCATTTCACAGTGTTGTGGATTATGGATTGAATACACAGCACGAAGTGTAGCACCCTGGATATCCCTAATACATGGTCCATATTTTTTTTTTACTTTAAATGTCAAAGTGCTATATTTAGAAACAATAGATGACTTTCTAAACATTAATTAATGGCAATGCATTTTTTTTCTAAAACTTTGAAGTCATGCCCTCTAAATATAATTAGCATGAAATTCTCAGCACAAAGGTGCAAGTTCATCGATAGTCATTAGTCCTGCTGTGTCTCTTTCTGGTCTCCAGCCGTTCAACCGATCTCCAAAAATCCCACCTGCTAGAAGAATTAAGAGTCTGTAGTCAAGTAAGTCAGGGTCACCTCGCTCCCCCTGAGTGGCCTCAGAGCATTGTCCAGCTTCAACCCGCAGAACTTGCTAAACTAGGAAGGCCCTTACTGGTTTTAGCCAGGAAATGAGCAATGGAAATTTCCATGGCAAACCAGCGGGTAGGAGCTGCACCTTATGATTGAACTAGCCCGTCACTTCTGAAAACAGATTTGAAACCAGATAGTGTTAGGCTGATGTATTGGCCCTGGCCTTCTCGAGCTGGAGAGCTTCGTGGTGTTTCTTTTTCTCCGACGTATCATGGTGATGGCGGCGTAGGCTCCGGATTTGTGCTGTGAAGCCTCCCTTGTTGATAGCTGTCCCCTCCATAGTGTGAGCCTCTTCCACTGCTTCCTTCTCTCCGAGCTTGACTCCTCTTGTTTTCCTCCGGCCTCAAGTATGATATCCTCAGACTCCCTGGAGTCTCTGTCTTGGGAACCAAAGCTCTGGTCTTGGTTCCCCTCGTTTTCCTTCTGCGTGGCTCTAAGACAGTCCATGTCTTGAGTCATCTCTGATTTCCCAGGGCGCTCCCTCATTTTCTTTCTTTAATGCTGCTGCAGACAGGTTCACCATGGCCGCACCAAAGTATTCAGGTTGCCCTGAAGCCATGGGGCTGACCCTGAAATCCAAGCTGCTAGAGCACCCCAGTACTTAAAGGTTCTCACAAGGCCCAACTCCTGAACCCCAGTACACATACAAAAATGGAAATACCAGAGCATTTACTTGAGTCGCTGCATCTGAAGAAATGGTGTCGTTATTTTTTTCCCCCATGCAACTTATCCTTTAATTAAAAATTATTTTAAAAAACAGTTTCTGAAGGTTAAGAGTTCTATCTAAAACTTCGAATCATTTCCAAGGAAAATTAATGAAAATTATTAATTGTTATAGCTCATTTATAAGAAGCTAGATGGGAACATTTATGAAAAATTAGGGAAATTATTATCAGATGGAATAATTAAAGATCAATTGTGAAATAATCACATAATTCTAGCTATACGCTGTATCGCTCTTCATTAATCAAAGATAATCTGGAATTGCAATACTTAATTAAATGCAAGAAAGTGTTTGTGTGTTCTGGTTCTGAAAGGAGATAATTGGGGAACGCAGAGCCTGCACAGTTGTCAGCTTCCGCTGATTTTTTTTTGAGAGTCTAGAAGTATAGATTCCACAGTGTGGGGGTTGGTTATTTTATGGACCATTGAAATCCGGCCTAAAATAGACACTCGTGTTTCCAAAAAGATAACAATATTTTTCCATTATTTTGGAATAAAAGGGATGGGCCGGGGGGGAGGGGGGGAGGAGCGGTGGAGAAAGAGCTATTGCTTCCATAAAAACAAAATGTCAGGTGTTTGATTCAGGCAGATGTATTTAATCTCAAAGGCCTGTGAACAAATTCCATCCTTCCCTGTGCCCTTACCTGCTAGCACGGCAGCCTGCATGGCCCATGTCCCCTGTGACCTTCTGAACAGGAAGTGATTCTGTATTTCCTCCCGTTGTTGAAATAAGCCCACATTTGAGACCTAGACTTGGGTCCACAGTTGTTCTCTGCAGCAATTACATTTAAAATGCAATGGATTAAAATGTACCTGCAAAGCATTGCATATTTAATATTGAGATGTAGTAGCATAGCTATCATATGTATGCATATATAGGTAACACGTACAGTAATAGTATGTGATATGTATTAGCTATCATTATTGTGTATGGTAATTTATAGGAGGAGAGTGAGTTCTAGCATCTCCCCCTCATGATTGTCAACCCCTACCCACACCTTCTCAGTAGAGAACCACTGTTTCATTTTTCCTGATAGGACAGAAGAGCTGTGACTTTCCACAACTCCCTCTGCCCGGAAGCCACCACTGTCCACTTTCAGGCTTCTTTTTCTCAGGGTGGCAGGTGTGAGATGCACTATTCTTAGCTCAGGGCTTGTGAAAAAGTCTCTAAGATCATGGATTGGGTGTTTCACCATTTATTGATTGACTCACCTGTGAAGAGCTAGTTGATTTATTTTGAGTTTGGAGTTCAGGATGAATGAAGCGGCTAGAGATGCTTTTGGGTCTTTAGCTCGTTTATGTAAAAATTCACTTTATGTATTTGTTTCAGGTCATTGTTCATCTCCATTCAACTCTATCAACCAAGCAACAACTATTTAAAAAAAATATCTCCAGAATGGAAACAGATGTGTTTTCATGATGTATATAGAAAGGGTGCACATAGAAATGTGTGTGTACACATAATATGTATTGTATGTATTTTTTCCGGAAAGAAAAATGTGTTTACGGGCTGGGAAGGTGGCTCAGTGGTAAAGCGCTTGCCTTGCATGCCTGAGGCCCTGGGTTGGATTCCTCAGCACCACATAAGCAAAAAGAAAAAAGCCAGAAGTGGCGCTGTGGCTCAAGTGGTAGAGCGCTAGCCTTGAGCTGAAGAGCTGAGGGACAGCACCCAGGCCCAGAGTTCAGGCCCCACGACCGGAACAAAAAACAAAAGAAAAAAAAAAAAAGAAAAATGTGTTTACATACATGGATTCCTGCTTCACAACCCACTCCACAGGAGGCATCTCAGCCTCAGAAGGGTTTAGATAGTTTGCTTACGGACACACAGCTTATTTAATAAGGGCAAAAGTCAAGCTCATCACTTGCTTTATAATGTTCTCACCTAATGCATATATACCACTCTACCACTCGATCCTTATTAATGACATCTGTTTTCCAAGTACTGTCATAGAGGATTCCAAATTTTATTTGTTCTCTTGATGAACTTAGGATTTAATGGAGATAATGAGTGCAATTATCAGTCAATAAATTAAGGTTAGTGGATGGGTGGATTCTGTGTTGTACTGTGGGAATACACCCTGAATGAATAGACATTCAAATAAAGGGTTAGAGAATGATCTGGAAAAAAAAGGTTCACTAAGGGAAGGACTTTTGTCGAGACATCATAAAAATGCCAAGAGCGAGTTAAGAGGTAGAGCCAAGACTCTGGACCCGTGACCGAGATCCACAGGACTAGTTGGATTTCCATTCAAGCAGATTATACCAGGAGAGGGGTCAGGTGGTCTGTGGAGTTGAACTGGACAGGACTCACGCTGTGAACAGCACCCAGACAGTGCAGATTCTTTCTTTTTTTTTTATTGGAGGGGGGATCCGGTCATGGGGCCTGAACTCTGGGCCTGGGCGCTGTCCCTCAGCTCTTCAGCTCAAGGCTTGCACTCTACCACTTCAGCCACCAGCACCACTTCTGGCTTTTTCTGCTTATGTGGTGCTGAGAAATCGAACCCAGGGCCTCATGCATGCGAGGCAAGCGCTCTACCCCTGAGCCACCTTCCCAGCCCCCGGTGCAGATTCTTAAGCCGTGGAGCGTAGGAAGACAGGCATGTAAGGAGTGGTTTGGAGTGAAGGCATTGGCCTTGGATTGTGAAGTAGGCTCAGGAGCTTGGTGCAGAGACCATTGTAACCGCAGTTGTGAGGTACCAGACCATGGGAGGAAAGGACAACTCAAACTGCTTTTACAAAGCCCAGACAAGCTATTTCGCCTCCTTGCTGGCTGCCCTTGTCAGTTAGAGGCGTTCCTATGGAATCCCTCTAGAAATGAAACAGCCCGTGCTAAGGGAACCGGGTTTCATGGCCATAGACATGGTAATAAAGCCAGGGTGTTTTATAAGACTTAATTTTGGCCCGGAGCTTAATTCCTTCTTGCTACAATTCACCGCCTGCCTGTCAGCTGACCAGAGGATGCTCTGACTTGCTTACTCCAGCTCCCCTCTCCGGACTGGAGTCTAAAATAGCGCCCATCAGTCTTAATCGCGACGCTTTTTCAAACTGTTTCCCAAATTAATAAGCGCGGGGTGAGAAGCAGTGACCCTCGAGAGGACTGGCACAAAAATAGCTCCCCCATAATTAGAAATGAAAATCTCCTTCCATGGAACAATCGGAAACTGGCAAAACCCAGCAGCTTTCCATCCTGTGCGGTTCAGAGGGGTCCTGGAGGCAAACGCTCACTAGGGCCGCCCTCCCCACGCCCAGCGGCCTTGAACCTGGCTCGTATCCTGTTGTCTGCTGACAGGCTGCCAGGAGCAACCTCATTCACTATACCCCAGACACACATCCAGGTCGGATTCCAGTAATTAAGCGAACGATCCTCGTAAGCAGACCTCGGTGAAACGTGTATGTGGGTCACATGGATGGCCTCCTTTCCCCCATCCCAAGCCCACACGAGTCTGGACAGCTCGGGCTAACAGCGTAACTCCTGCTGCATCTGGAGGAGGGAAGAAACCCTTCGACGGAATGCGATGATGATGAGGAGGAGGAGGATGAAGATGCTGCTTGTCTTCTTACAATCAGGTGCTGGGTGTGTGATGCAGGGAGATCACATAGACTTAGAAGATGACGGACTCTTCACACGGTCAACGTGCTTTACGTACCTGTGGGAAGATGCGTGGGAGAATGGGAGAGCAGAAGAAGGGAAGGGACTGGCCAATGTATTTACAGGCATGTACAGGCATGTCGAACAGAATGCTCTTGTAGAACGACTGGTTATTTTCTTTTTAATGTGGGGAACGATCCTCTTGTAGAGAGGCTTTTGTGCATAGTAGTCCTCTGGTCTCAGAATGGTGTGCGCTTTCTTCACCTCGGGATCTATATCTGTGAGACTACAGCAGGGGTGTTGCTTGATACCAACACGTTGAGAAATATTATAATATTATTCCATCACACGATCAGAAAGGGCCGCATTTTACACCTGAAGAGTTCTTTGGGGTTTGGTCTATTCTGCTCCCGTGGTTGTCATTTTGAAGTCGGTCTTATAGTTGTTGTTCTTGGTTATTGCATCCGCCCCCCACCCCAGACTTACTAATTCCTCTGTGGGAATATTTGTAGCATGCTAGGGGGAAACAAAGATCAACAAGCCCAGGCAGAATTTTCCCAGAGTCTACATCGAGGTACGAGCAGTAAACTGAAGGAATCCCAGAAGGAAGACAGGTCTGGAGGAGAATCAGAGAGTGTAAGTGAGTCTCAGGCACCTCAGGCTGAGATTGGAAAAGTAGACAGAATCTCTCGTTTATTTCTGAGTGATGGAAGCTGCTGGATTTCTTGTCTTTTTTCTTTTTTTATGGAGGGGAAAAAAAAAATCTATCCTGCGTTTTAGGAAGTGGATTTTGGCAACGACGGGACAGGTAGAAGAGAAAAGTTACGCAAAGAAAGAAAACAAACCGAAGATGGGCGGGTGTCTTTTGGTTGGGGCGTGTGTGTGTGTGTGTGTGTGTGTGTGTGTGTGTGTGTGTGTGAGGCTAGGAAGTAGAAAGGAGGAGAGTGGTAGGAGAATGAGGTTTACCTCATTCATCCCGGGTACACGGTTGAACATCCCTCTGACACACCACATGTTTTCTCCATTGCCCTCTCTCCAGCATTTCTTAGCTGGTTGCTTTGACCTTGAATGACATTCATGATGGGCTTTGCCCTCTAGTCCCATGGGTTTTCCTTGTCCTTCCTCTAGGCCTACGTCTTCAGAAGCCTTAAGCTAGCCTCTCTGGTGTACACCAGTGCCTTTCGGTGCTGCCAAACTCCCCCCGGCTATCACGTGTGCAACTCCTGTGTTACCTTTCCACCTGACAGATCCCCCGGGAACGTCGTAAAAAGCCAACGTTAAGGACAGATCCTACGCCATGTTTTTCCTGTCCAGTCAAGTTTAGACCTGATTTTCCTTGGGTTTCTGTAGCTCCTAAGTGACAACAACACACTTAATTTGCTGGATCTTGATCCAGAATTTTCCCCTTGATACTTACCTCCCTTCTGACCAATCAGGGCTGCGGAACTTCTATCCAGTACCTCCCAGTTCTCACCTTGGCTTTCCATCTCTGCTGGTTCCATCCAGTCGGGTTCCATCACCATTTTTCTCAATGTAGGTTGGCCATGCACTTGCTGTGCATATACGCTGGCCATGCCTCCAATCCCTTTTGCTTTCATTATTGTTTTCCAATTAATTTATTGTTATTATAAATGTGATATACCAACTACATACATGAGTCAGGCGATGAGCACATTTCCTTTCGTACAGTGTCTTCTGTTCCCTCATTCTCTCCTAGTCCCTTCAACCTCCACACACAAGTTGTATAGTTCGCTTTCATGATTGTCTGGTAAGCTCCACTGCTATAATTTTTTACCCCTTTTCCCTCCTAAAGATATGCACTTGAGCCAGGCGCTGGTGGCTCACGCCTGTCATCCTAGCTACTCAGGAGGCTGAGATCTGAGGATCGCGGTTCAAAGCCAGCCCAGGCAGGAGAGACCGTGAGACTCCTATCTCCAATAAACCACCAGAAAACCGGAAGTGGCGCTGTAGCTCAAGTGGTAGAGCGCTCGCCTTGAGCTGAAGAGCTGAGGGACAGCGCCCAGGCCCAGAGTTCAAGCCCCACGACCGACAAAAAAAAAAAAAGATATGCACTTGAATACACCATACATAAAAGAAACAGAATCATCAAAACATTAAAAACTGAAAAGAGAGATCTCTTGTTTCCACATCTTGGAGTTCATTTCGACATATATGATATAGGGAGGAAGAGGCATTTAGGTATTGTGCCCTTGTGTTTCGCTCCTAAGAGCATCCTTTTTTAGTCTCACTGCATGTATCTAGAATCCTGTGTCATTTATCATAGACAGTGTGTTTTAGATCTAGTTCATGCATATCGGGGAGCACATGAACTGTCTCTCTGGGCTTGGCTAATCCCACTTATCATGATTTGTTCTAGCTCCATCCATTTCCCTGCAAATGACATTATCTTATTCTTTCTAATGACTGTGTAACACAGGTACCACCATTTTGGGGTCCTCCTCATCTGTTGGGGGGTACTGGGCTGTTCCCATTTCTGTACATGGAGGTACAGGTGTCTTTATCATATCCTGGCTCATGATGCTCAGGGTAGATGACCAAGGTCAGTATGACTGGGTCGTAGGGGAAGTCTAGGTTTAGTTTGTTGAGGAATCTCCAGACTGCTGTCCAGAATGATTGTACTAGTTTACATCCCCACCAGCAGTGCAGAAGGTTTCCTCTACCCCCCCACATCCCTGCCAACATTTGTTTATCCAGAGTCACACATGGGTGAGATGAAATCTCAGAGTTGTTTTGATTTGCATTTCCTTTATAGCCAGGGATGATGAGCATTTCCTCATGTGTTTCCTTGACATTCTCTTTTTTTGTTGGTCGTGGGGCTTGAACTCTGGGCCTGGCCGCTGTCCCTCAGCTCTTCAGCTCAAGTCTGGCTCTCTACCACTTGAGTCACAGCGCCATTTCTGGTTTTTCTTGTGGTTCCTTGGAGATAAGAGCCTCATGGACTTTCCTGCCTGGGCTGGCTTTGAACCGCAATCCTCAGATCTCAGCCTCCTGAGTAGCTAGGATTACAGGCATGAGCCACCAGTGCGTGGCTTCTTTACCATTCTTACCTCTTCTTCTGAGAAGTCTCTCCTTAGCTTAGGTTTGGGAGGGGTTAGTTTCTTGAGCTCCTTGTATATATTAGATATTAGGCCCTTCTCTGATATATTGCTGATAAAGATCTTTTCTCCGTTCGTTGGCTGTCTTTCTAGTTTGATAACTATGTCCTTAGCTGTGCAGAAACTTTATTTTGATGTAGTTAATACTTCTCAAATCTATCTCCTAACTGTTGTATCCCTGGAATCTCTTCAAGAGTTTTCTACCTGTACTTATAAGATCTAATGTTTCTCCTATTCTGCCTTGAAGTAGTTTTAAAGTTTCAGGTCTGATGTTGAAGTCTTTGATCCATTTTGAATTGATACTAGTGCATGGTTACAAACAGGGATCCAATTTTAGCTTCCTGCATATGGATGTCCAGTTTTCCCATCAATTATAGAATAGGCTATTTTTCCCCACTGGATGTCTTTTAACTCCCTTATCAAATATCAGACAACTATAAATGTATGGTTTTATTTCTGGGTCTTCTAATCTGTTCCATTGATCTTCAGGTCTATTTTTGTGCCAATACCAAGCTGTTTTTGTTATTATAGCTCTGTAGTAGAGCTTGAAGTCTGGTATTGTGATACCATCTGCCTTTTTTGTTGTTGTTGTTGTTGTTTGCCTAGAATTGCTTTGGCTATTTTGGGTCTTTTGTTGTTCCATATGAATTTTGGGATTGTGTTATCTGACTCACAAAGAACATCATTGGGATTTTGATGGGGGTTGCACTGAAGTTGTCTATCATTTTTGGCAGTATGGCCGTGTTCACAATATTGATTCTACCTGTCCATGAACATGGAAGGTCTTGCCATTTCTGAGTGTCCTCTCTGATTTCTCTCTTGAGGTTTTTATAGTTTTCACTATAAAGATCTTTTACCTCTTTGGTTAGGTTAATTCCTAGGAATGTTTTGAGGCTATTGCGAACAGGGTTTTCTTCTTCTGTTTGCGCATTGTTGGCACGCAGGAAGGCTACTGATTTTTGTGGGTTAATTTTGCATCCTGTTACTTTGCCAAAGTGGCTGATCAGCTCTAGGAGCGTGGGGATGGAGTCTTTCCGGTCCTTTAGGTGTAAGATCATGTCATCTGCAAATAGGGATGTGTGACTTCTTTCCCTATGTGGATCCCTTCTGTGTACTTTTCTTACCTTATTGCTCTGGCTAGGAATTCTAGAACTATTATTGACGAGGTGCTTTCATTATTTGTACTAGCATTTTGCTTTTGGCCCCGGATGCTTTGGTCCAAGATCCTCCTACTTATTACTCTTCCTGCATGGCCAGATGACAGAGTCATACCACTATTGTAGCTAGGATTACAGATGTGAGCAACCATACATAGCTCTGGCCATTGTTATGGTTACCTGAGCTACAGTAAACAACCATGAGCTGATCCCACGGTCTCCTCTGGTCCCCTGGGCTCCAATATCTACACCCAAGAAATGGATCTGTATGGATCTGTGCAAAACTTAATTCCAGTCAAGTCATCTGATTTCCCAGGAGTCTTCACTGCGCCTCCCAACCCCTGCTTGGTGTAAACTACCCTTCTTGTCTGACTTCATTCACTCACCTTCCTCTCTATGGCTCTGCTCCGATCATATCTGGCCTACATCAACTTCATTTCTCTTATTCTTCATGTTTACTGTTCTGAGGACATTTCTTCTTTCCCGATGTCCCAATCTGCAGTCCCCTCCCCGTTTCCCGAATCACATCATCTTGTAGTCACCCGATGGATTTTATCCGTTAGTTATGGGTCCATTCTCCTCTCAGCTTCATTCCGTCAGAAGGTATGTTTCATGAGAACGGGACCCTTCTCGCTCATATCCAGAATTAGTTCCTCAACACTTCTGATTGGCCCTACCATAGCGGTGTCTTCCCAACAAACAGAATGAATGATTCTTAAATATCACCTTCCTAAATCTAAGTCACAGCCTTGATTATTTGGCATACAGCAAGCAACCTTACTTAACAATCTGGGCACCTCCACGATGACCTCCAATTCCTCCTATGTTTGTAAGCAAGAGTGCTTTTAACTTGCGGCCTGCCTGCAGCAGCCTCCTCTCTCTGGTAGACAGGTACCACCCATCCATCCTCCACTCCTCACACTTTTCCCAGAGCTCACTCTACTGCCGTTACATCTTTTCTGTTCAC
Organism: Dipodomys spectabilis; assembly: GCF_019054845.1. NCBI lineage: Eukaryota > Metazoa > Chordata > Mammalia > Rodentia > Heteromyidae > Dipodomys > Dipodomys spectabilis. Next base: position 5,069,537 of record NW_024870935.1, read on the forward strand.
TTTTAAATTTCCCAAGCCTAGAGGACGGCTGGAGATGGTTTTGGCGCATTCTGAGTCATCTGTATTCGAGACAGCTGGTGGTTTTCTGCTCCCAACCTCTCCTGTTGCCTTTGCACCTTACACTAGGATGTTTTTGCAGACTTCTTTTTAATTTGTAAAGAGAAGGAACAGGAGGCCCAAAGGTGATTAACAGTCAAAGCAGTTCATCATTAAAAAGGTCTGAGACTTGTGGCAAGTTGATAATGGTAAGATACAGGTCAAATGGATTTTGCAGTCTTCAGGCTCCGGGTGAATTACAAAAATTAAATAGCACTCTAATTAACCAGAGTAGTTAGCACATAATTCAGATCTCTGGAGCTCCAGCTGGTCCAGGATTTTTTTTAATTGTGTATACAAGTAACACACACACACACACACACACACACACACACACACACACACACACACACAAACCTGTTCTAGTTGTTCTTCCACATATAGATTTTTAAGGGTAAGGAAACATTGTAGGTTTTTTTTTTTTTTTTTTGCGAAAAACAGAAATATTCTTGAGACTCTTGACAAGAGAAGGGTGAATTCTGCTTTTCAAAGAGAATAAAGGATTAACCTAGTGGAGGATGAGAGCCGTTTTACATTTCGTTGTCAAGCACAGCACATATTCTGACTTGGGCTTTTTAGAATTACGCCAACTGAATGAAAAGGATAAGAAGTAATGTGAAAGCAGTGTCACATGCAAGTGTTATAAGAAAACCTGCCTGCTGATTACTTGATGAAGGGCTAGCGTCGTGTTTATACTGCATTAGTGTATGGCTTAGATGAACTGAGGGTTTGTTATCAAAACAGTGACACCAACAACGATTACTTAAGGCTCTTATTAATATATACATACCATGTTTTCTTGATCTGTTCATCAGTTGTAGGGCATTTGAACTGTTTCCATAGGCTCTTGGGAATAGCAATGCAGTGAACATTGGTATGCAGGTGCTTCTATTATAACAAGACTTACATTCCTTGGTATAAATGCCCCAGGATGGAAGACTTGAATGTTAGTATAGTTCTACTTTTAGTTGTTTGGATCATAGGGCCATTTTAACTCTGCTAAATCTCCCAAGTCCGTGGACCGATGGATTCTTTTTCTCATTTATTTGTGCCTTCCATTTTTTTTCATCCCTGTTTTTATATTTCTCATTGTTTGGCTCACTCACCTTCTTCGTTAACTTCATTCCTAAGTTATTTTTTGATGTTATCGCTAATAAGATTGTCTCCTGGGATGCTTTATTGATAACAAAATACTAGTGACTAGTAACACCACTGAGTTTGTGTGTAGGTTTTGTATTCTGTAACTACTGAGTGTGTTCAATAGTTCAGCTTGTTGCTGGGGCTTTGGGTTATCTAAGTTCATGTTATAAATGCGTGGTGCTAGCATAAAAAGAGAAACATAGACCAGTGGAAGAGAGTATAAAAGCCAGAAACATAGACCAGTGGAAGAGAGTATAAAAGCCAGACTTAAGGATATACCTCTCGCAGTCTCAGTTTAGTTTCAACAACAGTTTCAGGAGTATGCAAAGGGCAGTCTCAATAAATGGTCTTGAAAAACCTGGATAGCCACAGGTAAAAGAATGAAATTGGAAGCCGGGCATTGGTGGCTCACGCCTATCATCCTAGCTACTCAGGGGGCTGAGATTTGAGGATCACAGTTCAAAGCCCAGGCTGGGCAAGAAAGTACCTGAGATTCGTATCCACTAGAAAACTGGAAGTGGCGCTGTGGCTCAAGTGGTAGAGCGCTCGCCTTGAGCTGAAGAGCTGAGGGACGGTGCCCAGCCCCACAACCAACAACAACAACAACAAAAAAGAATAAAATTGTACCTGGGTCTCACACCCTATACAGAAATCAACTTGAAATTGATAAAAGCTTTAAACGTGAGATGGTGAAATGTTAACATATAATCATTTCTTGACACTGGCAAGATTTCAGAAGTAACCCCTAAAGTACCAATGACCAAAGCAAAATCATATAGATGGGACTAAATTCAACTAAAAATCTTCTACACAACAGTGGAGACAGCAGAAGGAAAGCCAGCTTCTGGAAGAGACAAACATGTACAAACCTCATCTCTGATGGGTAGTTAATACCTAAACATACACAAAACTCAAACTCTTCACTAGTAAGAAAACAAAAACTAATTAAAAACAAATGGGAAAATGGCCTGGATAGATGTTTCTCAAATGAAGACATAAAGTTGCCAACAGATAAATGAAGAAAACTACAACCTCATTAGTGCTGGGATAATCTTAAGTCCCTACTTAGGATGTTGAACGTGATGTAGAGTGCTTAGCCCAATGTCTGAAGCAAAGATGTAACAACAGTTAAAAGGAATGTGCTTGGAGTAACCTCAGATTAATGCTCTCTAATGGGTAGATAATACTATTACTATTCACAATAGAATCGATGCATAGGCAAAGCTAGAGCCACAACTGACATCTTTTTTCCCCATTTTAAGTGTCCCCTTTTCCCTTCCATGTTCTTATCTCTAAAATGCCTCGGGAAAAAATTTTAGATTTGTCACAGAGACAAAAGGACACTGTAGAATGTGGGTGCTGTACCTTTTTATGGGGTAGATGGACTGAGGGGAGGTTCGGGACATTGCCCTAGTGATGAATGACACAATTTCCTGTTTCTTAAGGAGTGTTTACACTCTTGTTGGGTGGGCAGATGGAGAGAACAGAAAGAATCGGAAATTGTCAAATCACGCACACTGCCATGAGGAATATAAAGGAAGATGACATTATAGAATAATACTGGCCTATGGATTTGGCCACTTGCAACAAGATGGTCATAGAACAGGTGGCATACAATCCAATACCTTTCTGATCTGAAAGGAGGAGTCCAGTCAAGTGTTCAAGAAAGAGCCTGCCAGACCACCAGGCAGAAGCAGGGTTGATGTCTGAACAGCAGGAAAGCCATGCTGGTGTGCTGAAAGCATAAAAAATAAAAATAGAATAAATGGAGAGGAATATGGAGAAGAAGTGGGAGGTGCCGTCAGGACAATAGGTCTTGGCAAGAATTTGAGATTTAATTTCGATTGCAGTAAGAGAGCGTTGAAGGGTGACTTGCAACTTGAGGATGCATTTGGGGCTGTATCATTTATCAGAGCATGTCGGAGATCACAATGAGAGGAGCTTTGGAAAGCCAGAGATGAAGGGATGATAGGGAAAAACTTGGAGACCCTCGCGAGCCCAACATGCTACGCGGGACCAAATCCCTCACGTCGCGAGAACTCTTGCTGGGGTTCAGTGCCAGTGCTTCACTTGTGAAAACACACTTTGGATGGGACTGGAGCCTTGTGCCCACCACTGTCTGTGTCGTGAGGGACCCAGGAAGATGAAGAGGTATCCTTGATGCATGTACCCTGTCACATCGTAGGGCTGCTTTGAATAATCGAGAGCCCCTGCGAGTCAGCACAGGTCAAGCCAAGAGTTTTCATCCACGATAGTGACCTTACAACCTAGTAAAACGCCCGGCACCCAGTAGAGACAGAGCAGCTGTGAACACAGCTGGACTGGCTGTGATCTGATACCCAGCCTTCCACCGTGTGGATGGCATCTCCTCATCTTTTGAAAGTGTCCTATTTATGAACAAAAACACGCTGGAAATTCTTTCCCCAGATGCCTCTGTAGCACCAGTCGGTGTTCTAGCTTCATGATCGGGGCGTCCTACCACGTGTGGGCTAATCTGTTTCGGATTTAAAAATGGGTGAAGAGTGGTAAATCCATAATGCCTTTGGAAAATATTTTGTTTATAGTAACATATTATTATCATGGGCATCTGGGATTGAACTCAGGACTTGAGCTTGCAAGGCAGGAGCTCTACCACTTGAATCACGCTCCTCCCTACTCCTTTGCCTTGGCTATTACTGGGCTGAGGTGCTACTGTATGCCCAGATTAGCCTGGACAACAAGCTTCCTACTTGTGCGTCCTTTCCTATCTGACTAGTAAGAACAGATGTGTGCCAATGCACGCAGACAGTGCACGCTTCCCTTTACCTAGGAGAATCTGTGTGTGGCACGGTGCCCGAACACTGGTCGAGATGGAGGTCTTGCAGACTTTCATGCCTACGTTTGCTTTGTTCCCTGATCTCTACTCCCCAAGTATCTGGTATCACCGGCTGGAGACACCATGCCGGGCAAGAGTCTGTCCACAGGCATCTAAGAATGCCCAGATTTCTTTTGCACATCAAAGAAGAAGTCATGAAGTAGATACATTTTTGTCTTTCCTACTTCTCATCACAAAACCCCAATTTCCGCTGCTTACAGAGGGTAGGAAAAGGTGACATTTCATCCTCTGGATTTTCTCTTCTCTACATCCTAGATTCCCTGCACTACAAACCCACATGTCTATAGTGCCCTTTGAGTGCACTCATTAAACAACGTTGCTTATCTTTTCTCCTTTGTTTCTTTCTCCTAGGTAATTTATTGTCAACATTTGGACCTCAACTAAACTTAAAGCGTCTCTAAAACCCTTTCCTTGACCTCCCATAGCTGGGTTTAGCTCCTTGTATTTTTTTTCCTGTTACTAGCAGACTTACTCTCAATTGCTTTTAGTAGACTATAAACTCCTGGATGGCCAAGACTAGATCTTGATTACAGTTCTAACTCAACCCCCTAACCCAAAAACAAGCCCCATGGTGTAAACCCTTACAAAAATAGTCTTTTGAAAAATAGCACATAAATAAGTGAGCACATTTAGCTGTCACTTGTGAAGGCAGGTTGGAATTTAATTTGTTCTCATTGTCTGATCCATGCATTCCAAGAGGGGCTTTGTTCACAACTTGTGGTTTTCTAGGTCTCTTGAGTTCTATGTTACGATTTGCTCTTATTTTATGTAGTGTGATAGTTAGCATGTGACTTTAGAACAATATAGCTTTTAAGTCTGTGGTATAAAGGCAGCAGAGACAGTCTAGTGTTGGTATAAATCTGCCCTCAGGACCCATTTCTCAGAAAAAGCAGACAGGAATGGGTGTGGGTGGAAGATCTAAGAGCAAGAGATGGCATTAAAATACAAAACAAAACAAAACAAAAAAGAAGAAGAAGAAAAGCAAGGATAGGACATCATTCCACATTCGCTTTCATTCCTCTGATGCCCAGCTCTCAAAATCCTCGGGCTGGATTGTCAGCAGTGAATGTGTGATTGCTCAGCTCTCCGTAGCCTTTCGAGGGGAGTCGGTGTGTCTGCGTAAGAAGGGGTGAAGAATCCCGCTCCGACTCATGAATAAAAACCATACCCTGATGCTGCTGACAAAGAGCTGAAGTCACTGAACTGATAAAAAAAAAAAAAAAAACTCCCAGGGAAATAACAGTGAATAGATCCTCTTCCTCCTCCTCCTCTTCCTCCTCCTCCTCCTCCTCCTCCTCCTCCTCCTCCTCCTCCTCCTCCTCTTCCTCCTCTTCCTCCTCCTCCTCCTCCTCCCCCTCCTTCTCCTCCTCCTCCTCTTCCTCCTCCTCCTCCTCCTCCTCCTCCTCCTCCCCCTCCTTCTCCCCCTCCCCCTCCTCCTCCTCCTCCTCCTCCTCCTCCTCCTCCTCCTCCTCCTCCTCCTCCCCCTCCTTCTCCTCCTCCTCCTCCTCCTCCTCCTCCTCCTCCTCCTCCTCCTCTTCCTCCCCCTCCTTCTCCTCCTCCTCCTCCCCCTCCTTCTCCTCCTCCTCCTTCTCCTTCTTCTTCATTTCTTTTTTGTTTTGCCTCCCTTACTTCTTTACTAGTGTTCGGTTCCAACTCAGGAACCAGGGAAGAAGGAAGTAATTGACATTCAATACCTCTATTTTTAGACACCTTTACACTTTCCTTTGCTTCTAACTAGTAAGGGTTTTCTCCCCCCCTCCCCCCCCCCCACAAGCTTTTAATTAGCTGGTGAGTTTAATTGATATGTGGGTTTCTCAGAAGGGAAAAGGACCTCAAGGTGGAGAAGGGAGGAGGAGGGACTCCGCCATTCTCCTTCACAATAGAAGACCATTAATTCATTTGCACCTGGATGTTTTAAAGGATCCATTTACTGTAGCAAAGAAAGAAGGCAGAGAATCAAAAGGTGGGAATCTGTCAGAGAAGAAAGAGTGGCACTGTAATTTCACTGCTAAGTGAGTGATTTTAAAACTTGGGGAAAAAATATTGTTCATGACATGCAAATAGAGAAACTAGCACAGAGTGTATTTGCATAGGGTCAGCCTCTGTCCGAGTGTGGAGAAAAGATAACTGTTTCGAAATCATTGAAGTTAATTTCTGAAAGGTTTTTAATCTTTAGCTAAGGAAAAAAAAATATGTTTTTGAAATAACTTCCATTCCCATTAAAGGTTTCCTTTTAAAAAAATATTATTTCCTTCAGTCGTGATTTTAACTCACATTTTTTTAAAGTTATATATAAAGTAAATACCCTTGCTTGTTATAGGAGGAGAAGAGAGCATATATCGTACGTCCAATTTGTAAAATGGCAGGTTGTACATGCATGGGTAGTTAAATACATCGTGAGTCAGAAACTATCGGTTGGATGCAATGGAGAAAATTATTGACTAATGTACCTAGAAAAGCAAAAAATAAAAAATAAAATTGAGTACATTTTGGCTCTGTGGAAATCAAATGAACGGCTGAAATGGATTGGGACCAGAGGGTCCCTTGTAGAATCTGTCAAAATCACTCAACTCTTGGCCCTTCTCCACTGTGAGTTAGATGAAAGCCCCAGTTCTCAGCACACGGGAGCTGATGGGTCTGTCTAGCTGATCCTCACCATCACCCAGGTACAGAGCAGGACTGCTGCTTTAGTGCTCCTTACACCCCGTGTGGAGCCGGAGAAACACCTCATTAATAATGTATCTGAGATGGTGTTGAACCTTTTGATCTATTGCAATGATTTATCTATGTGTCTCAGTGCACACACACACACACACACACACACACACACACACACACACGCACAATATACAACCTACGTGGGTGTACACAGACATACAATGGTACAGGACGGTGGTTATTTAATTTTCTTCCAAGGCTGTCTGACTGCACTGGTATTTTCCCAGAGGCTGGATAGGCAGCTTCAACCTCTGTGTCACAAAATACCATGGTGGAGGTGCAGATTCGCCATGAGCAACGGCAGAGGACTGCATGGCTGAGAAAGAAAATTCTCCTTTGATTCCCCACAGCTAGCAGCCATAAAAAAAAATAGTTACACTTTCACCCTTTCAGATGCCTTTTCAGATTATTTGATATTTATTCTTAAAAAAGCCTTAAATAATAGTCTGGATCCTGCTGAGTTCACCATAGAACTGTCAGAGACTTGTATTTATTGGACAAATGGTAGTTACATAGAACGCAGAGTCCTAGAAGAGAAAAGCAGGCAGCGTAAACATCTACTGCCTCTGAATTTCTGCTCTGCTGATGGGGCCACACGGAGACTCTTCGTTAACATGATTGTCGTGTCAAATAATTTTGGGGTTATCATTAAAAGCGATCTTCCGTTATGTAAGAAAAACTCACCCTCCCGTGTTACTCACTAGGCACCATGTTGAAAATGAACTATACAACTTGTGGGTGGGGACAGGAGGAAAAAAAATTGGAAGAGAGCGAGGGAAGGGGTGATGCTATCTAGAAATAAATGTAACTCATTAGGTGACTTGTGTAACTGTAAACCCCTCTCTATCTATCACCTTTATAACAATAAAAAAAGAATAATCTACCTCCTCAACAGATTGTTAATCCTGAACACTGTATTTCTTTTTCTTTATTAAGAAGAAAAGAAAATGAATAGCATAGTTTGAAAAAAAAATATTACTTGACCTCATGGCTAGACCACATGTTTCTGGTAGGCGTACATCATGTTTGAGCAGGATACTTAGATTCATTATTGGGTAACGTGGCTCTGTGTAGGGAGTCGGGATATTTGTAAGAGAACTCCGTGTCCAATTACAGTTCTATCTCCGATGACTCATGGGCCTTCCTTTGTGTCCTTTCTCGATATATTAGCAGTCCGGACTCTCATCGCAAGCAAGCAGTTCACTCACAGGTGTATGCTCCACGCGAGGGGACCGGAATAAGAATCCGTGAACGCTCTAATTGGTGATCCAGGCTTCCTAGACTCCTAAAAATTAATTGCCCAGATGTTCCCTACCCATCTGTAATGGGGGTAATGTCTGAGACTGAGTTTTCAGCCTTCCCCAGGTGTGCAAATTCGAGCAGAAAAAAGTAACTGTGAGTGACATGCTGACAGGTACGGTACCCACCCCCCCCCCCCCAGTGCCCTTGTGTATCTGCTATATATTTAAGCATTTCCCCCCTCCCCCGGATGCATTTCAGAGATGGAAAAATAGGCAAGAAACAAAATGAGAAAGACCTTTCAACTAGGGGGAAAATGCTTGTACGTTGTGAATAGCATATTCAGTCTACATTGGTTGTATTGTTAGTACTTTAGGCTATCGCCAGGCCTGTGGCTGTCATGATCTGCCTGTCAGGGTAGCGAGTATGGGAATCTTCCCAGACTTAACCTCATCGCTGCTCTATGGGCCTACCAGCTGACCTTCAGAGAGGTCGAGGCCATCACGGTCAAAGAGAGAGGGTAGGTCTTCAGCCTCTTGTATCCGCGTGTAAGCTTCTGGTTTGCATCTGGGCTATGTAGGTCCTCAAATAGCAGAACGGCTCACCTCTCCAAGCTGTAGTGACTTGGCAGCAACTCCATCTTTCCAGCATCTCCCTGAACCTCACACCCAAATAAAGTACAAATGCCTATCTTTAGCTCGGCGACAAAAACTTGGATGTGCCAAGAGCTTGGTGAACTTGAGCAAGGTCACATGCAACTTCAGAACGGACCCAGGGCTAAATCTTCCTCGCAGTCAGTTTGCTCTGATGCCAAAGCCCAATCCCAAGCGGAACACAGCCACACAAGCCATAGGACGTGTCTTCTAGAAGAGGAAAGACAGTCCCCTTGCTTTGATTCCAATCTGATTTCCCTCTTTGTCCTCACTCACATGTTTACATCCGTGCACCAAAACCATCAGCCTGTCATCTCCCGGGTAACATTTCCTCGGACTTTAATTTCTGAATGGAACCCAGAACACCCCCTGATTATGCCACACCTTGGCCTTCAGGACTATTTAGGAAGGGAATGTTGTTCTTCTGATAAAACAGCACAGCTGTCTCGAAGAGCTTTTAATCCATCATTTTAAAAGATGTGGACTTTCTAAAATAATGTCACCCCCATTTGTCTTCGGTGAAAGAAGATATTTCAAAACTAGAAACACCTATCATAATAAACCATTAAGAAGTCTCCAGCATTTCAGTATATTTTTAGAATTTCATATTTCACCAAATGTTGGTATATATAATTCATGGTAGTGGAGTCTGATGGGATACGACAGTTATCTCATTTATGAAGAAGGACCAAATAACTCATTGTCCCACTTTCACAAATAAATTATTCTTTTCCTCCAGCATCAGACTCTGTTTCTTAGTTTCCTCCCTTTAATGGATTTGCCTTCCTACAGAATTCTTTCTGCAGGAGATTATGACCCTTAATAGCAATTTCGCCATTACGTGCGAGAGGAAAAAAACCCTAGGAATTAACCTTACAGAACTAAAAACTGGAGCGGTTTCAACCCCTAGAAATAAGAGGCCGTAAGTTATCATGGTTTGGTAGGATTTTGGTCAATACTTCTATCCCTCATTAAGCACGGGAAGACGGAGTCTCCGTCTCTGCACCCATTCAGGCTCCCACGCACCTCTGTGGGAAGAGGGCAGAGGGTCCCATGTCCCTACAGGGCCACATCCTGTCTCTGACATTACAACGTTATACCTGAGTTTAGGACGCCTAGCAATTTGAATTTTCAGCATTTCGATGCAGTGCTCTAGCTCCTGGTGTATTTTAAAGTATACATGAATATAATTAAGTGGAAATTTTCCCTAATTAAATCGCATCAATATGTTGAACATATGCCTCACTGCGTTCCGACTGTATTTTCACTCCCTCTTCTTCATAATCACGCACATCCCTTATGGTTTTTTTTTTTCATCCTACCTGGTGTGAATTATAGTCTGTGAGATGCTGGTTGATCGACTTCTTCGAGGACAGATGTTCCCTGTCCTCAATTTCTTGTACATTCATAAAAGCACTCGATAACGCTTTCTGAAATTGAAGTAAAATGAATTTAATGATGTTTAAGGAACAGAAATAGGCCCACGCTGTTTCCTTAAGGGTGGAGGGTGACTGAGGAAGATTATCACTCGTCAGGAAAGTGTTGGCAGGGAGCTAGCTCGGCCCTCTCTGATTTCCTTAGAATCTTTCCGTGAGAACTCATACCATGGTGCATGAAAACCTTTTTTTTTTTTTTCATGACAAAATTTCAAGCACATGTTCACGGTGTCTAAAAGTATACATTTATAACTTTCCAGAAAGAGTCCGTGTGAACATAGAGAAGTAATAGAAATCACTTAAGTTTACACACGCTTGATCTATACAGTCAGTGTGCGAGAGAAGGTGAGGTGATCCGTTTGTTTGTTGTTTACCAGTGTGCGTGATGGCGTGCAATACCCACTGCAAAACAGACAGCTTAGCTCTCATCTTTTATTAGGATGTATGTAAGGAATAAAACCTCTGCCCTATCAGCAATAAGCGCACTCAGCCAGACTTCCTGTATGTCAGTCTCCTCGCGGGCAAAGGCCTGTGCTAAGAGTCCTTAGAGGGAGCCTGATAAAGCCCACTGCAATCCAGAATGTGAAAGAGGTTCAGGGATCCCGTGGTTCCATTTTTACTGACGTCCTTCAAGACGATTGTAAAGGACCTGACCATTGTGAGTGAATTGTGGGTAGCTCTCAGTAATCAGATGATGAGCCCGAAGAGATTGGCAGTCTTTCTCCAGGAATCCTACCTTGCTCAGTTGGACTCGGAGGGGACTCGGAGGAGACAGTAGAATTCTCAGGTTTACCGCAATCATTACTTGACCAACCAGATTGAAAGTTAGGAAGATACAGAGGAGGAGAGGCAGATGATAAAAAATAAAAAGAATCCAAGCGTCGGAGGGAGGGCGGCAGAGGAGATAACACCGCTTATGTCTTCAGAGTGTCTTCTATCTTCCGCACTGTGACTTTGACCTCTCTGAACCCTTATTGTCATCCTTTGAGGTGGATGATCTCATTTCCAGAAGGAGAAACTGAAATCTAGGGGAATCCAGCAACTTGCTGATACCTTTATTTCTAGGAAGTTCACCTTTCCCCAGGAGACTTGGGCAGATAGTCTTGCCACCTACTCGGGACTTACTATCTCCTCCCTTCAAATGGAAGCTCCTGTTGCATGGTGAGTTTATCTTATTCACTGTTTTATCCCCCAACACCCTGGTCTCTGTCTTAGCTTCATTCACCAAACCTTCATGGAGAACCAAATGTATGCCCAACCCTCCTGCAGTGATGACGAGTATAAACAACTGTGTTTGGAGGGCAGACATGCTAGAGTAGACAGACCAAAAGGGATGAGAGAGTCTACAAAATGCAGAAGATGTAAAAGATGTAAAATTGTGCAGAATGCTATCGAGGGAAAGATGCTGTGGAGCCTAAGAGAGCAGGAAGTGGCTGAAGGGAGGGGCCAGAGGGTCACACTGACCGTCAACGTATTCATACAGCTCTGGCGACATGATCATCTACAGCTGTAATGGGGCAGATGGGCAGGTAGGTCAGAAGAAGTCGTGAGTCACGAAGCAATATGTATTTCTAGGTAAAACTCGACACAGAGAGTTAGGCTGTGGGGCACGGATGGAAGCAGGGAGTCAAGTCTCTGGACTGAGTGGCTGGAGAGATGGAAAGGTCACCGACTGCCCCCCTTGCTCCACACGTGGAGAGAAAGTGTGAGACTCGGTGTTGAGCGTGGTAACTTTGAGAGGCTGGCTGGACCCCATCCGGACCCTGAGCCAATGACCTGTCAATCAGAGGCCAGATTCTTGTGGATCTGGGGAAGTGGGTTAAGGTTTGGTGGGGGGCGGAGAGTAAGATGTGGAGTCATTTGTGCACAGATTGGGCGTGGGGTTGGATTGGGTCTGCATAGCAGGTACTGCTGAAGGATCTGAAAGCGAATGGATGGGTTCAGGGACACGGGGAAACTCAAGGCATCATGTCTCGTCTGTTCTAAACCATGGCTCTTACCATCACTTTTTATCTGACTGTTTTAATAACCCGTGGAGGCAGGCGCGGGGAGGAGGAGAAAATACAACGAAAGGTCATTTATATGAGAGGACTTTGGGCAAACTTACAAAAATACTTTGTGAGAGATATAGACCGGACTTATAAATGCTACATCATCAGAAATAATACACAGCCATTTTTTAAAAAAAATAAAAAGATACCAGTATTGTCAGTGGCAACCCCAAAGTGAGAATAATTGTAAAGACGGCCTTGGAAAATAGGACAGAAGAGAGTCCTTTCTGAAAGAATCCCGGCTATGCGCCATAGAACCATGGGCCCAGGGCAGTTCATGGAGAGTTTGTTCTGATGATTGCCTGGTAGGTTAGCGCAATGAATCCTGACACCGCTCCGGAGAAATGGGCATCATTCTTTACAAATAAGGGTCAGAGGTGCTTAAACACCCTTCCAGGTTACACCAATAATGAAGGCCCGTTCTCTGTGTCTTTATTTCCCCCCTCCACCATTCTGAAGTAGAATAGCAAAACCTGAAGTGAGTCTGACAGGGACTTCTTGTTTGGTGAGGTGATATTGCTGGTTATTATTGGCTGCCAATCACCAAAACAGGAAATGTAGGAAACACCTACCTGCTGTCCTTACTGACTACGCGGGTGCACTTCCGTATGTATGGTGTTGCTACCCAACTTAAATCGTAGCTGTGACATTTTCCCTTAGTCATAAATAATGACTCTGGGTCCTAATAGTGCTCATTTCTAATTGATTTTTATTTCTTTCCTTAATTTCCTTGTCACCTCCATCTCCCAAACGACTCTTGTTTGGAAAAAAAGAAAAAGAAAAAGAAAGAAATGCCTTCCTATCACTCTGATGGTCTTGTTCTGATATGGAGAATCAATCTCCCCTGTCAATACCATATTTCTCTGTCTGCTTTTTCATTTATTTTTGTATTGGATTGTCTTTCACTTTATTTCTCTGGTCCTTTCTCTTTTGAATCTTTTAAAAATTTATTTCTCCCAACTGCAGCATTTCAGTTTAGGGAATGAGATTTTTCTGGCTTGCTTTCTCCCTCCTTTTTTTTTGTCTTAACGTTTATCCTAAGATTTTGTTTTTGTTTTTGAGGTCTCTTGATCATTTCTTCTCAGTTGTTTTTCACTGTTTCTGATACTCTGTGTTTTGAAAGTGTCTATAGCCAGCTCTCCACCTTATCTCCTTTTAGATTTGTCCTGATTTTTTTCCTACATCAGCTTCCTGGCAGGTTTGATTCTTGCATTGTTTTAGTTCGTGATTTTCCTTTGTAATGTTTTTTTTAGCATTATGGGGTGTGTGTGTGTGTGTGTGTCCTCTGGCTTGAACTCGGCCTGGCACTGTCCCTGAGCTTCTTTTGCTCATGGGTGCACTCTACCACTTAAGCCACAGTACCACTTCCAACTTTTCTGTGTATATGGTACTGAAGAATCGAACCCAGGGCTTCATGTCTTCTAGACAAGTGCTCTACCACTGAGCCACATTCCCAGCTCTCTGTTTCTTGCATGTTTGTAAGTAGATAGTCTTGGAAGCGGATCTCTCCTTCTACTGAGCTTGTCTAGAATTATTAGAAAATTACTTTAAAAGGAAACTCGGTATCACAAGTCAAGTTTATAAAAGCTTCCTTCTCTGACGGAGTGGTCTTGGCAACGTACAATAAACACTTCTCATTTACCTCACATTGAGTTATTGTAACTTTGAATTCACACTTCAAAAACAGAGGGTACAATAATCTGGTAAACAGACCTTCTTGGTGTACGTAAGTGTACAAGGTAAACTATAAATGAAATGTACCATATCTGAAGTGTAAATTGAGTGTGCCACGCACACTTACGTTACTGAAGACTGAGCACATCATCGAACCCCAGTTGGCTCGTGGCAGTGGCAGCGGAGCTTTGGAGTTTGGAGGAGATGGACTGGAATCCTCACTTCACGTTCTCACTAGAGGTGACCTTCGGGTAAAACTAACTGTTGTCAGCTTCAAGTTTCTCTCTTTAGCACCTCTCTCAAAAGGGATCAGTGTTTGTCTTGTGCCCCCAAATTGGAGGATTAAATATGACGTATCTGAGGTAGGCAGTTAGAAGTATCAAAAAGGAGGGGCAGTAAAAGGAGTGGCTTTAAAAACTGGAATTTATTTTATTTTCTGGAGACTGATAGATGCAGTGAAGAGCTCAGCACAGAGCCAGGAAGGATTCCATTTATCTCCTTACTGTCCAAATCTTGCCTCCGAAAGCCACGGCTACACTGGAGAAGGCCCATACTCAGAAACGCCTTTGATTTTACTTTTCTCAACCTTGTTCTCCAAAGGTTGTGATTGTCCGAGGTACAGCAGGAGTTTGGCCTCGCTCCATCAATTGAGAAGCTAATGTATCGTAGGTACTCAGTAATTGGTAGCTATCGCTTGTATTACTTTATTTTTGTAAAAAAGTCAACGTATCTATAGCCTTTTTGAAAATTTAAAGTTGGGGCTGGGAAGGTGGCTCAGTGGTAGAGTGCTTGCCATGCATGCATGAGGCCCTGGGTTCCATTCCTCAGTACCACATAAGCAGAAAAAGCCAGAAATGGTGCTGTGACTCAAGTGGTAGAGCAATAGCTTTGAGCTGAAGAGCTGAAGGACAGTGCCCAGGCCTAGAGTTCAAGCCCCATGACCTACAAATAAATTAATTAATTAATTAATAGTTAAGTTGTTCTACAAGTAGCCATGTTCTTTACCTCATCTCTACACTCTAAAGAATATCTTTTCTTTGATTTAGTCTTCATTGTTCCATAATTGAATATTTACTTTTCCTGTAAATATAGCTCTGAGTGTCAGGCAGATCTTTTCCTGTAGGAAATAGAAACCCTATAAAAAGGACTCAAGGTTTCTAGATGATAGCTTCATAAACGAGATCATAATTAAAGTAGATCATAAGGAAAGTTTGAGAAAAAAACTCCTTTGAATAAAAGGGCCTTCAAACTACTATAGGAAATTCAATGAATTGCTAGCAGCGGACTAAACTTCAGGAATTATTAGTCACAAAGGTATGACAATTCCTTAGTCTTTATGTCTTAAATACTGCTGGAATTCACTGAAGAACAAACATGGAGAGAGCGAGAGTTGAACTCACATTCCAGGAAGCCATGACTTAAGAGAAGGGGGTTTTTATTCATGTCGTACTTTTTTGACATTTTTAAGCAGTGGGATTCAACTCCAGGTTGGAGTTCCATCTCCTGAGCCTTTCCCCAAGCCCTGTATCCTGCTTCTTTCTATTTGCATACTCAATCAGGCGATAACTGAACTGCCATATTTACTGTTATCTCAGCTTCTATAAGCCAAACGATCTCCAGTCTTTTCTGGTTACTCACCAGCCAAAGCAAATCCCCAAATATACATATATATTTTTCCAGAGACCAGGATTCAAACTCAGTACCTGACGTTTTTACTCGTTGGCTGGTGGCCTACCACCTGAGCCTGCAGCCCCTACATTCTGTGTTTCAATAGTTGCATTATTTCCCCAAGCCCCTGTGATATCTTTACTCTATCATTTAATATTATTCAACAGTATCATTCATTGTTGAATACTATCCTTCCAATGTTGAACTTGTATTAGAAGCCCTGGGCTTCTTCTTTAGACCTTTAACTGGAATTCTTCTATGACTGTTTCCAGTGTTCTTACTTGCTCTATACCAACATGTGTGGAGTAAGCATGCTGTTCAACATTTAAATCTAGTAACACACAAAACGTGAATGGTTTGATATTAATATGAAATGGTCTAAAGCCAACAAGTATGTAAAAACATCACCTGTGCCTCTACTTCATATGCTCTGGTCCTGGAGCTGTGAACTCAGGCTCTGGGTGCTGTCACTGAGCATTTTTTTTTCCCTCAAGGATAGCACTCTACCACTTGAGCCACAACTCCCCTTCTGGCTTTTTGGTGGTTAATTGACAAGCAAAGTCTCATGAACTGTTCTGGGAGGGGCTGGCTTCCAACCAGGATATCCTCAGGTCTCAGCTCCCTGGGTGGCTAGGATTACAGGTGCGAGCCACCAGTACCCAGCTATCTATCCATCTTCAGGGAGCTCCTCCACCGTGCCGTAGCTCGGAGAGATTGCAGCAATTTGCCTGGCTCGTTTGGCCTGTCTTTGACATCGGTCTCACGGGCCACACGATTTAATTTGGGGCCCCGGGGTTTCCCCTCCACGTAGGTGGACCCTTGCCAAGCCCTCCACAGCCCTTCACACGCAGCACCTAGGGTCTGCCCCCCACCAGCGTTCCCGCGTTGGAAGCTTTACCCACTCCCTTGATCTGCAATCATCTCCCCCCATTTCCATCCCAGAGAAGCCCCAGCTACCTAGGAACTGTCAGTTAATCACCCACAGCTGGAAGCAGGCTTTCCTCCCTCTGAACTGCTACTCTGGTGTCTGGCACAGTCCTACTACGGATCCCTGCCATGATCTCTGTAGAGAGCCGGGAAAGGAAGAAAGTGAATCGTTACTCTCCCTGTCTCCCCATTACTATTCTATAGTGTGTCTGTCTTGACTTCATTCCCTTTTTATGTACAGCCTCCTCCTCTTCATAATTAAAAATGGAAGAGGTGGAAAAGCCATCATTATTTTACTATGGTTGGATACTGAGTTAGAATATCACCACCATTATATTCTTCCATCTAGTTAGCTTACTTTCATCCTTGTGTGATAAAAAAAGGGGGGAAAATAAAAAGGAAACTCAAAGCTTGGAAATGTTAGACCGATTTTTGAAGGTCACAGAACTACAAAGGCATAGGAGCTGGCGGAGTTCAACTTTGCTCCACGGCGGAAACTGAAGTGTGTGAACTTCAGTAACCACAGTGTTACGCCTATTGATACAGATACATTTTTGCAGATAATGACTTTATGTATGAGATATATTATAGGTGTTTATATTTATCTACACCCATACGACTTGAGGAAGATGGTGGCAAAATGCAAAAGACCAACACTGAAGGGCAAATGCTACATGAAACAGACGGTAAGAATTAACATCTGTCATGCCTAGACGTTAGCGTTACTCAGAAAGGGCTGGATGTGTTCAAGCAGTATAGCACTTGTCTGGCAAAGGCAAAGGTGCTGACTTAAAACCTTAGTACCCCCCACCAAAAAAAAAAAGAGAGAGGAAAGGAAGGGAGGAGAGGGGAAGAGAGGAGAGGAAAAGAGATATCTTGACTAGGAATTGTGGTTCAGGATTGAAATCCCAAATACTCAAGAAGATCAAGGTTCTAGGCCAGCCAGCATTGTGTGTGTGTGTGTGTGTGTGTGTGTGTGTGTGTGTGTGTGTGTGTGTGTGTGTGAGACCCCATCTCTATTAGGAGGGTGGGCACGGTGAAGGATAGGATACCTGTCATCTCAATCACCTCAGAAGCTGAAATAGGAAGATCGTGGCCCAGGCTAGACAGGCAAAAATTACAGATCCCTTCCTGAGCAGCAACAAGGGAAGGAGTATGGCTCAAGCGGTAGAGCACCCGCCTAGCAAGCCAGAGACCCTGAGTTCAAAAGTCACTCCTAAAACCACGATTACATCTCACCCCTCCGCGGTGCTGGCCTGGTGTTCTCAAACGGCGCGCCAGACTCGCTCACCCCTTCACGAGAACTCTGCGTTCGTTTGCAGAAGCAGGGTACTAACGGTAATGAACTTTAACTAGGACGGCGTGTAGCTCTGTGTGAGAAAGGACACAAAAAGGCCCATTAACTCTAAACATCATTTTCCTGGTTTTGCTCTGTCTGCCCCTGAGATAGTATTTTTCCCCTGCTGTTCTTGGATTTTTGCCTTTGTTTCCCCCCCACCCCACCCCCGTTTTTTTTTTTTAACAAGATCTATTAGGAAATGGTGCTAAGTCTTAAAATGAGTCAAGTAGCTACTATAAGGATTTCGGTTCACCTAAACACACCATTTCCGGGGAAGCATAGGGTTCTTTTAATGGTTGGAAAAAAAAAAAAATCTCCAGCGCATGGCTACATTATTTGGTCTCAGGTTTTCTCTGAACGTATATCTCTGAGTGAGTGAGTGAGTGTGTGTGTGTGTGTGTGTGTGTGTGTGTGTGTTTGGGGGTACTTTAGAGATACTCTCAGCAAACGAATGTCAGGCACTCTTTTTGGAAACACGCTCAGTGCGGGCTCTATCTCTTCTTACAACACACGATCACTTGACTTTCACGATAGGTTGGTACGAGCAAATGGAAACGGGTCATCTGTGAATATTTCATGTGTGTCTAGACACACCAGCCACGATTCCAAATACAGACAGCGTCTGTGTTTGATGGCCGAAGTGACCAGTGCCCATGGCTCTCCTTTTGGAGTCTGTGCTCAAGAGGACTGGAGCCTCTTCCTCTTGGAAGTTCGATCATGTACCAGGTTATTAACATGGGGGGGGGGGGGGGAGTAGGCTGTCACATGAATAAATATGAGAGGGCTGATGATGTCATTACCTTGATCAAGAAAATCCATCCAGGCTTCCAGGCTTCCCAGCCCCGCCGTGGAAGCCAGAACACACAGCAATTAACTCTTTAATTAAGATGAATAGCTGACATTAGCCCTCCTTAAACTCTGCCCGTCAGCATTTACAAACAGAAAGAGACGGATGTCTCCTACCCCAAGAAACGCAGTGTTGGTCCCTCAGCCCTTCATTCCTGGACAAGTCTCTCTCCTCCCTTGTACACGGGCCGGCGGGGCTGGGAGAGGCCACCTCCAGCGCAGGCTCTTGGCTGCAGGCACGTTTCCAGCTGCGATCGGCTAGCCTTTTTTTGTTTGTGTTTTAAAGAATGAATTGTCGTTGTCGTTGGCGATATGGGAGTTTGAGCTCAGAGCCTCGCGCTTGCTTGGCAAACGCTCTACTGCTGGCTGGTTTCGAACTTGGAATCCACCTGCCTCCTCCTCCTCCTCCTCAATTCTGAGATTACCGGCATGGGACACCTATCCTGGCTTTTGTTCATATCTTCTTTTCCTCCATCCTGCCCTCTATCCATCCATCCCACTTTCCTGTTTTCTTCCTTCCTTCCTTCCTTCCTTCCTTCCTTCCTTCCTTCCTTCCTTCCTTCCTTCCTTCCTTCCTTCCTTCCTTCCTTTCTCCCTCTCCCTCTTTCCCTCCTTCTCCCTTTCTCCCTCTGTCCCTTTCTCTCTCCCTTTTTCTCTCCTTCTATTCCTATCTATCTCTCCCTTTCACCCTCTTTCCCTTTCTCTTTTGCTTTCTCTCTTTCTTTACTTTCCTTTTCTTTCTCTCTTTCTTTCTTTCTCCTGCTCAATCTCTCCCTCTTTCTTTCTCCCTCTCTCCCTCTCTCCCTCTCTCTCTCCCTTTCTCCCTCTTTGTGTCTACCTCTCTACCCGCTTTTTCTTTCTTGCTTGCTTGCTTTGTTTCTTTCTTCCTTTTTCTTTCTTTCTTTCTTTCTTTCCCTTTCTCCCTCTCTCCCTTTCTCTCTTTTTTCTTTTTCTTTCTTTCTCTCTCACTTTCTTTCTTTCTCTTTCTCTCTTTTTCTCTTTCTCCCTCTTACTCTCTCCCTCTTTCTCTCTTTCTGTCTTTCTCCCTCTTTCCCTCTTTCCCTCTCTACCTCTCTCCCCTATCTTTCTTTCTTTCTTTCTTTCTCTCTTTCTTTCTTTTCTTTTGTTCTTTCTTTCTTTCGTTCGTTCGTTCGTTCTTTCTGTTTACATGTGTATGTGCTGATAGTGGGGTTGAATTCAGGGCCTCCTGTTCTCTGTGGTTTCTATTCACTCAGGCTGGAGCCGTGCCTCCAGTGCCATTTACTGATTTTGAAACACCAGAATGCTACCCCAGAAATAAACTTGACCCAGACTGGCCTCAAACTCTGACTAAGCCCAAGTGATCGCCCTGTCTTAGCCTCTCTGGTACTGTCATCCAGTACCGTGCTGTCCCAGGCAGAAAAGTTCATGAGACCCTCATCTGAATGGTAGAAACCAGGCATACTGGCATAGGCCTGTATCCCTGGCTACAGCAGAAGCCTAAAATATGCTAACCACCGTCCAGCCACGTTTCCCGGCAGGAAACACAGAACCTTATCCCAGAAACAACCAGTGCGAAGTTGGATGGAGGCCTGGCTCACTGTCGGAGGATCTGTCCCACGAAGCACGAGGCCCTGAGTTCAGTGTCTAGTTCCACTCTCTCTGCCTCCTCAGAAACCATCACAGGATGAGGACGGACAGGATCTGTGGGAGGAAAGGTACTTGGCAGCCCCTGTCGGGCCCAGATGCCAACTTAGTGACTTGCGAAGCTTGGCCTTTGGTCTTGGTAGCAACAGGAACTGATTGCAGGCTGTTGGAATGCACAGGGCCTGGCCTCCATGTGGAGGATTGCTTGGGAGAGCAGGGCTGTGGCTAAAGGTGTGTGCAGCAGGTGATGGTAGAGAGTGTGTGTTCCAATGCTGATGGGTAAGTGTGCAAGAAACAAGGGTTTCAGAGCTATACGTAAGGCTTAGCAAAGGCAGGAGAGCCCCCAAAGAAAGGGGCATTAAGTACTGTATCAGGCCAAAACTGATATGATTAAATATTAAAACAATCCAGACTTAATTACTTTCACTAAGTTCAAATGCATTTTCAGGATTTAGTAATGATCTCTGTCATTTTTTTTTTAATAGTAGATTTTATGTTTGAAACATTGTGAAAAAAATACCCTGAATACAGAGCAGGAATAATTACTTAGTATAAAATAATTACTTAGTATAAAGCTGGTACAAGAAATCCACAAGATTCTTCGCTCTGAAGAAGCCAAAGACATTTGCGAGGATCAATCCTTATAAACAGTATGTGGCCGAAGGGTCACGTTGTGATTCTTCTCTATCACCTGCTATTTGTAGAAACTTATTTCGTTGTCAAATGCAGCCTGGGGTAGTATCAGAAGCAGATCGGGGGCTTTAAAGTTATATGTGCTTTCCCTCACCTTGATTAAAAAAAAAAAAGTTTGGAAATACCAAATGCATCTTGAAAACTATACCTCTTTCAGATCTTTCCCAAAGAGGGAAAAACACCACCACCACTATCAACCCCACCCCCAAAAGCAAGACACAGCTTGGAAAAAAAAATCTCTGTGGTGATAGTGATATTAAACAATAAGTCATTATGTTCCTAATGACATTACATTCAGGGTTGTAAGTATCACGATGTTTGGCTACTGTACCCTGCTAAAAAAATAAACCAATAGCTCTCCATCAAGGGTTGCTGGGATTCCAGGAGATGTGGTGATTTTTTTTTTTTTTTTTTTTTTTTTGTCAGTCGTGGGTCCTGAACTCTGGGCCTGGGCGCTGTCCCTCAGCTCTTCAGCTCAAGGCGAGCACTCTACCACTTGAGCTACAGCGCCACTTCTGGTTTTCTGGTGGTTTATTGGAGATAGGAGTCTCATGGTCTCTCCTGCCCGGGCTGGCTTTGAACCGCGATCCTCAGATCTCAGCCTCCTGAGTAGCTAGGATGACAGGTGTGAGCCACCAGTGCCCGGCTTAGATGTGGTGATTTTTAACTGGGATACGTACACATGTCCGTTACTATTCGTCCCTGCAGAAGGCCACCCACCAGTTCCCCTGGTCTAAACCATCAGCAGAGCAAATCCTGATGGAGCCGGTGCAGGAAGGTCCCTTGGACTGCCTCATGCATAGTGTGTGGGTGAGCATTCTAAATCAAAGCCGCAGCAAGCTTGGCGGAGAGTTCTGGAAACACACATGGAGGAGGGACCTACGCAGTCTATGCTGGTTCCATTCTCTAGCGATATACCTTTCCCCCGTGCATAGAACCAGCTCTCGGTGAAGCCGTTCAGATGCCTCTCCGCATTTTCTCTGAGAAATTGCTTTAAAAAAAAAAAAAAGAAAAGAAAACAAATGCAAGAAGTCGTGCGGAAGCAAGCTGGCTGCAGAGGGGTTTGGAGAAGTCTTCAGATGGGAATGGGGGGGTGAAGTGGGGAACATGGGGGTCAGTGTCAACCTCTGGTGCACCCTATTTATATCCACTCCGAAAAGAGAAGCCTAACTTTAGGATTAAGGTCACCAGCGTCCAGGCTCGAGGCGAGCTGGACAGTCAGTGTGAGGTGCAGGCGTTTGACCCCAGTATTGGAAAACAACTCGGTGATTGCTCCCCAAACCTGCGTCTGGTGTCCCTCTTGTTAGACTCACCTTGAGAAAGGTTAACTCGCCGTGTAGCCGGGGAACCTCACCAGCCTTGCTCCTGAAGGTGTAGACTCAGTGCCTGTAATAACTCCAATTGGCTGGGACCCAAAGCCCGCCTCCCGGTCAATCCAGGTGATGTGGATGGACGCATTGGCCCAGTCAGGAGAAGCCCCAGAGATGAGGACATTGCGCCCCAGTGAACAGCACAGGTCTCTGGCACGGGGGGGGGGGGGGACCCAGCGCACGGACAGGGGTGGAGGGGGAGAGCAGCCCTGCTCAGCCACAGCAGATGGCATTCACACAGGAACTCCCGTCAACTTGCCAGCTTTTTTCCAGAGAAGCAGTGAAATCTAATGATTTCTAAATATTGGCAATTAATTCAAATGTAAAACACTCTCCTGCCACCGCTGCAGCCTCTACCGGCTCCTCCCACAGATGACCCGTGGGCCAGCAACTTGCTAATTCTGCTGCGAGGGCTGGGAACGGAAGGGTTCAGTTGCCAGGGCCAAGATGGAAACATTTCTCACACCTCTTAGCCCTAAAGGGGATCTTTGTGGGTTTTGTTCTGAAGCATCTTTCCTAGCAAATTCAAACCACGCCTGATATCTGAGCCAACCAACGGCCCCTTAAGCCAGACGGGTAATACTTGAGGTGGTGTCTCTCAGAGAACAGGGTGCAGACCTCCTGATCAAGGCCAGAAAGTCTCCGTGTGTTCGCGTGTGGAGTTTGCAAGAAAGCATTCCCTGTGAGCTTCGTGGCGTCTTGGTACGCTCAGGTGGTGACGAAATTCAGGGGCTGTATTCATGATTTTTCCTAAGGGAAGTCATGAAGAAGAAGGAAAAAAAAACAGCTGTGAGATATTTCTTTCTGACTAGATACTGCTAATGAAAATGTTTCATAGACTAATTTAAAATGAACCCAGAAAGAAAGGTGACATAAATATTTCAGTTGAAGTAAAAAAAAAAAGGTGAAAAGATGCCATAATTCTGTGACCACATAGCTAGTTCTTTAAATCCTCTTTGTTCATGTATTTATTGATCTCTCTGTCATTTTTCTTTAGTATTGGAGGGCATTTGGATCACATAGAATATATAATTTTTTTTCTACCCTAGGGTTGTGTATGTAGCTTAAGTGGTAGTCAGTTTGCCTAGCCTGTGTCAGACCCTGGGTCCAATTCCTGGTTTCAGAAAATGAATAATAATCAAGAATAAAATATTAATGCAATGATAACTAACAGATTAAAACCAAACCTTCTATTCCCAATTTTGAAGTTCTATCCAGAGAAATGATTTGCATAACAGTAAGATTGAGAATAAATTCCAACAGAAACAATGAAAATATGCAAATTATTTTCTTTCCCAAAGGTCAAGTCATAGAAGTGTGTCAGGAAGATTCCCCTTCGTGAGGGGCAGGTGAGCTACCAAGAAGGCAGATAACAAATGAAGAGAGTAAAATAATGACGAGTGCTCCACAGCCAGATAGTATACGATCAAATAAGCATAAATTCAAATACGATAGCAATCAGATCAATAATAGAGTATAAATCCGATCGGATCAAGTACAGATTCCAATAATGTAGTATCTGAGCAAAATGACAGATGCTCCCCAGCCAGATGTGAAAATTCAATCCATAGAGTATAAGATCAATAAGATCAAATTCAAATAATATAATATCAGTAGATAGAACTCAGCGAGGCCAGGCCACTCAGCTCACAGAAACAACTCGATCCTGCACAGAAGCTCCTGGAAAGGTCTTTTTTACCCAGGCCTCAAAAACTGGTAGGTCCAAAAGTCCCAAAGTTTTACAGAGCTAGTTTGCTGATGACGGTGTTGTGTGCAGTGAATGTTTCCCTGTTGCCTTCCCTGACACCGTCTTCATTGTGTGAATTGATATGACAGGAGGAGAAATTATGGGAGGAAGTACACGGGGAGGCGGAGCCTCTCTGAGCGTGACTTGCCCATCTGTAAAATGGTGTTTAACAACAAGAACAAACACTCACGCTAGGAAGTCCTCAGGTCATTTGAAATCTGCAGTGTACGCGTTCACGTACAAGAGTCAGTGACACCTGACCAGACATCGTGACCCCTCAGGAAATATTAGTCTGTTATGCTAAGGCTTGAGGATGTAAGACGTTCACACCTGTTCTAATCATGGCTTGTCCTGTTTCTCTACCACTGGCATGTTGAATTTCATAATGAGGAGTCCCAGGTTCCAAGGCTCTGTGAGCCTTGGAGCCTTCGTTCATCTTCAGAAGACACTGTGAAACGCGTTTCGTTGGAAAAATCAGTCTGGATGATTGAACCCAGAATTCTTACACACCTCTCCCCACCCTCTGCTGATCATCAACACCTTGACCACTTTCTAATGGGATGCATGCAGATGACGTGCTTTTGTTTATTGATTGGCCAAATATATGCTGGGGGAATGTACGCTACTCCAGCCTTGGCTCTTCCACTGAGTGTGTTACCATAGTAACAAATGCATCCTTTGACTCCCGTTTCTACAGAGTTATAGAAATGCTTCTTTAAAAAAAAAAAAATACGACAATATTTAATGTCGAAACTAAAGTAATTTTTCTCATTGTTTGAGGAGTAAAATTGCTTTTCGCTGGGCAAAGTTTGTTTGGCTGTCCAAATGTGCTGTTTATAGTAAAGTGTTCCACCAAATTTCTTTAAAAGCCAGTTAAACGTATTTTGTCTTAACTTCTAATCTAATTTCGTCATTTGGAAGTGCTTCTTGCTACACTATGCCTCTTTTGATTTGGAAATAGCACACATTCCAGCTCTGCTCTGTCAGAGTCAGGTAGAGGAGAACAGAATAAATCATTTTATTTCTTCTATCAGGCAGAGAGACGAAACGCGGGCACGGGTATATTTAAGTCTGTGGCTTATAGCAAAGCTGAGATGTCAGGTGGTAGCTTGTGCCCGGTGTGTGAATTCAGTGGTTCAAAACCCAGTCATTCCCAGGAGGCATCTATTTTATTTTTTTTTTTCAAAATTAAAAATAGCTTTCATTGTTCTCATTACAAGGACAATGTAGGATCATTTCATGAGACTCAGAAAATATAAATCAAGCACAAGCATACAGCTGATCCCACTTTGTAAAAGGACCAGATGATTGTTAAGTAGTTTGTGTATATGGATATGGATATATATACAGATTTGCATACATATACATGTACACAAAATCGTGTTACAGCATGAGACCTATTTAATAAGCTCCTGTTCACTTTTATCTTTATATTGGAATTGCTGGCGAGTTGAAAAGTTCCATTCTAATATTTGATGTATCAGAACTGAACAGCTGTAAGACATTACTCACTTGAATTCATGTTCATTTCTTGGTTTTATTGGAGTTTTGTCTGATTGGAGCAAACATCCTGGTTTGTGTACATTTCTATGCACGTGACAGAGTCTAATTCCATGTCTTGTGGAGGAGAAGGAGGACACTTGCCCAGGATCTCTGTGTCCTCCATGAACTTGACCTCAGCCTACCCTTGTGACCTTGAGCCCTTCAAACTGTCGAATCCAGCTTCACCCTCTTGGAATCTTGAGAGGAACTTCCACTTATTCCTTTCATTGTTTTGCCCCTGAACTTTTATATTGCGTGTTCTCTGCGGATTTTTGTCACCTGCCCCTACCCTCTCCCCAATGCCCAATGTGCTATCTATCCGTGAGTCTTTTCAGTTGTGCGGTATAAAACAGCTTGGTCTTGTCGGTCTGAGGATCGCAGGTCTGTGTCTCGGGTTACTTAGGAAGAGTTAATTAGTACTCCTGAGGCTCCGGTTCCTTGTGTTTAAAATGGGGGGGGGGGAGGCAAAAGCATCTCCATGGGGTTTGTCCCTGTAGTGGGGCTGCAGAGGGAGGGGGGGTGGAGATGGAGAGTCCCTGGCCCTTCCTTGTTCTATTCTGGCCAGGATGAGCAAGAGATGCACGCTTGAATTCCATATGTCCCTGCCTTTCTGGCCGACCCCAGGTTAACCATTCTCTCTCTCTCTCTCTCTCTCTCTCTCTCTCTCTGTTTCTCTCTCTCTCTGTTTCTCTCTCTCTCTGTCTCTCTGTCTCTGTCTCTGTCTCTCTCTGTCTCTCTCTCTCTCTTTGCTTTGCTTTTCTGCACTGTAATAGCCACGTCCTCAGTCTTAACCCGTAGCACTGAGGAAAGGGCCGTCAGTCGGCAGTGGTAAGCCCCCATAAATCCTTTGGCCGTGAAGACATGACAGCCTCACTTCTGTTCGCTCCTCCGTAGCTCAGCCGGCATATGCCAGATGCTGCTGATCAGAGCACCAGGCCAGCAGATCTGGGTCTCCACTCCTTAGGCTGTGCCCCTGTGGATAGGGCTTTCCCCCACTCCCTCTCCAGAGATCATTCACGGTACAACAAGCTGCCATCCGTTTACTGCTCATACCCAGGTGCCGCCAGCCGCCCCCAGCCATAGTAAGGTTTTTTTTAATTATTATTATTCCTTCAAGAAATGTTTATTGAACGCATTGGAAGGTGATGTGGGAGGGAGGTTGGAGAGAAGACACACAGGGTGTGAGAAGACCAATAACAGTTCCTTCTTTCCCAGCACTCAGCTCAGGACACATGCATGGCCCCTAGGAGATGCTCCTCGGTATGTGGGTGGCGAAGCTTTCCCGCGGGAGGTGTGGTGAACAAAGGGTGAACCCTGATAGCCAGAGGAACGGGAGGAGGAGGAGAAGGGGAATGCCAGGAAAAGAATGTTCTAGGTGGAAGAGAAATCCTTTTCAAGGCTCTAGGCGGAGAGCAGGGAAAGGGGCTGTAAGGAAACAAAGATGTTTGGTAGTAGGTAAAGAAGGAAGGAGCCCATCAAGAATACTTCCCCACTGTCCCGTTCTCTCTCCTCATCTGCTTCATCCTGACTACCCGGGGGGGGCGGGGAGGGGAGCTGGTGCCTGACATCTTGGAAGTGTCCGGCCCTCTTCTCATTCTCTTCAGAGCTGTCACCTTTGCGTGAATACGCCCCTCCATTTCAAGAGGATGTGGGTAACAAATATCGGAAACTGCACCTGTTGAATAAAACACGGAACCTCTGTCCACATAAAAATGAAGTGAATAAAAAATGCAAGCAAAAACAAAGGGAGAGGTCTAGCTAGCAGCAGAGACAGAGACCGCCCCTCTCACACTGTGAAATGAATGAATGCATGGCACCAACCTTCCTCCGGTGAAATGAACGTTGTTTATTAGTTTCTCAATAGAAAAGCTTTGGCAATAGTAAATATATACATGTATACATATAGTATATAGGAACAATAGTAAATAAATACATGTATGCATATAGTATATAGTAACAATAGTAAATATATATACACAAATACATATGGATATATCCATATATGCATATATATATCTATATATATATATAGATATAGATATATATATGAAAACCTGAATGGAATAATGAAACATTGGAAGGGAATTGAAAGTTTTTTTTTTTTTAAACTAGATTTCCCCCCCCCCTTCTCCCAAAAATTGGAGAAAAGAAAAATAGAAAGTTGTGAGTAATCAGGACACAGAATAAAACTTTAATCAACATCAGAGCTAATCACCTCATTTGGTAACTGACAGTTCAATGAAGTTTCTGTCTAAAATCATGGGCAAAGCGGGCTGCCAAGTCTTATTTGTCATCGGATATAAGTTGAGCCCCAGTCTGAGATGGTGGAAACACTTCTGGTTGGGTTTTACCTCTTTAATCTCAAATGAGAACTGGCACTCCATCTGGATAACGTCGAATGCAGTGCATTCGGAGAGCCATCAACTACCTAGCCTTACAAATCAAGAACACTGATTAAATAATCAAGATTTCTGAAAAGCCTTGAGGGAGCTCTACGTTTTTTGCATCCGCGATTGCCGTTCTCTTTGTGGCATAAGATGTTTTTTTTTTGAACTTTGGATGGAAAACTTGCGTTTGACATACCAGCTTTGAGCATTTTATTTGTAGGCTAGCAGGAGTCTGACATCTTTAGACATAATAGGATTTCAAATACGGAAATTGTGGGATTTTAAAAAAAATGTCTTGAACTAATGAAATTTGTCACTAAGAAAATGAAACAAGATAAGTAATTATTTGGTTATTTATTTTGAGGAAGAGAGTACAAGATGATGATGTTTTCTGAGCTCTCATGGAAGTACGAGTTGCGATTGTTTTTTTCAGATGGTACGGAGTATGCAAGACATATCTACATGATTCTTAATTCTCTATATGTAAATTAAAAAGTCACTTCTCCTTAGGCTAAATAGAAATGGAAAGAGAGAAAAATTCCTCTGGTGGCTCAGTTCAGCCACACCTTTGTGGTGATTTGAAATAACCATGGCTCAAATTAGCCAGACATTGATTAGAATCATATCTGATTTCCCAGAATTGCATGCATGAAGGGACAATTCTTTCATTAGAGATGTCAAAATTAGTCCAGAAAATATCAATGAGCATTATTAATGTTACATTCAGCTTTGGCTCTAGGCAAAATTGTCAATTTGGAGACGTTCTTCTTTGCCTACTCTCCAAACCCCTTTGAAGGATTCTTATTTATGCCACTATTCCAGTCATTTATTCAGCCGATCTTTTTTTTTTTCTTTTTCCAATAGAGAGCCAGCTAGATGGCATGTGTAATTCCCGGTGCTAGAGAAAATCCAGCCATTCTGTATGGAGAGTTTACATCCTGGAACTTAGAGTGGAGTCAGATAATGGTGGTTTGCCACTGTAATCCCAGCTACTCAGGAGAATGAGACCTGGGGAAACATGCCTGGAAAGTCTAGAGTGGAGACTCATCTCATGTGCTAGCCGTGAACACATTTTTTTCAGCAGCTGAATAAAATCTTAGGCTCTTGAAGATAAGAATCCTGTGTATTTATCTGCCTTGACCATTCCTCAGACTGCATCGAGCTCATTACGTGGTAGAGAGCCACATTGACCCATGGAGTGAGGACAAGTAGGCGCATGAATATGTATTGTTATTGTCCTGTTTTGTGTTCAGTGCTCTGGATTCAAGAAAACGTATTCCAATGTAAACGTTTTGTTGTCCTCTTATTTTTTATTTTTATTTTATTTGTTTGTTTATTTATTGTCGGCCGTGAGGCTTGAACTCTGGACCTGGGCCCTGTCCCTCAGCTCTTCAGCTCAAGTCTACCACTTGAGCCACAGCGCCACTTCTGGCTTTTTCTGCTTAGGTGGTGCTGAGGACTTGAACCCAGGGCCTCATGCATGCGACGCAAGTACTCTACCACTGAACCACCTTCCCAGCCCCATCCTTTTTTTTTTAAAGCAGAACAAGAGTAGAAAGCTCTGTGTGTGCGGTCAAGTACTGGCACGAGCTTGTGTGTGTGTGTGTGTGTGTGTGTGTGTATGTGTGTGTGTGTGCACAGACACACATAAAACAAAATAAAGCATTTTTGGATAAGGGTGAATGTGGTGGCATTAACAAAACAGAGCGGTAAGTTAGAGGTTTTTCTGGGGCTGCTGTTGTCTGGTGGTCAGGGATGGCTGCATCTGTGAGTAGAGACCTTTGGGTCGGCTGTGGGGAAGTATGGGAAGGCCTCATTACAAATTTGTCATTGTTTGACAAATGCCCAAACGACAAGGTCATGAGACTGAGTCCAGGGACATGCTTAGAATTTGATGGTCAGGAGGAAGGCCAGTCCGGTCACCGACAAAGAGAACCGTACAGGGTGGCCGCAAAGCAGGCAGGGCGGCTCACCCCTGAGGGCTGCTAGGAGCTGTGATCCAAGTTACACGTTCAACCGGATGGGAAAACACTGCAAAGTTGTAGGGTCTTTCTTCTTCCTCCCTTGCCCCTGAGCACTTCCATTCCCTGGTTCACCTCTTACTGGAGCTCTCTTTCCAGATCTCTTCTCGTAAAGGGGAGCTTCCCTCTTCTCCTTCTTTCGGATACCAGCTAGGTAATTTGTAATCTAATCTGATGACTCAACACTTGACTTTGTGTATTCCTGACGCATGGAGGAGCTCAGGAGGGTACTCTTCTGGGTTAGACGGCAGCCGCTGTTTGCAGCATCCCATGTTGTCTGTGCTTCATGAGATACCTCAGAAACTCCAGCCCTTTAAAAGAAATAAAAAGGACAGTCGAAGCAGCTCCATCTGTCCTCTCCTCTTCAAAGAAATACCCTTGATTTTGTAAACTTTAGTGGAGCTAGGGAGACATGCGTAAGCAATGTCGTGCAATACCTTTTATTTCCATGTTGCTGTGATTAAAAAAAAAAACAACCCTTCTCATCGGACAGGCACTGCACTGCACACTTCCTATGTGTGATTTCATTGTGTTAATCTTCTGATCCCTAGGCTAGGTCATTGAAAGGGAAGTGGGAACTCACCCAGGGAGTGGGAAGATTCCTTCTACGACCTCTCTTCCTCAGCCCCGCTCATTGTTTTCTAGTTCTGAGAAGCAAGAGGATGCATCTCGAGTGGTAATCAGATGATTAGATAACTCCGATGGCACGGGCATGATCGTAATGTTGTTTTGATACAATCAGAATGTGCCCAAAGGTGTTTACAAGGAACACACACACACACACACACACACACACACTGGAAACATCCACAGAAAGCACAGAGACGCCCAGCTGTCTCCGCCAGTCAGCATTTATAACCAAGCAAGCTTGTTTTGGGGTGATGTTCAATATCGTACCCCTTAGAAAGAAAATTCCCCCTGTGGTGTCTTAAGACTGTGATAAGAGTTATCTTCAAGGAATACAACTTTGTGCTTTGATTTTTAGCTAGATCTACACAGCTCTGTCAGAAGCTGAACAAGTACCAGAGTCCCTACAACAGAAACAACACACCCATGGCTCTGATCCATCTTTTTCAGACCTTGTACTGAACTCGTGGATGGGCACTCTACTGTGAAGATGATGCTGACATCTGTATTGTAGATTTGAACTTAGGGATAAGTCTAGAGGACGTTTCCCCCCAAAGGCTTGAAGAACACTTGTTCCTCATGCTACCAAATAGGGAGAAAAAATGATTCTCAGTCAAACCTCTTAGCAATGCACAAGAAAATATGATTGAAGAATCCAAGAGCTCCGATTGGAGGGCTAATATCTGTAACCCTTGCTACTTGGGAGGTAGAGAATAGGAGACTGGTCGTTCAAAGCCAGCCTGAGTAAAATGTGCTCCATCTCAACTAATAACAAACTGGGGAGACTGACTTGACCCTACATCCCAGCCATATCAGGAAGTATACATAGGAGGATTGCAGTCCATGCCAGTCCAAACTGTGTGTCTTGAGGAGCAAAAATTAGCTGGAGGTATGGTTCAACTAGAAGAGCACTTACCTAACAAGTATGGCACCCTGAGATCAAATGCCAGCACCTCCAAAGAAATAAAGAATCTAAGGAGCTCTAACAAAGATCAATAATACAACAATAACCCCAACCAACGTAACGGTTTCATATACACCAACCACTCTATGACAGATACCTATTCTGTGCCGTACAGGTTTGGCCAAAGGACACTGTGGCCTGTCATTCCATCCAGCGCTGGCTTAGGACTGCTGTTTGGCTCCCGATGGGTGGATAAAGCTCAGGGCCCCCGTCTAAAAGCTGAAGGCTTTAAGGGAATGTACTTCATGTGGCTGCTACGTGTCCAGCTGAAGGCAGTTAAGACATAGTGGGGGGGGGGGGGACATAGACAGTCGGACCCCATCACCAGGGCTCACAACAACCAGCCACCATGACAGGAAGACACACACACACACCCTGCCCCTAATAAATAGTGCTTAACTCAGTAGAGAATACACACCAAGTGCCTGAAATGGTGTGGACGAACTAGTGAGCACTCACTCAATAAAAGAAAACAGCTTTCCGTCCCTCTGCCCCCTCTAATAGAACCCTCTCTTTATCCGGGTGTATCTTTCTGAGAAGGCCAAGTGGGCCTTTAACTGTGTCATCTGTAGACCTCATTAGTACAATTCACCAACCAAGATGAGAGTTTTATGGGTACAGAATGGAGAATTATTTCTCTCGTGTTATCCATATTCTTCTCTAGCAATAATCTACAGTTAAGTGGCACTTTGAAAAAGCTATTAGCACAAAAAAAAAAAAAAATCACTCCGATTAAAACCGGCCTTACCATTAAAATCAGTTTTATATAAAAGTCTATGAATATCTTTTATAGAGTCCAAAAACCTGTGTGGAGACGAACCCTTTAGAAACCAAAGTAGATCTCATGGAAAGATAGTCTCAGCCCAAGGATGGATGTAACTGTAAGCGCAGAGGAGCAAGTGCCAAGCCAACATTTGTGTTTGCAGATCCACAAGTCATTGCCGATGAGCTGTGGACGGGCCTTCTAAGTGAATCTAAGTCATTCGTTACTCACGCATCTATAACTGGCATTCGTAAAGGGAAAAATTCCACTACAGCTACGCGGAACGATTTTTGCACTTAAGTTCATCACCACTGCAGTTGGATTACTACACTTTATATTAGGTTTATTATTTATTTTTTTCAGGCTGGGCATGACAACAGTTATTAATATTTCAGAGTAACTATATATTATTAATCTTGTTATTCCTCTGCTTCAATCCAAAGGGGTCTCGTCTGCGTCGGCATAAAAGCGAAAGTTCTCGAAATAGGCTTGGAGGTACTTTGATCTCCTCTAGCCTCTCCTCTCCAAGCTCTTGTTCCTTCTACAACCCCGGCACTGTGCTTCTGATGGACATGCCCCTATCACCCAGCTTTACACTTTCTTTTCTTTCTCCCTTGAAATTCCCATGTATCGACATCCAAAAGCTTACCACGCCCCTCTGCCCCCACCCGGTCAGTTCTTCGAGTGACCACGCTGATCTCACTTGGCCAACTCGGAACAAACCACTGTGGTCTACCCCATTCTTCTATCTCACCCACCCCTCAGTAACAGACCTCTCCAATTCTATCTCTACTCTTCTCTCTGACAGTGCTGTGCGTGCTCGCTGGGGGCAGTGATTTCCGAGAATTTCGCTAAGCAGCTCTTTAGTAAATAATTTAAACGTGAAACTAGCTGGGGTTGGGCCCGCGTATACTGTGAATATTGGCACCGGCTACTTATCCAGACTTTGATATTTAGTCACTGATTTTCACCGCCATCCCACAAGCCAGTAAGGGCAAGGAATGGGTTCTGTTCGCCACTGTTTATCGAGTGTTCCAGGACACTCTAGTTCCACACAGAAACCACAGTATTCCTTCAAAGCATGGCCGCAGATCGCATCTCAGTGGTGTCGAATGGCTGTGTGGTCTCCTTCTTGTCCCCCTCTGCTTACCTACTCTGGCCCAGCCACTTCTAGCCTCTTCCTTCGGTGAAGCTATGAGACGCATGCGTGTCCTTTGTCTAGAAAGCTTTCTTACTGCTCGGTTCTTTGGCGATAGCAGGCCTGATATAATCTGACCTCTACAAAGACCAGGCTGCACCCCACACCATTGCCTTCACCATGTTCCATCTTGCAAAATGCTGGGCATTTACATAGGATGCACACTGGTTATTTGTCTCTACCCCTGCAGGAACGCAGGCTTCACAAAGGCCAGGGAATGTGTGTTCACTGGTGACTTTTTGAGCCTAAACAGAGCGCCTGGAAATAGTGGACGTTCGATCCAAGAATGAATACATGAATGGATAAAAATAATCGATGGCAAAATAGAAACACAATAAAAAAAAAAAGTGAACAATAAATACAGGAAAACCTAGTAAGAATCGAGAAAATCAAAAACCTGAATCCAGGTAGCAAGTATTTCCATCTGGCAGAGGAAGCAATGTAAGGCTGATAATACAATGTATTGGTGAAGGTGGGTGGTGGTACACTGCCGTGGGCTGAATGTAAATCTGAATGAGCATTTTTCAGCTCACGTTACTAATACTGAATAAAACCCAGAGAATTTCACCAGATAACCTCTCCTCCCGGGATAAGATGTTCACAGCGGGTGCTGGTCATGGAAAAAGGAAACCACCACCAGGAAAATAGTCTACCCCTTTGAGTAGGAAAACATACATAATTAACAAACGATAGTTTAATTGATGAAATTCAGCTTAATACCGCTGGAAAATACCACGCAATTTGTGCTTTCCCCTCGAGTTCTTGAAATAGGTCTCCCAGTTCTTAAATGGGGTTTTTACATAGTGACTTCCTCCCAGAGCCTGAAGTATAGAAAAGAATACACTTACAGTAATGAACTCTGAGAAATCCAGCGTTAGCCTTGTGACCAAGTTCAGTGCAAACAGCTTGGGGTGGCTTATTTTGCCTATGCAAAATGCTTTGTAGCGGCTACTCTTCAATCCAAACTTAAATAATGTCCAGAATCTTTGGTTAATCGTAATTCATCAGTATCAATGAACTCATTTTAACAAATGTACCCTGGTTTGTTCAAAAATCAATGATAGGAGAACCGGGCCTGGACATAGGGGAACTGTTTTCCTTCATCATTTTCTATGCAATCCTAAGAGAGCTCTGAAAAAAAATAATAAACGCCAGTTTTTAGAAATTACTCTTCTGAGCACTTAAATGGCTGACACTCGCATTCAAACAATGCTATTTTTATGGACAATTGTTTGTTTCTGATTTTTATCTCTTTCCAAGAGTGCTTCAGCAAAGCTCCATTGCCAATCTTTGTGCATCTGAAGTTATTGAATAAAATGGAGTAACTGTGATAAGCTCCTCCAAGGAACTTGTGCCATTAACATACTCTCAGAAACATAGGAAAGTCCAATTTTCCCTCTCTACAAGAAACAATGAACGCGATCATCTATTTTATCAGGGCTAATTAAATAGGGGGAAAAATCATGCTTCACTTTACTTTGAGCAGTACAATTTTTAAAAAATATTTTATTGGCCATTTAAATTTATCCCTTTATACATTTCAAGTTGATTTTAAATATAGATTTAATGAACTCTCACTCTTGTTCTGGAAATCCTTCACATTTGGGCTCCTACATTATCTTTATTATCTTTTGCATCTGTCTGCCAGTAAGAAAGCTCAATTAAGTCTGGCTTAAACAACAAGAGGAAGCTATTATCTCCTGCAAGAAGACGCCCAGAGGGAAGGTGGTTGCGGCAGATCTCACCTGCTTATGCTTCAAGTTTCTGATGGTCTCAGCAAGACTCTCCCTCCATTCATATATGAGGGCTGTGGAAATTCCAGAAGGCAAGGAGAGAGGAAGGAGAATAAACATAAAAATAAGGAGATTCCTGTCAATGTCTCCTTTTCCCTTTCTCTGGGAAGGAAGGGGGAAAAAAAATCTGGAACATTTCCCTCTCTGGGTAACTTCTCTTCATAACTCGAGTAGTCAGGAATGCATGGAGCTCTGAGGCCCTGTCAGTGATCGCTGGGCAAAGACAGGTGAGTGGATTCAATGAAATGAGTCAAGATCTGTGTCCACTTGAGATAGGACAGCCTCTCATTTTTCCCGAGGCCTGGCGGAGACCGGAGAAGAGTAAACAGAATCTCCAGAATGCAGAATACAGTGGAAGAAAACAAGGAAGGAAGGAAGGGAGAGAGGGAGGAAGGAGGGGAGGAAGAAAGGAAAGAAGGAAGGAAGGAAGGAAGGCAGGAAGGCAGGAAGGAAGGCAGGAAGGAAGGAAGGAAGGCAGGAAGGCAGGAAGGAAGGAAGGAAGGAAGGAAGGAAGGAAGGAAGGAAGGAAGGAAGGAAGGAAGGAAGGAAGGAAGGAAGGAAGGAAGGAAGGGAGGGAGGGAGGAAGGAAGGAAGGGCGGTGTGTCGAGTAGCCCACGTCCTCCTGGTTCTTCAAGCTAACCAGCCATACGCCCATGTAAGCTGTTCTTCTGAGGACAAGAAGAAGCTTACCCAAGAAGCAACCAGCTGGTTTGGATTTGAGTCATTGTCCGTGGTTGATGAGGGCTATGAATGGCCTTCCCCAGACAATCATGATCAGAGCTGAGGCCATACGGTTTGGGCCATTTTGGTGAAGCGAACAGGGAAAAGCCCACTGGTGCAACCGGAGGCAGGGTTTCTCATGTGAGTTCAGCGCTGTCGGTGGACATGCTAAGCTTTGCCAGTGATGTCCCCCTTCCAGTGGGAGTATCTGAACTGTTTGTCCATTGGCACGCTTGCTCCCTGTTATGGCACTGATGGCAGTCACAGCCCAGCAGAGTTGCCATCTGCCAAGGCCCTGGTGGCAGGAAGGTGACAGAAACACTCAGCCCACATCAGACCCTCAGCAAGGTTCATGAACGGCTTGAGGGGACTTCAGGACAGAGATAAGACTGGCCACATCCAGGGGGGACAGAAGGGTTCACTGATCTCTCAGTACTCTGACCTGAGTTTTGATGTAGCAGATTTCAGCCTCATAATATACACGTGACAAGTCAGAGAGCACAGCAATTTACTTATACTTGGTTAAGGGGGGAAGAAGGAAAGAAGGGAGAGAGGAAAGAAAGGAGGACAGGAGGGAGGAAGCTAGACATGGAGGAAGAGGATCCTGAAGGAGGAAAAGACCAAAAGGGCAAATCAAGGTAATTCCAAACGATCTTATAGATTTCGTTGCCCTTCAGTTCCAGAGGCAGGCACGATTGCTACTGAGAGGGCCATTATTGTCCTAAGGCGTAGAATCCGCTTCAGTCTACATTCCAAGAACGCGTGGGCAGGACGCACGGGGAGCGGGGAGGACAGAGGGAAACCGAGAGTCCTACGGAGCGGCTGAGGAGAGAGCGGAGCGTCCGGGAAGAAGGTTCGTTGTGCTTTCCATGAGAAGGAGCTGGCATCGCTGTAAGGAAGTAGGCCTACGCTTGGCTGGTGTCAGTGGAATCTGTCTACAGGCCGTCCGCCGGGTGTCTACCTGTGCGGTGATTGTTTGGATGGGTCATGCCTGCCCCAAACAGGGAGCTGACCAGCCTGGACCCGGATCTCAACACTGGTCAAGACGGAATTTAGACAAGGAACTAGAGCTACGCAAAATGCAGCTTAGACCCAGGCAAAGTCCCTTAGATGTCCCAGCCTCTATTAACTGGCCAGAAGGGGACGTGTTCTCCATTATAGCCACTGAGTTTGTTAAAACTAAAAATAGTGAGATTCAGAGAGAATGAGGGTTGTTTTTTTTTTTTAAATCACTTTCAACGTTACAAGAAGTGAACATTACTTACAGCATACCAATTAAACATCTTTATTTTATATAGGTACGAGGCAAGACGTATCGGAAAGAAAGATAGCAAAATGACTCTCCATTAATTATATTAATGTTTGGTTTAGCACTGTTCACAAATTGGAGCCTCTCTGTGTGGCTTTATTTACCAACAGTCTTTTACTTGAAAATCATTAAATTCTGGTCTGCTAGCACTGATGTCAAAGCAGGTTTCATGTAGAGACGTGGAGGAAGAGAAGGAGGCTGAACTTGGGGACCCTGAAGGTTAATATGGAGGTGTCGGTGAAAATGCTACTGGAAAGCCAGTGGTGTCAGCCATCACCAAGCTAATTAGTTCTTGGATTTACTAATATAAATGGTGCTGTAATGAATTGGGAAAATTATGGAGACAAGGGCAGGTAGTAAAATTCTGTAGTTAAGTATATGACTCTCCATCTGTCTAAATGGCTTATATTGACATAAATTCTAATATGAATAAAACATTCACTAAGATCGATATCTAGTCTATGTTCCAACCCAAACGTGACAATAATCTATTCATGGTAGCATTTATTTGATCAAACTCTTTATAGTTACTCCATCTATTTAACAAAAAAAAGCAATAACATTCAACTGAAAATTGAATTAGAGGTTTAAATGCAAAGGAATACTCTTTCTGAAAGTATTTTGGCAAGAACCCTCCATTCCGACAGGGACTTCTTTCTCTAATGGTACGTAGCACTCACAGTACTTAGAAAGCATTTCCATGTTCCAAGTATTTCACTAACACCAATTAATTACTTTTAATTTTACTGCAACAAAATAGGTAAATGCAGGTTGAGAGAGAAGCTGTATTTTTCCAGACCAGATGGCAAGGTCAATGTCAAATTTTAAATTATGCCTACGATTTGGCCTTCAGCCCTGTTTGCTGCTCATTAAGTTAAAAAAAAAAGCCAACAAAAAAACCTACTTTGGCATTGTCAAATGGTGGGAAGGCATGTCTTTCAAAACAATAAAATGAAAGAAAAAATCTATTCCAGACACAGAACAGAAAGATAGTTTACATTTGTATGACGTCTCTATAAAGACAAAGAAGGAGGAAGAGAAGAAGAGGAGGAGGAAAAGGAGAAGAGGAGGTAGTGGGGAGGGAAAGAGCAAGAAGAGGAGGAAGAGGAAGAAGAGAGGGGAAGGAGACAGAGAGGGGCTGGGTGAAACCAACAAAGAAGAAGGAAGGATAGAAACTGGAATCGTAGCACTTTCCTTCTGTGCTTGATAAGCAAGCATTACTCCACTGCTGATGGTTAACTGTAGTGCCCACAACACAAAGCAGGGTTGCTTTCAAATTATCTTTAAAAGGACAGACTAACGAAACAAACAAACAAACAAACAAACAGAAGACACTGTATGTTGGAATGAGGATGACATCCCTTTGTCACAGGATTGTATTCTTGAAATAAATATTTTTCTCCCCATACTGGCCCTCAAAAAAGCCACCTGCTGACTTCAAACTAACACAAATGTGGATGTGACTCAAACGGAGACACTGTTTCCTACGAGCTAAGTCAACGTGTATTCGCAAGTCAGAGTTGTCAAACAGAGGAATGGGGAATTTAGAAGAGACGTTTCCTGGCTGAGTTGGAAAAGCTTCCACCTTAAGTTCCTGTCCAGAGGTTGCTAGTCCATGATCTGGGCAGCCACATCCAGCCTCCAACCTGAACACAACGGAAAGAACCTGAACACAACGGAAAGAACCAAGCGCCCAACCCTAGTAGACCAGGTGAACTATGGTGCCCTGTCCTGGCTTCTCAGCTTCAGCTCTGAGAGTAATACGGAAACCCCTGCCTTCTCCACGTTTAGAATCTTGGGGGAAGAGATGAATAGCTGGCAGAAGTCTGGAGGAAGCTAGAGACGCTCGTTGGAGAGCTTCTGGATTGGACCACCATGTTTGTTTGCATGACGTGCAGTTCAGTGACAGTTCCATTAGTGAGGGACGCAGCCGCTCAAATCCCAGAGGACAGGACACCCCAACGAGAGCCACAAGCAAAAAAGGAAACAGAAAACACACCGCTGATCCCAGTCAACCTATCTCCTGGGTTCTTAGGGCACTCTACAGGGAAACAAGTAAATCAAGGAGACAAAGAAACTGCATGAAAACTTAGTCATGGAGGCCTGGTGGAACTTCACACAGGTATCTAGCAGTGGACACCATTATTGAAGTAATCGGAAGCCATTTCCCCCAACAGCTAACGTAGGTATAGCTTGGAGGTGTCTCAAGATGTACTCACTGTTCATACAACTGAGAAAACAAGCAAGTAAACACCAAATTGAAGTGTTAACCAAAACGGATAGAAAGAACAGAGATCGCCTTTCAAGAGTGGACATTGCCATTCACAGATGCAAAGACTTCTCCATTCAGAAAGAGGCTGTCTCCGGGAAGGACTCCATCAGTGGAAAACCGAGTTCACTGCCATCAAAGATGGAGGTAGCGCTATCTGTGAGGGCCTTCAGTGAAGTGCTTTATTTTTTTTATTCTTCAGGAAATGTGACAGCATTAAAATGTCATAAATTAATATTATAAATATGTATAATTCTAACTATAGGTCCAAACAAAAACTCTGTGTGAATATTTATGAGGGAATTACATAGTCAAATACTGCAACCGATTCAAATGTCCATCAACTACAAGACAATGAGAATGTGATACAGCGTACCCATGCGGAGAAGTATTAGTTGGGCATAAAAGGAATTATCTCCACTATGGCGTGGGTGAACTTGACACACCTGCCACCCATTCATGTGAAATCTGCAGAGTAGGAAAGGCTACAGAGAGAAAGTAGATCCGGGTGTCCGGGGAGCCGGGAAGGAGATGGAGGAACAGGAAGGCGGCAGGAAACGGGTTTCTTTTTGAATTCTTGTGAGTATACTACAAACCGCAGAGACTGCATCCTTCCCACAGACGCAGGATGCAGTTCCTGCATTACTAAAATGGAGGTTTTTTTTAATGACTATTCTCGAGTAGGTACGCATAACTAAATGAATAAGTCAGATATAATTAGACATTAGCTGAGTTCAGTGACAGGTCCACAGGTGCACAGGTGAACGCTAGTTCCTAGTGTTCCTTCGTGGGTCTTGGGGTAAAGGGAAACCTCGTGGAAGACAGTCTGGAGAGGTTTGTTCGGTAAAAATCCAGCAGTGGGATAATGCATGATGTGAATGTTGAGGAACATTAGTTCCTTCCGTTTCCAGATCTTTCTATCGTGATCTTCCTTGTCCATCTTCACTTCCATTCCTACCTACTTGTCACTGGACTCCTCAGAACTACCTTCTCGTCTCTCCTCCTCCTCCTCCTCCTCCTCCTCCTCCTCCTCCTCCTCCTCCATTTCCTCCTCCTCCTCCTCCTCCTCCTCCTCCTCCTCCTCCTCCTCCTCCTCCTCCTCCTCCTCCTCCTCCATCTCCTCCTCCTCCTCCTCCTCCTCCTCCTCCATCTCCTCCTCCTCCTCCTCCATCTCCTCCTCCTCCTCCTCCTCCTCCTCCTCCATCTCCTCCTCCTCCATTTCCTCCTCCTCCTCCTCCTCCTCCATTTCCTCCTCCTCCTCCTCCTCCTCCTCCTCCTCCTCCTCCTCCTCCATTTCCTCCTCCTCCTCCTCCTCCTCCTTCTCCTCCTCCTCCATCTCCTCCTCCTCCTCCTCCTCCTCCTCCTCCTCCATCTCCTCCTCCTCCTCCTCCTCCTCCTCCTCCTCCTTCTCCTCCTCCTCCATCTCCTCCTCCTCCTCCTCCTCCTCCTCCTCCTCCTCCTCCTCCTCCTCCTCCATCTCCTCCTCTTCCTCTCTTTTGTTTGTCATCGTGTCCTTGGCCTACCAAACACCCTAGGACAGAAAATAGAAAGGAAAAAAAAAAGGGCAAATGCCGAACGCAGGAGCTTATCTTCCTTGGGTTTGAGTAGGAAATGTATGCTGTACGCAGATTTAAGAATACAGTAAATGCTGTGATTTTCACATAGAGGTCATCTCTTCCTTTTCTTTTGGAAATTAAATTGCTTCTGCGGTAAATCCCCAAGTTAAATCTCTCTGTCTCTGACAGTGTGAAAGCTATCTTAAGGAGACACAAGGGAGCAGGGCACAGACTGGGATTAGACCGTGGGATTCTGATAAGTTGATCAACTTGGGTTTCCTAGAGGTTGCTGTGAAAATGAAGCAGGCTGGGGGGGATCACCACAAGCCTTCACCCCTGCCTGTGTCATCGCCAGTGAATCCTTACAGATGCCATGTTGGATCCTATCCTTCAATCTGTCTGAGGCTTGACAGTCGAGCTATGACTGCTTCTACACCCGCTGACAGTTTGACAGTTTCTCCCCGAACTACCATCCCAAGAAAAGCTTACCAGGCTACAAAGCAACCACCATCACAAAATTACATAGAAAAGAATTTACA
Organism: Dipodomys spectabilis; assembly: GCF_019054845.1. NCBI lineage: Eukaryota > Metazoa > Chordata > Mammalia > Rodentia > Heteromyidae > Dipodomys > Dipodomys spectabilis. Next base: position 5,111,323 of record NW_024870935.1, read on the forward strand.
AATACATTCACAGTTATTATTTTAGGCAACCACTCTAAAATTAGCATGTACTAGGCCTTGTTTTTTTTTTCCTCAAGTTTTTATTTGCTTATTTATTGTTCTTTCTTCCTTTCTTTCCCAGCTGTATGTTAAGAAAGCCTTCTCTGTGCAATTAAAAGCAAATTTCAGTAATGGGAAAATGCCAGAATAGAAAGTGTCATTTTTTAAATGTGCAAATGTTAAAATATATTCTGTTTTAAATGTAATACCAGTAAAAAAAAAAAAAAAAGAGAAAGAGAGAGAGGGAGAGAGAGAGAGAGACCATTGGGGGAAAAAATAAAATATGTTTCATCCATATGCTTAATGCGATGTGAATTCAGTCTGGATTTTATAATTCCGGAACCTTTTCCATACTCTTTCTCCAGTAACCCAACCTGTATTTACTGAGAATATCAATCAGCTACGGGTTTTATTTTTTTTTTCCAGCATGCAGAAAACACTGCCTAATTAAGCTTTCTTTAATTTGCTCTAACTCAGAATGCCTAGGCGGTGGTACACCGTGGATTATTCATGACCATCCCCTCTCAGAACTAGAAATGGGCCCGAGTCTAAGCCGGCTCCCCGGAGCCAGCAACATTTGTGTATCAAGTTCCCTCTTCGCTCTGCTTTGTGACAGTCTTTCCTGCGTGAGGACACTTGTAGGGGTGAGGTTACAGCATCAAGGCCTTGGCTCATCCCTCCCCGTAACTCCAGTCCTCTGAAATGTCACCGCTCTGTGCTGGCTCCCGTGGGATGGGTTGCCCCTTCTTGATGGATGAAAAGCAGATACGATTGATTGGCTGATCTCAGCCTGCACTCCGAAGAACCTCCGTAGCCTTTGGATGTGTGCACTGATTAACTCGAGTGTGGCAGCCGCTTCTTTATTTGTGGTCTCCATCCAGCGCTCCGTGGACAGAGTCAAGTGGAGTCTCTCTCTCTCTCTCTCTCTAGCACACGATAATTATTTGGGCGATGCCATCCCAAATTCCTCCTCCACCAAGGTAGTTCCCTCAATACTTGGGAAAGCTAAGTTTCCCCCAACATTCTTTACTGTGGAGGGCTGTGTATGTGCTGGAGATGTTTACGGGGGGGATGGGGGGAGGTAAAGCATTTGAGATGTTTACTGGGTGATGTGTTTTAGTGTTTGCAGGCTAAAGGATATTGTCTACCTGGTAGAAAATATGTCCACGCCCCCCGCCAAATGTGCTCCAGGGGAGACTAGCTCCAGCTCTTCCTTTAGAGATGGGGTAGTCTGTGCCCGGCTCTAATCGTGGCTGGTGATCAAGGATTTCTAAGGCAAAGGGTTTCAGGTGCTTTACCCTGAAAACCAACAGAAATCCAGGTTGCTTTGGAAGGCCTTTTGCCTACCAGTCCTGGTCCCCCACACACACTGCCCCCCCCCCCGAAAAGTGCCCTGTACCATTGTCCACAAAACAGCAGTGTAAACCGACCCTGCCAATTCATTTAGCATGACACTTGGTCAAACCTTCTTTCACTGGCTGCTGAGTTGAGTGGGTTGGCGGAGGCCGGTTGGGAAGCTCAGCCTCGCGGCATTTTCGCCTCTCAGCGGGGCTTAGAAAATGGTTGCGTCCATAGCTGCAAGGAAAATACTAGCTCAAGGCCCCGCCGGAAAGGCTTCTCATCGGAATAGGTGTGCAGCCATTTGGGGTCCTGTGTTCGGGTTGTTTTCTATGGACCCGATTCCCAGAAACCAACTCCCACCAGAATAGTTGCGTGGATGCCCATACGCTCACTGGGCTTTCTTTGTATTCCTGAGGCAAATGCCTAATTATCCATCCACTGCGGAGCTAGCTCCTGTCGCTGGGTGGACACGGTGGACGCCACCTGTATCCTTAATTTTGATATGAAAACCTTTGATATTACAAGTTGTGTTTAACATTTCAAGCCTCATTTGCATCCATTCAATTCAGCGGGTTTCTAAGCTCACAGGACAGTGCCAGGCGGAGGGAAGGAAGACTGAGCACGTAGCAGTAGCCTGAAGGTATGTTACAGGACATAATAATAAGCAAACGGCTGAAGAATATGTAGAGTTGATTGGCACTGGGTACAGTAGATGAGACAGTTGTCCTGGAAGGTTTCTCCAGGCAGATAAATAGTTTTAAAGTGATGGATAGAAGTGGAGCAGTGGCGGTTCTCCCCTCGAATTCTAGCTCCTCAGGAGGCTGAGAACTGAGGATCACTGTTTGAAGCCAGCCCAGGCAGAAAAACAAGTTCTTGAGACCCTTACCTCCAATTAATGAGCGGAAAGCCAACCGTGGAGACGTGTCTCAAATGGTGGAGCACCAGCCTCAAGAGAAAAAGCTAAACCTGAGAAGCCAGCCCTCAGCACTGGTACCAAAGAACAAAACAAAACAGATGATTGAAGTTCTGACGGAAGGTAGAATTTCTTGACACGCAGAGGATGCTGGCTGCAATTCACCAAACCTTCAAACCGGGGCGCCAAATCTCCCACAGATCTCAGCGCTGCTGTGGAAAACATCAGTTCTTGTTTTTAATTTTTTAATTTTTATTATTACCACGAGTCAGGGAAGTCTTTGATCATCTCCACGTAGATGAGAAGAAGGGCCAAGGCGGCAAACAGCTTGTGCGTGCCTCGAGCAGAGAGCCACCAGCACTTGTAACCCAGACACCTGCTAACCTGCCTTGCGTGAGCGTTTACCCGTTATTTGCCTGGGGCAGAAATAAATGAGTAAGTAGGCTTTCACCAGCCACATCACGTGAGGCCCTGTGTGATGGCATTATGGGAAGCAGCACCGAGCATTCTTCAGGGGCTTTAAAAAAAAAAAAATCATTATTTGTGACAGGCTGGGATGTACCTGACCTCTGCCCTGCGCCATTTTTCTCGGGAGCGGGCCTCAGAGTCCTCACAACCGCGGGGCAGATGGCCTTTGCTCTTGGGAGGAATCCTTTGAGAGAAATCTGCCTTCCTAATCCTCCAAGACTTTTAAAACTGCATTACAACAAGGATGGATGTATTAAACACCTCAGCTGTCAATGAGCAGAATCAATAACTGTGGGTACATAGCTTACATTCTGTCTACTTGAACAGGGTTTGCCGTGTTTGGAAAGGAGAGTAGACTTGCTTTTGACAAGTTGGTACAAGCTGATTCAGGAAATAATACAGCTGTAGAGCTCCTCACGGTCCTCCCATCTTTTTCAAAGGGGGGGTGGGGATGGTGTAAAACTGGTGATTGGAAAGGGCAGGCCATTGCTGAGTGTATTATCAGGGGCAGTGTTTGGATTTGCGTGTTGTGTCTTGAGAGTCAGTTACCAACGCCCAGAGAACACAAGAATTGGAGGTTGGCCCAGGGGCCAGTGGCTCACGCTCATCATCCTAGCTAGTCAGGAGGCTGAGATCTGAGGATCACCACCATTGGAAGCCACAGTGCAGAGCAAAAAAAAAGCCTGTGGACTCTTCTCCCCAATTCACCGCCGCAAAGTCAGAAGTAGAGGTGTGGTTTAGGTGGTAGAGCGCCAACTTTGGGCAAAAAAAAAAAAAATAAGCCAAGTGAGAGCGTAGGCCCTGAGTTCAAGCCCCAGTCCTGGTACTAAAGAAATAAACACCAAAAGGAACAGAACCTCACGCTGGAAGGGAACGGTGGTTCAGGGTATAGAAGACGTGGAGTATCTGGCTGGAGAGAGAAACTATGGCTCTGAGTTGGCTGACATCTGCAGAGGAGAAGCGAGAGGAAGTCAGCCCAAGGGAGAAGCAACCGTATTGAAGGGCTTCTCCTAGCCCTGGGGGGCAGGGAGGGTCAGAGGACAGGCCCAGCGGAAGTCCTGGGAGGAAGGAAGGGCTGACCAGGTGAAGTCTCCCAGGACCACCAAGTACTGGAGGACTTTCAGCAGAAACGGCGCCCTGATCAGATAGAATTCTTCAAGTTCTATTGATGCGCAGGAGACCAGCCCAGAGGGCCCCACAGGTCCATGGCAGGTCCTGGGGTCAAAGATGGTGATGTCAGCAGGGCTGGGCTGGCGCTGGGACATTTGAGAAGAGTCCTCAGACCCCAGTGACTTCAGACGGTCCTCTGGCAGCTGAATTGTATTCTTGTGGGATGTAAGAATATCGAACATGGTGTTTCGAGTTGCAAAGTGGATTCCTGACTGATGATCTAGCCTTGCCAAAACGAAAGGCACACAATGGCATGTTAGTGGGGTGGGGTTGTTGGGTTTTTTTTTTTTTTTCTTTTCTGGGCAGCTCTAGCCACCTCTACCTCCACACTTAGAGTGTAATCAATAAACATAACAGAGACTATTCATTCCCCGGGGATGGAGTGTGACAAAAGAGCTCTATTCACAGTGGTAATAGCCAGACTTCTCTCGTTCCTGCGCTTTGTGTCTTATGGCAGGAGGCCTTCAGTCACCCAGCTCAGCTACAGTTCCGGGTGATTAAATGCTCCTCGGAGATAGGGATGTTCACAAAGCTGGGCTGTTTACGAAGCTCTTGATGGCTCAGACCGCACCCCCCCCACCCCACCCCCCCCCCAAGACAAGGTTGATGGAAGAAAGCATAGATAGCCACGTGCATTCCAAGGTCGTGAAATCCAAGTGCTTCTGGAAGGTTTGGCTTAACGCGTTCAGGATGTCCTCATAAAAAAAAAAAAAAAAAAGAGGAATATGATCAAAGCAAGTCGCCCGGTTTTCGGTGAATATGTTTCGTGGCGTTTTAGTGGGCACCTGCTAATGAGAATTAAACATAAAAAATTCTCTCCGAGGCAATGGTCATTTTCTTTTCCAGGATGGGGGGGGGGTCCCATTCACCTTTTGTGGGAGGCTGTAGACCAAGGTACTGGCAAGTACTTGTAAATGGTTAACGTTCATTAGAGTGAACTTCGCAGTCCAGGGCTCGTGGCTCTGCGTGTATTTTAGAGCAATTAAATATGATTTATTCTTCATCCCTTATTGACTTGTTCATCCAGCAAATGATTATTGACTGCTTACTGCTATGGGAGACAATATGAGGCCTACAAAGAAGGCTAATTAATAATAATAATGGCGAACGTTTTGGAGAAGACGTTGGGAGCCAGCCCTCCGGCGTATCTCCCTCCATCACTACACCTGCCTTTGGAAACAGCTGTCTTTCTTGCTTCCAGTTGGTGGAGAGCAAACCCGAGGCCTAGACCACCAAGGTCCAGGGAATATGGCGGTCCAGGGTCAGCCTGGAAATTGAACCCGAAGACTCTGCCAGAACTCCTCACACAGGAGCTTCATTCAACCTGCCACACGCCGGGCGGCTGGCCGGCCCACGTTCTAGAAATACTGTTCTAGAAATACTTTTAGACTACTGGCGAAAGTAAGGCTTCTCAGAAGGTCAGAATACGGCAAATTCAAGTACTAACGCAGGCAAACACCAGTTCGGGAGTAAAATAGAATTTTCACACAAAAGCAGTGGTTCTCCAACTCGGCCGGAGGTAGGAAAATACCGTAGAGTTTAAGACACCGATACTTGATGCCTTCATCCCAATCCTCATTTCTGGCTTGACTGACCTGGCATGCGCAGTGCAGCTAGATTTTTAGGCCTCCCTCCCCCTTTCCGGGGGTGGTGGGAAGGGGGACTTGGGCCTCTATGGCACAGCCAAGTTGAAGCCCACTGAGCTACAAGCGCGGGGGTAAATTAGGAAGGGAATAGACCCAGAATTGCTTCTGCAAAGAACTCCTAACTTTTTGAAAGGTCAGAAATATCAGAGGCCGAGAATGGACGTATTTATCAAGAGTGGGAATGCAGCAGCTCCTTGGTATTCAAATTGGGGGTCTCAGGACCTGCCGTGTTGGACTCACCACAGAACTGTTTAGAAGTGGGAGATGCCTGGCTCTCTCTCCCAACCCCCCCCCCCCCAGTCAGAAGCCACATCCTCCCTCCGGACGTTGGCACACCCCAAATAATCCACTTAAAAATGCACAGGGGATGCTCAGGCCAGGAAAATGGTGGACACTCAAGAGAAAGGAGAGGTCGATGCCACAGGAGCATGTCCGGGCAGCTCATGAGATGCTCTAGCATACAACACACAGGTAGATTCTCTTCTGTGGGAGGATGGCCGTCTGTAGAGTTCCTGGTAAACGCAATGTGTGCTCTGATGATTCCTGATGATAAGCTGAGGATGGAGTGCCAAGCAGAGGAGAGAAGAGAGAAGAGACAGGTGTGTGGCAGCTCTTAGGGCCGCTTCCAAGAGAGTTCTCCGTGCTCAGGGAGTCTGCTCAAGACTCAGGCTGGGGTGCCATTCAGGAGGCTGGTGCTTATCTTCAAAACACATTGTTTTACTTTCAGGAATTCTTATCTCCTCCAGCAGCCCGACTCTGGAGTTACATTATGTATCCGGATAGAGATAGAGGCTACATGTTACTCGTGATCGGCAGCCGGAGTATGGAGAAGAGCTTTCTTATTTTATCCATAATATACTTTCTCCAGAATATTGGAGTCTGTGTAAAGGAACAGGAGATGAATTGAATGCTAATGGTGCATACAAGGCATTTAGCTTTATCTAGCGGCAATGTGAGAACTGTCAGAGCATAAAATTCCCATGTGATCGTGGTCCAGGGAGTTTGGTAAACTAGTCTGATTGCAAGAGATTACTGATAATTCTTGGGGAATGGCATTTTTATGTGTTCCACAGCTGAACATTCTTAACCTAGAATGCTTATCATGTGAATACATAATTAAATATAATCAATATACTTTTATATTGGAATATATGATTATATATAGATACAATTGTGGTAGCATATATACTTACGTATATATAATTTTGTGAAACACTCTGTTAAATATCTATGTTAAAAATATAAATGCTAAATATATATATATATATAATTGGTAAGCCTTTCAGACGGCTAACAGCTTCAGTATCTGGGGGTCATGACTAAAACAGGAAGTACTGCTTTATGTTTCGCAATGTGCCAATTTATGAAAGTTCTTATTGGTCAAATAAGAATACATTATTCATGGGCCTAAAAGAATTTTTTTTTCACCTGAGAGGAAACATTTCATGATGCAGTGCTTCGTTTTGTGTAGATTGGTTTGTGGAAGAAAGGCAAGGCAAGGTTGTATAGGAAGGGATTTTGTATTATGAATAGAATTACTTCAGTCAACCTTAAAAAATTCATAGAAAAATACAGCCCATCCAATCAAAGAATACTTTCCAATTGGAACTGACATTAGAGACGGAATAAATAAATGTGCGGATCGTACCTAAGAAGTTATCCTCTGATCACCAATTTTAAAATATCCTACCGAAATGATCACAGATGGGTCGATTTCGGCATAATCAGACTCCCAGGGAGAAATTTCCAGTCTCCCAGGCCTTGTAACCTGAGACTGCAATTTTTGAGCACTGCCACTAGGGGGTGATGTGTGCCTTGGCTGTGATCACCTGATGAAGTCCTTCTGAACCCACTGAGCTGATAGGATTTGTAAACTTGAATGCTCAAAGTCTTTCCTGCATGTGGGAAAGACTCAAAACAGCAAAACAAAAGCGGGCATCTTTCTCCAGAGGGACGTGGAGGAAGACGGTACTTGATGGTGTGTTGATGACTGACGTCAAAGCAAGTTGCACGGTGGGGTTTAAACCTCCCATCAGGAGGCAGTAGGGAGCTGGTGAAAATATCTAAATAACTAAGTAAATAAAAGGTAGCATGATAAGTACGTACATTAAGGAGAATCAAATAAACACAAGGATGCAATGTGTGTGTGTGTGTGTGCGTGTGTAAGACACCTAGCTCATAAAGATATCCCTAGTGAGACCATCTTGTCAAATTCCGATAGCCATAATGTAACTCATTATAAACAACAAAAAAAAAAACACCAAGTGTGTGGGTCACACCTCTACTGGGTAGGTAGAGATCAAGAGGAACATGGTTCAAAGCTGGCTTGGTCAAAATGGAAATTCTCCACCGATAAAACAGCTGGGCGTCGTAGCACATGCTTGTAGTCCTTGCTGCAAAGACAATATGACTAGAAGACTGCCCTCTGATTAAAAAGTGAGCTACTATTTGAGGAAGAACAAAAGGCGAAAAGGGCTGAGGGCCTGACTTAAATGGCATAGCACCTGCCCTGCTAGCACAAGGCCCTGAGTTCAAACCATAGGACTACCGAAGGAAAAGCAACTTGTAATAAGAAAGAATAAGAGAGCCAGCAGGTGCCGGCAGCTCACGCCTGTCATCCTAGCTACTCAGGAGGCTGAGATGGAGGATCACAGTTCGAAGCCAGGCCAGGGAAGGAAAGTCCATGAGACTCTTAGCTCCGATGAACTCTTAGAAAACAGGAAGTGGCACTGTGGCTCAAGCGGTAGAGAAAACAGGAAGTGGCACTGTGGCTCAAGCGGTAGGATGCCAGCCTTGAGCAAAAAGACCTCAGGGGCAAAAAGCCCTCAGGGATGGCACTCAGGCCCTGAGTTCAAGCCCCAAGACTGATACAAACTTAAAGAATGAGAGGAAAGGAGATAAGGATGGGCGCCTGTGATGCAGGCCATTCTATGTGTCCAAGTTGTGGCAAAGGCCTTTGGGCCTAGGATTCAGGTGTGCTACTAATGAAAACTAAGGATGTCCCAGGAGTCTCTGAGCCGCTCTGCTCACCGGCTCCCCAGCTCAGCTACCACCTCCGCTTCTGAATCTCTCCTTTCCTCCTCTCCTCCCTGGGCACCCCTTTACTCCCGTGGCCCTGGAATTGAACTCTGGCCTCTGGTTCTTATCTCTTCTCTTCAGGGACCTTGGCTGAGCCTGGGGAGGGGAGGGGGGCGGCGGCGGCGGCGGCTAGAGTTCTACAGGAGGGTTGGAAACCCATTTGGCGTTCAGCAGGGGTGGGAATGGGGGTAATGATATGCCCTCATCAACACCCCCTCCTGGCTGCTCCTCTTCATCAGAATGAGAATAGGGCTCCTCTCTCGGGGTGCTCCACACCTCCCTGAGCCCAGGTATGTACCCTAGGATCAGGGCTCCTTCTCCGTTTTCCTGAGGAAAATATGAAAATATGACAAAAGCTGGCTTCACTGTCTTCCTGTTCTGCTAAAAGACCAAGGCTCACAGTTTGGTCTCTGAACTGGCTAATCCTGTCTGACAATTACCTGGTTAGCATCTCTTTGAAGTGCTCCTGGCTGGGGCGTGTTGTGGAATCAGGGCTGGTAGGGAAAGGCCTTTCCAGCCGAACACCACCAAATCCTTTGCTTCTGGAACTCTGGCTAGGGAAGGCCTTGCATAATCCAGGTCACTGCGCATTCGCCACCGAGCTCTTGGAAGCCTGGGGCAGTGGCCGTGTCTTTCAGCAAAGAGGGAAGGTCTGCAGGAGGAATCCCGGGCCATGGGTTTGTCCAAGAGGAAATCAAGGCTCACAGTCCCCTCCCCCAGGGCCTGGGGCCACTGGCAGAATACCAGGGGGACAGGGCGGCTCCGGTGGACCTCCTCTTTAAGGGAAATGACTGGCCTTTGCCAGGGGAATTAGCTTCAGCAGAGGACAGGTAGACGCCTTTACTTGCTATTCTTTCATGGTGGGGATAGGATAGAGCTGGAAGTTCAAACAGCCAACCGTGAAAATTCAAATCTATTCCTTTTTCATCCCCACCTTCCTCCCTCCCTCCCTCCTTCCCTCCCTCCCTCCTTCCCTCCCTCCCTCCCTCCCTCCCTCCCTTCCTTCCTTCCTTTCTTTGTTCCTTCTCTCTTCCCTCTTCTTTTCTTTTCCATTTTTCTTCCCTCCCTCCTTCTCTCCCTCTCTTCTTTTCTTCTTTCCTTCCTTCTCTCTGCCTTATTCCTCCTTTTTCTTTTCTTTCCATTTTTCTTCCCTCCCTCCCGTTCTCCCTCCCTTTCTCCCTCCTTCCCTCCCTCCCTTCCTTCCTTCCTTCCTTCCTTCCTTCCTTCCTTCCTTCCTTCCTTCCTTTTCTTCCTTCCTTCCTTCCTTTTCTTCCTTCCTCCCTGCTTCCTTGTCATTTTCTTTTCTTTTCTCCCTTCCTTCCTTTCCCTCCCTAACTCTCTTCCTTCCTTCCTTCCTCCCTCCCTCCCTCCCTTCCCTCCCTTCCTTCCTGCTCTTTTCTTTCCTTATTCCTCTTTTTCCTTTTTCTTCCCATTCCCCTCCCTCCCTCCGTTCCCCCTCACATCAAGCTGAGGGCCTAATGTGCCCTTTATAAGCTGCACATGGTCCTGGGTGAGCAACTTCAGGCATCTCCCAGCTCCCTTTTCTCCATCTGTGAAATGTTCATAATAATAGTACCTCACACGGCTGTTTGGAGGAGAAAATTTATTAATATATGCAAAGCACTAGCACCAAATGCCAAGAATACAGTAAGCACCTATTAAAAGTTACTTGTCCTTGTTCCTCAACATACAAGTATGGATCCAGGCTTTGGACAGGGCTTCTAAGGGGCTTGGCTAAGGCCAATCAGAATCTCCCCCGCCGAGGCTCGGTTTCTAGCATTTGCTACCACGATTATGTTTTGAGTATTTCTCAGCATCTTTTTCTTTCTGTCTGTCTGATTTCATACTCATTGGCAAGTCATCTCTCGGTCTCTATTTCCTAAGCATATTCTACACCGTGTCCCTGGGAGGATACCGTGTGTAGTGAGTAAAGCCGAGAGGAAAACAAAAGCAGTAATGTGGAAACCCCGAGGTACACGGAGAAAATAAAAATGACGGAGCCCTCATGTGATGTTGCTTCATCTTGAAAGTGCTTTGAAAACATTAACTAATTAATTAATCAAAAAGAATTTCTACCAATCAGTGAAAATGCTCTTTACAATGTATTAAGCCTCTTGAAAGGTATTATTTATTCAGCAATGTTTTCTCTTCCCGTCTTAAAGAATTCATCAATTATTTTTCTTTCTTTTTGAGACATTTCAGATTTTGTGTAATTTCTGCACCATCCCTCTACACCATACATGTCCTGATCTGGGTGTGTGCACACAGGTACACAGACACACAGACAAGTGTGTATATAACAAACACAAATTGTTCCTATAGGATTGTGTCGGCTGACAGTAGGTGCTTTCTAAGATTCTCTCTTCCACTATATTTATCAGATTTTTGTTGACCTGCCAAGAAATTTAACACAAAAAATTTCTTGTAGAATCTCAAGAATCCATGTCATTCATGGTGTCTGTCTACTTCTGTGTGTCTGTCTTCACGGCCTCATGACTGAGTCACTCTAGAGCTGGCCCTTGCTCACCCACCCAAAGAGCCTCCAAAATACTCCTGTTTACAGTGTGACTTCATCTCCCTGTGACACAGCAGAAGTAATACTCATCGGATGTCCATTAATTCAACCAATATCGAGCACCTGCCATTTATTTATTTATATATTCCTCCAGCACCTACTTTATTCAGTGCAAGTCTTTGTGTGAGTCACAGTGACGGTTTGAAAGCTGACCCAGACGGGATTGGTTACTGCATTCAAGGAGTCTGTTATCCAACAGGGAAGAGAAGGCAAAGAGCATCAATAACTTTAAAACAAGAGAGACCGGATGAAACTGACTTGTGGAAAGCAGGAGGAGAGAGTCTGGTTCAGAAAGAGGCAAAGTAAGAGTGTCGGGGATGGGACCTGGGTGAAGGAGAACATGGTGAGTGGGAATTGTTGACTTTGGCTTCGCCTGGGTGGACATAATTTATGAAGAATGACTTGGTCCATTGTTTGGGAAATGTGTGATGCTTGCAGGACTACGCTTGGTCCCAAGCAGACATAACCAATCAACCGCATTACTCAGAACCATGTCAATGGGAACTATCATCTCCGGATCCTTCTGGAGACCACTGCCAGATGGAAAGGGCTGCAAGGTGCTGGTGTAAGCCATTCCAAGGCAGCGGCAGGGGGGCTTTTAAGTGATGAACTGAGGAAGCAAGGTCTGACCTGACATAGTGATTGAAGCATGATTTCAGATTCAACACCATTAGCATCATTTGATATTCCGTGCTATTATAATCTAAGTATGCTTCCGGCAGGCTTTTCTGCACCTTAATCAAGACTTTCAAATATTTTATGGAAAAAAAAATTTTAAATCTTATCTAGCTGCTTCTCTGTCAGTCTCTGTTTCTTGCTGTTATCGATTTTCTAATAATAGGAGTTTACCTCTTGTTTCTTAATTCCCTACAGGCTTGTAAATTACGCCTTGTTAGAAGGCTTGCCTCAAACTGACGTCCATGGGTCCTAAAACCATTGTGCAGGGAATGTGTCAGAATTTAAATTCAGATATGATTGCCCTTCTGTGAGCTACGTGGACCTCATTGCTTTGCCCTGACTGATTTCTAAGAGGATAAGTGGTTGTCATATAAGATACTAGATAAAATCTCTACCTTTATTTACAGATCCCAGCCTTTGTTATCTTTTTGGGGTGTGTGTGTGTGTGTGTGTGTGTGTGTGTGTGTGTGTGTGTGTGTGTGCAAGGTACCTTAGGAGAAAGGCAGATGCTGGTCTAGGGAGAACTCCCTGCCACCAGACCAATCTGGCTGGTTGGAATCAAGTTCTGAAGGTTTCTCCAATCAGTGTGTCCTAAGTGGAAAATAAAATAGCACGTGCTGAATCTTCTAAGGGAGGCATGAAATGTTGGAAACAAACGTGGAAAACTCCAGTCATTTGTAAATACTCAGTTTATTTCTGCTTCTAAATGCTCCTTATGCATGTAAAAACCATTTTTTTTAAAAAAAATCTAATCCTGTAAAAGTTTCTCCAAAGTTGAAGAGACCGTTGTCTACTGAGTGTGCAAATGACCTGGGAAATGGTCCACCACACCACTGCCCACACTCAGTAAAACAAAGACAATGGGGTTCGCTCATGAGGATTCAGGAACGCTGGTCTCAGTGATACTTGACTGGTTTTGAACTATCCTGCTTACCTAGTACCATGTACAGTATATGTATTTTTTAATCCCAAATAGACCAAATGATGGCCTACCATTACTCTCACCCAACTGACGGCAGAAATGGCGCTTGAGAATTCTTGGAGAGTGAATAGGATCCCTGACCGTGAGGTCACGGGCACACGGCCCGCCATCTCCGGTACCTGTCTCCTCTGCCTCCCTCTGCGGTGGGACGGAGGGGGTTGGAAGTGGACCAACGCAGAGCTCACTCTTGAAGCATTCTTCTAGGGAACGTAGGGTCTCATCAAGAACTGGAAGGGGGGGGGCGGTTAATGTTGACTCTTTTGAGACCTACACATCTCAGTGTAGAGCTAGGGAACAGGCCCCACGTCTGCAGTGGACAAATAAATCTACAGGCGAGAGTGGTGCATGCGTAGTCCTGTGCCTGTCGGCAGCCGTGCATGGAAGGGACACAAGTTCAGGGTGTGACTAGCTCCCGGAGAGGACAGAACAGGACCCACGACGCTCCCCGCGGTGTTAACCTGGCAGCGTTCCCAAATGGAAAGGTATTCAGCAGCAGCCTGCTCTTTGTGATCACAGATTCCGTGTTCTTCTCACTCAGCACGCCTAAGTACGGCAAAACTGTACCAAATGCAGTCCCCTCCTCTTTAGTTTCTGGTGTGTGTTGGTCATGGGTTCAAGGTCAGGTTTGAAATGGTAGCGAGCAGGGAAGAATGAAGACAGACCCTGTGGGATCTGGTGCTGGGTGGGAGGATTGGGGCAGAGGTTTTTTGGGGCTTGGTTTCCAGAGGCACTGCCTGTCAGAGTGTGGGTGCCCCAGGACTCAGGCAGGGACCCCTGGACAACTTGGAGGCCTCCTCTGTCACGATGACATTCCCGTCCGTGAGAGACGTCTGCCTTGGACACACGGCCCGGCGTGAGGAGTCTGTCTGTGACCTCGGCACCGATCGAATCTCTGCTTTTGTACGGAATTTCTAAAACCGGCATGGCTTATTCCTTCATTGTGGGGGGGGAAGGGGGGGTGATAGTGGGGTTCATCTACAGCTGCAACCAGCAACCTGCCTCGTGCCTGCTCTCCGTCTGCTTTGAAGTCATACGCGTGGGTTCAAATCCCAGCTCTTCTACTTACCAGGCTGTAAGATCATGATCACGTGTGTGTGTGTGTGTGTGTGTGTGTGTGTGTGAATGGGGGGGAGGAGAGGGAAGGACAGAGGGTTCAAAGACTGCCAGCTTCTTACGGAGGAAAGCGAAATGTGAGAATGTGTTAAGTCACACTTTCCTCTTGGGGTCTGGTGGACGTAGGTGTGTTGAGAAACCTCCTTCCTTATGTATAAAATGGACAGTAGCCCACGCAGGAGTGACTGTTGGGGTATAAGGTAAGAACAGATCGGAGCGGGGGCTCACACGTACCTCGAGGATAGCGTACGGCTTCCCTTCGGGGTTTTTACTGTATCACCATCTCTGGTCTAGTTTATGTGGGGGGGGGGGTCTTCTAGTCATCTGATTGGCTACTGAGTGATGGAGAGGAGCAAGGTGGTTCACCTTGGGGAGTGGGGGAGGAGGGGGGAAGGCGTGTGCACCAGTCACACTGGAGTTGAATTCCTGTGACTGGACCAGCTTCTCAGCCTGCCCCCCCTCCCTCTCAGGTTAGTGGAATGAAAATAGTTCCTGTCCTAAGAATGGTTATTCCTGTTCCAAGAGGTGTGCGTTGTGTGCATGTGTGTTTGTGCACAGGTGTTACAGAGACACAGAGAGCGAGCTTAAGACGCACCAAGGACAAAGGGAGAATATATACATATGGAGAATGAAAGCAGTCCTATCTTACCCTCCTGGAACCTTACAGTCTAGAAGGTCTGGATGATTCTAGAAACCTAGACTCCCTAAATCAGGATAGGAGAAACTTGAAGTTACAGGATGTCTTGGGAGTTTACAGGAGGAAGGGATTAGCAGGAGAGAGAGAGAAGCAGAGACAGAGAGACAGACAGAGACAGACAGAGCGAGCTATAGCTCCAATGAAGGGCCGCAGGAGCGGATGCGGTTGAGTAGGAGTTTGCTTGATGACTTCGGGCTCTCCATGCAAGTTCCCCCTGGGCACCAGAGGCCTGGGGTCACCTTGCAAGTAGCACACTAGCTCAGAGAGCAAGGCTGCTCCCCGCATCCCCCGTCCCCACCCCTCCCTCAGGGTCACGAAGGAGGGGGGCTGAGAAGCCAGTAGAACGTGGATGCATTTGTGGAGTGAACTTAAAAGTAATGCCTAAGCCTTCAACTCACAGCTTTACTCTGCATGCCTATTTAACTGAACGCACAGACACAGGCTGGGCACACACACACACACACACACACACACACACACACACATCGGGCCCTGACCCCTCTTGAACTCACACCAGTTCTCTAGGTCTCCTGAGTGGAAGGGACTCAAGTGTGTGCTATGAATGCCAGGAGGCTGCTAATAACCTTGGCAAAGCTCAGCCCGATGCCGGTTTGCGGGAGACCAGAGGAGGCTCTCGGAGCCTTGGTACCCAGGGTATCACCCTCCAGCAGGTGCTCCCCTGGGGGGGGGGCCGGGATGGTGGCAGGGGGGCTGGGTTTCCTTCTAGAATTAATCCTCCAGGGATGAGAATGAACGAAGCCCAGCCAGGCACGGGTGGACAGCACCAGCCAGCACAGAGAGGGACAGAACCTCAGCCGCTGAAGGCCCAGCAGCAGGGGTCCGGCTCTTTCTCCTGGTTTTGTTTGCTGTTTTTTTTTTTATTTTTTTTTCCTTTTTTCTCCCCTTTTGTCATCAGTGGCTCCGAAAGTGAATTGGGTTTTTATTTATTTTAGTGGGAATTCCCTTGATGGAGGGAAGAAAACCAAAGTCCTGTGTGATCTGAGGGCACCTGCATTTGGGGGAGGAGGTGGGACCCCTCACCCCTCCCCCTCCCCCCTCCCCCTCCCCACACCCTCACCCCTCCCCCTTCACCTCTCCCCCTCACCCCCACCCTCACCCCTCACCCCTCACCCTTCACCCCTCCCCCTCACCCCCACTCCTCACCCCCACCCCTCCCCCCTCCCCCTCCCCCCACCCCTCCCCCCCACTCCTCACCCCCACCCCTCCCTCCTCCCCCTCCCCCCACCCCTCACCCACTCCTCACCCTTCACCCCTTACCCTTCACCCCTCCCCCTCACCCCCACTCGTCACCCCCACTCGTCACCCCCCCACCCCTCACCCCCCACCCTTCACCCCTCACCCTTCACCCCTCCCCCTCACCCCTCACCCCCACTCCTCACCCCTCACCCCCACCCCTCCCCCCTCACCTCCTCATCCCTCACCCTTCACCCAACCCCCACATCCCCCACCCCTCCCCCTCCCCCCTCACCCCCCCACCCCTCACCCTTCATCCCTCACCCCCCCACCCCTCACCCTTCATCCCTCACCCCCACCCCTCCCCCCTCCCCCTCCTCCCACCCCTCCCCCCACCCCTCACCCCCACTCCTCACCCCCAACCCCCTCCCCCCTCCCCCTCCCCCACCCCTCACCCACTCCTCACCCTTCACCCCTTACCCTTCACCCCTCCCCCTCACCCCCACTCGTCACCCCCCACCCCTCACCCCCCCACCCCTCACCCCCCACCCTTCACCCCTCACCCTTCACCCCTCCCCCTCACCCCCTCACCCCCACTCCTCACCCCTCACCCCCACCCCTCACTCCTCACCTCCTCATCCCTCACCCTTCACCCCACCCCCACATCCCCCACCCCTCCCCCTCACCCCCCCACCCCTCACCCTTCATCCCTCACCCCCACCCCTCATCCCTCACCCCCCCACCCCTCACCCTTCATCCCTCACCCCCACCCCTCACCCCTCCCCCTCACCCCCCCACCCCTCACCCTTCATCCCTCACCCCTCACCCTTCATCCCTCACCCCCACCCCTCACCCTTCATCCCTCACCCCTCATCCCCCACCCCCCTACTCCTCACCCCCCACCCTCACCCCTCATCCCCCACCCCCCTACTCCTCACCCCCACCCCTCACCCCCTCATTCCCCACCGCTCAACCCCCACCCCTCACCCGCACCCCTCTTCCTTTCCCCCCAAAGATGCAGCCCAGTGCACCTGGGGTGCAAAGCCCCGACCCCCACCCCCCTCCACTGGCAGCCTGGGGACCTCCTTGAGGCCCACTTGTTCTAGGGAACAAGGCCCTGCCCGGGTCAGCCCTGCAGACAAAGGCATGGCAAGCGCCTCCGCCCACCAGCCCCCCTCCGTGACCTCTGCTCCCCCCCTCCCCATCCCGCTGCCAGGTCGGCTCCCGCCGTGGGGCGCACGGGCGGGCAGTGCTGTGTGTGTGGGGGGGGTGCGCGCGTGTGTGCATGCGTGTGCATGCCTGCGTGTGTGTGCATGCGTGTGCATGCCTGCGTGCGTAGATGCGCATGTGTGCATGCCTGCGTGCGTGTGTGCATGCGTGTGCATGCCTGCGTGCGTGCGCGTGTGTGCATGCCTGCGTGCATGTGTGCATGCGTGTGCATGCCTGCGCGCATGTGCATGCCTGCGTGCATGCACGTGTGTGCATGCCTGCATCCGCGTGCGCCCTAGCTCAGCGCGTGCAAGTGCCGGGGTGCGCGCGGGGGTGCAGGGGCGGGTGCGCGCGCAGCAAGCAGGAGCGCATAGGGGGGGAACGCGTGTGCGCGCGCAGCCAGCCAGGGTGTGCACGTGCGGGAGTGGAGTCCAGGCGCGGGAGCGAGCACAGGGAGCCAGAGCGCGCGAGGGGGGACGCGGGTGCGCGCGCAGCGAGCCGGGCTCAGGGCGGAGGTCTGGGGTGCGCGCGCAGCGAGCCGGGCACAGGGCGGGGGGGGGGGGCGGGTGCGCGCGCAGCGAGCCGGGCGCAAGGGGGGGGGGCGCGGGTGCGCGCGCAGCCAGCCGGGCTCAGGGAGGGGGCGGGTGCGCGCGCAGCGAGCCGGGCGCAGGGCGGGGGGGGGCGCGGGTGCGCGCGCAGCGAGCCGGGCGCAGGGCGGGGGGGCGCGGGTGCGCGCGCAGCGAGCCGGGCGCAGGGCGGGGGGGCGCGGGTGCGCGCGCAGCGAGCCGGGCGCAGGGCGGGGGGGGGCGCGGGTGCGCGCGCAGCGAGCCGGGCGCAGGGCGGGGGAGGCAGGGCGCGGGTGCGCGCGCAGCGAGCCGGGCGCAGGGCGGGGGAGGCAGGGCGCGGGTGCGCGCGCAGCGAGCCGGGCGCAGGGCGGGGGGGCGCGGGTGCGCGCGCAGCGAGCCGGGCGCGCGGCTCGGGTCTGTTGGCAGAGCGGGCTGAAGGCTGGTCGGGTGGCGGCATCTCGGGTCGCGCCGGGCGGCCCCCTCCCCCCTCCTCCTCCTCCCCGCCCTCCCTCCCACCCTCCCCCTCCTCCCCGCCCCTCCCCGAGTCTCCGCGGCGGCGGCGGCGGCTCCGGCGGCCCCGGCCCGGCTCCGGCCCCGGCGCGGCCCCGGCGCGGGCACTGCTGGGGGAGGGGTCGGGAGGAGCGCGCGCCCGGGGAGGGGCGCCCTCTGCCCCCTCCCTCCCTCCGCCCCCCCCCCGCGGTCCGGAGGAGGGTGGTGTGTGGGGACCCCCCGGACGTGCAGGAGCCCCCCGCCGAGCAGCGCGGGGAGCACTGCGCGGGAGCACTGCGCGGGGAGCACTGCGCGGGGAGCACTGCGCGGGGAGCACTGCGCGGGGAGCACCGCGCGGCGCCCGCCGAAGAGTCCGGGCTAAGTTCTCTCTCTGTAGATGCGGGGAGGCGACCCGGCGGCTGCGGGTAAATGCTTCTCACCTCCTCTCGCGCTGGCCCGCCCCTCCCCCTCCCCCCCCGACCCCCCTCAACCCCGTCCCCGACCCCCCTCCCCCTCCCGTCCTCAACCCCGTCCCGGACCCCCCTCCCCCTCCCGTCCCCAACCCCGTCCCCCTCCCCCTCCCGCCCCCCCTCGACCCCGTCCCCGACCCCCCTCCCCCTCCCGTCCCCAACCCCGTCCCCCTCCCCCTCCCGCCCCCCCTCGACCCCGTCCCCGACCCCCCTCCCCCTTCCGTCTCCCTGACCCTGTCCCCCCTCCCCCTCCAGTCCCCAACCCCGTCCCCCCTCCCTCCCTTTGCCCCCTTGACTTTTCTTTCTTTTTCTTCCTTTCCCTCTTCCTCCTCTTCCTCCTCTTCTTCTTCCTCCTCTTCTTCTTCCTCCTCTTCCTCCTCTTCCTCCTCCTCCTCCTCTTCTTCTTCCTCCTCTTCCTCCTCCTCCTCCTCTTCGTCCTCCTCTTCTTTCTCCTCTTCCTCCTCTTCTTCTTCCTCCTCCTCCTCCTCTTCTTCCTCCTCTTCCTCCTCCTCTTCCTCCTCTTCCTCCTCTTCCTCCCCTTCTTCCTCCTCCTCTTCTTCCTCCTTTTCCTCCTCTTCTTCCTCCTCCTCTTCTTCCTCATTTTCCTCCTCTTCTTCCTCCTCCTCCTCTTCCCCCTCTTCTTCTTCCTCCTCTTCCTCCTCCTCTTCCTCCTCTTCCTCCTCCTCTTCCTCCGCTTCCTCCTCTTCTTCCTCCTCCTCTTCTTCCTCATTTTCCTCCTCTTCTTCCTCCTCCTCCTCTTCCCCCTCTTCTTCTTCCTCCTCTTCCTCCTCCTCTTCCTCCTCTTCCTCCTCCTCTTCCTCCGCTTCCTCCTCTTCTTCCTCCTCCTCTTCTTCCTCCTTTTCCTCCTCTTCTTCCTCCTCCTCCTCTTCCCCCTCTTCTTCTTCCTCCTCTTCCTCCTCCTCTTCCTCCTCTTTTTCCTCCTCCTCTTCCTCCTCTTCTTCCTCCCTCCTCCCCTTCCTCCTCCTCCTCCTCCCCTTCTTCTTCCTCCTTCTCCTCCCTCCTCCTCCTCCTCCCTCCTCCTGCTTTCCCTCCTCTCCTTCCTCCTCCTCCTCCTCCTCCCCTTCCTCTTCCTCCCCCTCCTCCTCCCCCCCCCCTCCCCTCTCTCTTCCTCGGCTCCCGGCTGTGGCTCTTCATTCTGCAGTCTCTCCTGAAGCCAGCCCGGTTAATTCCTTTGCTTCCCTTCTTCTCCTGGCATGTGTGCAGTCCGACAACTTGTCTCAAGGTTTTTCCTATGTGTTGTCGTTGTTGTTGTTTTATTATTATTATGATTAATTATTACTATTACTGTTGTGGTTTGTTTGTGATTATTATTTACTATTATCTTCTCCTCCTCCTCCTCTTCCTCCATCCTCAGATGAATGCTGGAACATGTACATTCTGCACTTTGGGAGGTCTTCATGAGTTGCATGAGTTTCCCCCCTTTCCCCCTCCACCCCCCCACCCCCCCACCCCCTGAAATGGGGGGGGGAGGTGGGAAAGGGAGAGATTGGTGGAGCAGAGCGTTATTTCCTTGCAGAAAAGGCTGCCGGTTTCTCTGGTCTTGTTCCTCGCAGTTCTAAG
This sequence comes from Dipodomys spectabilis, assembly GCF_019054845.1. Lineage (NCBI taxonomy): Eukaryota > Metazoa > Chordata > Mammalia > Rodentia > Heteromyidae > Dipodomys > Dipodomys spectabilis. Next base: position 5,131,532 of record NW_024870935.1, read on the forward strand.
GCATTTTTAACATTGCATTGATGTTTTAAGGTTGTCATCTTTGCAGGATTACGGTGCATGGGGCTCATTTGTGACAGCATGACAGATGCGTGCCCAGAACTCCTGTATGCTACATGCTTAGCTAAAAAATAAAATCTTCCCGATTGCAGGAAGGATCATTTGCATTCCCAAAGAGAATTTCTTTATAAAAAAAGAAAGAAAGAAAGAAAAAGACACCGCTGGTTTTTTTTTCTTTTTCTTTTTTTGCTTTTGCATCACATTGCTGGAGATTTGCAGCTAGCAATAATAGACACCACTACTCCTGATGCTGGTGCTGATCATGAACACAGAGAGGGTTTAGTGCAGCCTCTGCTGTCCTGTTCTGCCAGGATTGAGCCAACGCTCAATTGACTTAATAATACATTTAGGGGCTTTGGAGAGAGAGGGAGATGGCTGGTATTGTTCGATTCCAAATTGTGAGCGACACAGAGTGAAGGCTAACCTCAAACCAGCCTCCTCTCCCGGGTTCCTAACTCCCCGTGGATCGTGCTGCTTGGGGAAGGGGCTGAGCTGCGTCGGCATGGAAAAATATTATTTAAAATAGCCAGCATAATGCATGCAAATTGGACCTTAACTCTTTTTCTTAAAAAAAAAAAAATAAAACAACCACCACCCAGAACTCACCCTGTCATTTCCAGAATCTGTTTTGAAATATTATATTTTTTTAAAGTAATATATAAGATACAAAATTATTGATCGTTACCCAGTGCGTTTATATCATTGAAGTCCCGGGAGGAGGGGAGGAGGGATTCTAAGACACCAGGTTTGGTGTGTTTTGCCCTTCCCCTTTTCCCCCCCCCCCCACCTCCCCGCCCACCCCACTCCTAAGTTTTTAGTTCCCGTTCAGCAGAGACGCGGTTAGAGGCAGTGAAGGCAAGGCACATCAGCAGTTTAGCAAGCAGTCGGATTTCTAGAGGTAAAAAAAAAAAATTCCTGCTAAGCCAGAGGGGGGTGGAAAAAATGAACTGAGAGGCGAGAGCTGGAGCGTTAGGAGAGGGGTGGGGACTACAGCAGGGCAGGCTGCAGGATGTAGATGGCATTGTGTCCATCGGAGGAGCACCTGGCCGCCGGCTCAGGCAGGGCTGGTCCAGCTTAGGAATATCTGCAGGCACACTTGTGTCTGTCTGCACCGTGCGTGCAGGACACCGGCTTCTGCTGTGGTGGCGGCGACCTCCTGAAGTAGTAAGTTCCCCGGGTGGACAGGGGGACCCAGGGGGAGACACCCTCTTAAACTTTGTGTTCATCTGTCTCTAGCTGACGTTGGAAGAACCGGACAGGCTGTCCGGTCCTGAAGAATCAAACAGAAGTGTAAAATTAATTCCTCTAGGGAGATTTTTTGGAGATCAAACAGGAAAAAAAAAAAAAAGAAAAAGACAGAAACCTGCCTGGAAATGCCGTGGGTGTCGCTTTACCTGAGCTCTGGGTGCTTTTCTTAAACATGTGGGCCAGGATTCCTGAGACCCAGATCATCTTCTGTCTTTATGTATTTATTTTCTTCTGTGGTCTGTTGGTTAGACATTTGTCATTTGGTGGGGAATCGAAGCTGGGCTTTGTGGCAAAGCCCCCTGGTGATGGAAATGTTGCCGGTTTTACAAATGCTGCCGTGAGCTGGTGCGATGATTGTGTGGATCAAGGTGGGGAGACAAACCTGAGCTTCATTCACTGAGATCACAAGTGCTCTGAGTGAAGCTTTGTCCCCTGCGGGTGATCAAGAAAAATGAATTCACCGGGTGTTGAACCCGCGGTGTCTCTGGGTATCGTGGTTTCTGTGACTGCCACATTCAGCCATGCTGAGTGTCTTCTCGATCTACTTTCTAGCATCGTCCACCAACCTGGGCACCAGGAGAAAATGGACCAGAACTAAGGACTCTTTTTCTTTTCCTTTTTTTTTTCTTTGTGGCTGGGCCCAGGGAACAAGATTTCGAATTGCTATATTATATATGGAAAGCATGATTTTTTTTTTGAAAAAAGAAATGTCCAATTCAGCTTCACTTTGTCTTTTTCTTACTAGACATATGTGGAAAGACCATTTCCTTCCCAGCTGAGGTTGCTTCATGCCTTGCCACCCACCCCTCTTTCTACTAGTTTCCTGGCAACTTCTGAAAAGCTGTAATGATGGCAGTGAAAATATTAAACATGTCTATGTTTGGAATGCAAACGTGGCAGAGGTACGATTCATTCAGCACCCTGGACCCGTGTAATGTCTTGTTGATTTGGCTGGTTGGCTTGTTTGGTGGGCTTATTTAATCATTAAGTGCATTATGAAATCCCAGCTCAGCTCGTTTTAACGTTGGGTGTCTGCTTTTGATTGGAGGCTAGTATTTCAAAAGTAATCTCGGTGCCTTGCTAGACTTGTGGGTGAACGAGGTAGTTTACCTTCAGCTGGTCCTCCTGTTGACTTCTTTGTAAAAGTGTGCCACTGGACCTCTTGGGGAGAAGGGAGTTTCTTTGGTGGGGGGCCAGGGGCGGCAGGCTATGGAGCAGGGCAGAGGCTCTGAGTCTGGGTGCTTGAACTTCACAATCGCTGGGACTGACTGACTGTGTTCCCATAGTTCATTTGGATAAGAATGGAAGCCCCTTTGCCCCTTTAGGGCATTGAGTAGAGCTACCCAAAGCATCTTCAAATTTCCTTGTGGAGGCGAGGGGAGCTTTGAACTCCTATGTGATTTTATTTTTAAGGAGAAAAAAAAACAAACCAACCAATCTGTAGCCCTTTGCTTGCTTGCTTTCCCAGGCAGACTGATTTTGAGAGAAGATTTGCAGTGCAATATTGGTCAAGGGCATTTCCAAGGGCCTTTGTGCCCCTTCCTTTGGTTAGAGCTCAAGTTGAACCCGCCTTGTGAGATGGAAGGAGGCAGAACTTGGTGTAAAGCTAGTCACCTCTCGGAAAAGCGTATGCTTTTTTGCTCATTAACTTTGTGGGAAGCAACAGTTTTATCCTTTGCAGGGACGGCTTCTGCTAGCTTACTTACATGCAGGCGTGGAGGAGAAACGCTCCTCTACTGTCTATAGGAGAGATTCATAACCTTCAGGAATCGTTGTAAGACCTGTTTTGTTGTTGTTGTTGTTCTTGTTATGTTCTTGTTTTTGTGTTTCCTGAGAGCAGGAGAGGTCCTTTAATATGTTCTCAGGGAAGGAGAAGATAGCAAGGCCTGATTAAATCAGACATGGTTTTTTTTTTTAAAGATAACAACACCCCACTAAAGATTGTGTGAAACCAGGAGTAATTTGTTTTATGGCAAGAGCAAATAGGAACTTTGTTAAAATATCCCTTCAATGCCTGCTTTCCATTTTGCTCCATGAAAGGAACAGATTGTTTAGTACTGTATACAACTGGTAGTATACTTTTTGATCATCTTGGGCTGCTTTCCCTACTTAGCAAAACTAAAGAACTATGTAACACAATCATCTGGGGGAGGCTAAGCGGTATAGAATGCTTTTCCTTAAAACCACATTTCTGACTGTACCAGTAGATTTAGTCTGTTGTATAATATAATGTGATTCTGAACTTGAAATATTATATCTTTTTCTATCAGACCTTAGTGGGAAAGAAAGAAAGAAAGAAGGAAGGAAGGAGGGAACAAGGAAGGAAGGAAGGAAGGAAGGAAGGAAGGAAGGAAGAGTTTGCAAATAAAGTTCCTTTGTTTTTACTGAAAGACTTTTTTTCATGGGTTCACCTACCCTAGAATCTTTAGCTTTGGATGCAACAAGAATTATCAAGGACAAAACTGGACAGTTGTGAGATTTTTTCAGCTACCCAGTGAGTAAAAAGGATGCACGAGTTTAGGCAAAGGAAATTTACACAAAAACGACGCAGCTCATTGCAGTCAAGGAAAACCTATTTTCCACAGTGAAAGATGTTTTGACTCCGGAGCCATATGAATTGATCTTGGGCTCTGATGCCTGGATTGCTAGAATCCCTCATCTGACTCACAGTCTGTAGCTCCGGCAGACATGAGCGCCAGGTGCCCAGAGAACCACAGACCCACATGTGTCCTGGGGAGACCAGTAGGGATGTGCCTGTTTGGGAAAGAGAGATATACGGGCTCAGGACTTGACTGGGGCTCTGGGACAGGAAGCTGGGCTCCCGTGCACTTCTGCGTTGGTGGTCTGTGGATCTACCCCATTCCACTTGGGTTCCCATTCAGGTCTTCCTGGGGCTTAGGAGCCTAAATATGAAGTTAGGTGTTTGGCATGCTTGTCTTGTTACAGTGGTTGCAAAAAAATGCATGGTTTCTGCAGAAGTTTGGAACCTAGCTTATCAAAAGGCAGTGTGTTTGACTGTTGTAATGACTACCTTTTTTTAAAAAAAAAAAAAACAAACCAGTTATACATTGTGTATTATCCACTTCTGTTAATGTGACCTTTAGGCTTCATTCATATTTATATCAGAGGGAGCTATGTACCCTGGAAAATAAGAACAAGTCATTTGTTTAGGGATTTTACCTAGCCTTTCATTTTCGTATTGGGAAGAAGAGACTAAGGTTGGAGAATAGGGTTCATGGGATGGATCTAAAAATCCATGTCAATGACAATCAATACAGTGATCTAAAATCTCTAGGGAAGACATTCTGTAGAGGATTCTTTTGATAAAGGGTTATGTTTAAATATCATTTTGGTTATTGTTTTAGGGCCTCGCTGATAATATTTTGACATCTCTCTGATTTACAGTAAGAGAAATCAGGTTATTTGTAAGGAGAAAAAGTAGACCATTAAATAGAAACTGTTTTGGCAGAGAATTTTTTTCAAAAAATCCCTTAATATAACCACTTCAGCAGCTCCTGTGTAGTTTTTTCCTGTATTTGGAACATGCTTCGGAAGTCACTTGAAAATTCTCCTGTAAGAGTTGACAGGTTAGGTTCTTACATTATTTTCAGAAATGAAGCTGAACCATCTAAGATGATAGTTATATTCATATTACATTGCTAATCCAAAATATATATGTAGATAAAATCATTTATTATTAGAGAATCTGTTGCAACTGACTTTCTGATATTAACTATGGTAATTTTTCTAAGCCATTTCAAATGTTATAGTATTTGGTTATGTCAAACACATTTCAGCAGAAATTACCTGGGAGAGACACAGGCAGGTTAAAATTGCATGGAAGGATATTTCCATCTTTATTATTTTATTCCTTCAATAAGCAGTTTGGGGGTTTTGAAGACAAGCCATTTTTGATGCCAAAATGATATCTAAGAAATCAAATGGGATAGAAGTGGGTACTCGCTTTATAATAACGCTAAAACTTGTTCTTGGTATCTGCAAGACCGTACAAGAGTGGTTTAATTTCATTCCATTTTAGTGTTTGCTCAGACAGTAAATATCTACAGATAGCTAGCCATGCTCTGTGGTCTGATGTGCCCCAAGTCCTTTCTGTTCATGGGAGAGCAGGGCCAGGGTTCAGCTGTAGACTTCATGGGTTTGGTGGAGGTACGTGGAAAGAGTAGAGTTAATGGAAGCAGGTGAGGAAGATAAGAAAACCTGTCCTGTAGCCAGATACCCTTTCCTCATCGTAATGATCTTGCTACCAGCTTTATCTTTAACCTGAGACTTCCTGAGAAGGCACAGACCGTGTCTCTATACTTTAACCCTAAGAATAATAACGTAATTATCACAGAAACACTTTGCTGTGGTGAAGGCTGCAAAACTTGTGTGACCCAACAGCTTAATTTTTCTCCTCTAATCCTGTTTATATATCCCTATGCACAATCAGACCCAGTGAGATGAAACCAATTACCAAGGGGGAAAAAATCAAATTTATTTATTATATTTATTGGATGTGTCTGTTGCTTAATTATGCATTGGCAAATGTACATGTGGCCACAGAGAAGGCTGCGAATGGGTGTGGAAAAATGATCAATCATCTCATCCCACTGTGCAGAGGAGACTGCCAGGAAAATAAGAGGGAAAAAATACAGCCTTTCTCATGGCTATTCAGGTGAGCCTCTACAACCTGAAAGATATCACACACACACACACAAGATACTCTTGTCTTGACTTAAGGAAAACCCAAAATGGGGACCTGTTAGCATCCTCTCCAAGCAGGTGATATATGTAAGAAACGTCAGATAGTCTATACTCTTGGAAACAAATCATGAGATGTTCAAAGCTGTATTTTAGAAAATGAACTCAAATCGTCCAACAAAGCCGTTGACTGGGCCTCTCTTCCTGGGCATTGGTCTGGGGGAAAAGCTGAGGGGTGGGATGGTGAGATGGGGCAAGGTTGGGGTACAGCTGAAGAACAAGGTGGTGGGCAAGGAGGTGTTTGTAAAGTGGTACTGATCCTTACAAAACAATCAAATTACCAAATGCCAAAACACATGGCTACAACAGGGAATGAAGATAAATCTTGTGCTCAGCCTTGCAGTGTAGAGGCCTGCGCTGAATTTTTTCCCTCCTCTTGTGAGTTTTTATTTAAAACTCTTCTGTTTTATCTCTCTTCTGGCTTGATGCCTTCGGTTTAATGGCATAACCTTGAGCAAGGCTTCTTCCCTGCTCTTTTCCCACTTGCTCCCATGCTGTGCTCTGGGGAATTTACCAGGGTGGACTTCCCCCGGCTCTTCCAAAGCAGATGACAGCTGATACAAAGGCCCTTCTGTGGAGGTGTGGCCGTAGTGCAGCATTCACGCTCATCTGCAGAGTTCCACTAGCCAGTTTGTAGAACAGGTCCCAGGCCAACCATCCCAGGTAGAAGATGCACATGAACCCAAGAGAACAAGATCCGGAGTCACTTAGAGGTTTTTCTCCAAGGCATTCTCACGCAGCATGCATCTTCAGAATTAACAGTAAACCATTAGTGCAGCATTTTTGTTAAAAAAAAAAAAAAAGAGAGAAAAGAAAAAGAAAAAAGAAAAAAACCCCACAAAACGTGGGGTTACTCATGATGTATTGCTAATTGCCATTCATCAGGGGAAAGCTCCACTTGAGACCATGTCACCGTTGTAGCCCCTACAACGGTACCTTTGGCTGCACAGACGTTAAAACATCTACGTGGTTCTTAAGCCATGAAAGGGAGTGGTTTGATACTTGTAGACTTAGCGAGAGAATATTAAAGATAAGCACATTTCTGGATTTACTCTAATCTGCGTCTTAAGAGTTATTCTGGAGTAACTTCTATTACAAAACAAATGCTGCTCACAGCTGGATTCACTACAGAAACCAAACAGTAAATAGATAGAGAAGCTAAACTCTACTTCTGACAGCAGCGATTTTTCAGTACGCTATTCCCTAAGGCCAGTCTAGGTATATGAGGGGCACAGGGTCCTTTTATGTGATTTGTGTATGTTCCCAAAGATTGTGAAGTCTATTTGTGGGCAATTTTCAAGTTAAAATTGTGTTATGGCTACCCTGAAGGTTGTCATTCCTTGCTTTTTCTCCTGTCAGTCAATTCATAAGTGTTTATTAAGCCCCCATGGGGTGCACACAGAACGACACACACACACACACACACACACACGCACGCACACACACACACACACACACACACACACACATGCTCAGATGACTGGCGTTTGGTCTAGAAGCTCATAGTCTAGGCTAAAATACAGTGTATATGTCTGAATAACGTTTTAACTGCAGAAGTTTCAAAGTTGGCGTGTGTGTGTGTGTGTGTGTGTGTGTGTGTGTGTGAGAGAGAGAGAGAGAGAGAGAGAGAGAGAGAGAGGGAGAGAGAGAGAGAGAGAGAGAATGAGAGAGAGAGAGAGAAAGAAAGAAAGAGATAGCTTTGTGCTAAAACCCAAATGTATGTACTCTGGGGAAAGTATAGCTTCAGGAGAGATCAGAAGTCTAAATTCTCAGCTTACTTTCTTTGTATTTATTTATTTTTTTAAATTCAGTTATCTAGTAACCCTCATGCTTAAGTAAAGGACAGAGCCAGAGGGCCTGTATTAAATGCCTTACCCCTAGCAAAGTAGTAAGGTTGTTGCTAACACCTGGCATTCACAACAAGAACAAATCCTGACATTGGACACTTTTACCGTGTGCCTGTTGCCTGTGTAAATTTAATCAGCAAATGGATAAACAACTCCATGGCCTGAGGCGGTCAATTTACAATTTTTTTTTCCCCCACAAGCAATGGATGAATTTATGGGTTTTACTTTTCTTTTTAAAGAAGGGATTTTTTTTTGGAAGAATAACAAATACAGATAGGAATTGGAAAGTAAAGGAAGTTTTAAACCATTCCTAAAATGTCCTGCATGAAAAATATTCTCCAAAGGAACTGCCCGGTACATCCCAACTGCAGCTCAAAGGCGGACATGCCGTTTCTGCTATTCACCTCCCAACACTTGTTCATGCTCCTCAGCTCCTCTCCAGTAGTCATTTGTGGGAAGGGTAATATTCTTGCAAAGTACAGGTGAATAGCTCTGAAAGTGGATAGGGAAGAAGTACATGGAGATGCTGACCCTTGTCAGGCATTGGGTAATAGCTTCCTGGACCGGAGACAGTCAGCTCTGACTTTTGGTATCAGCGGTCAGACTCTTGATTAATGCTCATTTCCACTGGAACTTTCAAGATGTGCATATCACAGTTCCAGCAAATGGTAACTAGACCACCAAGATTTCTTTTCCATCCTCTGTTCCTTGTGGATCTGAGTTGGACAAGCTAAGGTTGGGAAACCAATAATAATAATAATAATAATGAGCGTCTTTAAGGATGCATTCCTCATTTAAACCTTGTCTCTTCTCTCTTCCTATCTTGAGTATGTAAGAATGTCTAAGCCAGCCAGGCCCTGGTGGCTCACGCCTGTAATCCTAGCTACTCAGGAGGCGGCGATCTGAGGGTTGCAGTTCAAAGCCAGTCCCCGGCGGGAAAGTCCGTGAGACTCTGAACTCCAGTGAACCACCAGAAAACTGGAAGTGGCGCTGTGGCTCAAGTGGTAGAGCACTCGCCTTGGGCTGAAGAGCTGAGGGACAGCTCCCAGGCCCAGAGTTCAAGCCCCACAACAATAACAACAACAAAAGAATGTCTAAGCCTTTAATAAAGCAGTGATCCAAGACTCTTGGGTCATTCTGCATGCAATATCTTTCAGAGTGGTGAATATCCTTCACTACCCACAAGCTCGCAGGCTAGCGCTGTTGGAGTTCCACTCATTTATGGGATTTACCAACACAGGATAAAAATGCTACTTCATTGATAATAGCTATTAATAATAAATTAATAAGAGATATCCTAGATAAGGAGAGGAATAAAACTGCAGCCTTTCTCTTGTAGCTTAGGGTCTCTGAGGGTCAAGCCGACCTGGAGGTCAGTTCGTGGTTTTGACTTGTAAAGGGAGGAGTCCTGGCTAAGGGAATGTGTTTAGGATCACCGGGATGGATGAGCTCCTGGCTGTCTGGTTTATCACCCAGTGCCAGGTGTCCAGCGGGGGTCCTTGCCATGCCCATGTCTGAGCCTCACCCCGGGAAACTGGCTCTGTACCACAGCTAGCAGATCCTCTCGTCCTTGTTTTTATTGCTCTCTGAATTTCATTCGCCGTTCCAAGCTGGTGTGTCCATGAGCTGCAATGAGACACAAAAACTGACTTTCTGTGATTCAGGGGAGGGGATTACTAACTTCACAGGAGAAGGTGCAGTCAGTCAGACTCACAAACAGGATATTTACCATTATTCCTCCCTCACGGATTGATCTACAAGGCCAAAAGGGTTAGGCATCAAGTGCTCAGAGTATGTGTTCAAAACCTTCACAGCAACCAGAATGCCTCTCTCACCTAAAACGGATTCAAAGCTTTTGAATTTTTTTTTTAAATTTGAACTTTAGAACAGACCCACTTTCGTACATTTAACCCGTAGATTCCTTTAATAGCACCAAGGGTCCTCTTCAGATGTAAACTCTGCTCATTCTGAAGTTAATTTCCAGACAATGAGCTGATGTTTGCCTGTGCTTGCATAGACCATCCTTGGTTTAGAGAATGTAGAGATTTGTTGAAAAGTATAAATGGGCCTTCTGGATGGCCTAGTATTGGGTTGTAAATAAATGAATGGTAGATATCCCTAGGTAAGGAGAGGAATAAAACTGCAGTCTTTCTCTTGCAGTTTAGATTCTCTGAGGGTCAAACCTACATTCCTCTTGCTAAGTTACTCGTAAACGTAGCAAGGTGTTAGACTCTTCAAATAATCCACATTGCTGGTAAAACTGTCATCTGCAGGCTCAGCCTTAATTCTGCAGTTCTAAATTAATATATTTATCCTTCTATCACTGCCTCCCAAGGATTTTGAGAATTAATTAGATACAAAATCACTTTTAGTCCTTGGATGTTATATTCTGTGCTGGAAAAATACAAGATACTGAAGTGTTATTAATAACGACAAAGGTTCATCTAATAAAATAATTCAGCTGGTTGAATTCTCCCATGCTTGGTATTTTCTAATATAAATTATGGTAGGATTAGATAGTTAAATATTGAATATTGTCTCATTTAATGCACTTCCATGAAATATTAATGATAATGATGGTTCTCCAGTTTGGGGAATACAGAGATTTTTTTTTTTTTTTTACTGACTAATAGCTTTGGTCTGTAGCATAATACATTTGACAAAATGATAATGAAGATATTTAAATGAAGTTAATGTGGAAATAAATGGCCACTGGATTGATGGATTTTGTGTAAGTTAAAAGTCTCCAAAATTTTTTGATCTCGAATGTTTTTTTTTTCTTTGTTCCGGTGACATCACTGGGGTGAGCTTTGAGCAGATCTACTGTATTAGGTCCTTGGTCTAGAGAGCCATTGATGTTTAGTTGGAATGAAGTAGAAAAGTCTGAAAATTGGATTGGTCTTTGAAGGAAGTCTGCTGAGTTGAGTGTGACAGTTGAAATGGGATTGCGCATGAAGTTAAAAGGAAAAAAGAAAGGAGCAGAGGAGAAAAGTAAGAGGCAAGAGTGAACGAAGGGAAAAGATGAGTGGAGATGCCCAAACCTTACCCACACACACAGCAAGGACGTTCCAGCGAAGACTTGCCATTCTTTAAGGTTTTTGTTTTTCCTTTAAATTTTCTGTTTTGCCTTTTCTTCATGGTCTTGATTCTATGAGTTTATATGTCAAATGAGGGGATCTTAAAAAAATCAATTATAAATAGTGTGACTGTTGTGAATACATTTTATCACCGATAGAGAGTAAGAACAAAGACCCAGCGCATTGCGTCGGTTAGATTGGATGTTTGTGTTATGGGTTTTTTCCCCCCTTTCCAGGGTTAAATTTTCATGTGTATAATGATTTCATTTGAAATTCCATGTTTCAGACCTAGTAATTTAACAGTTGAAAAAAAAAAAAGCTCTTGTTTTGTTTTATTTTTTCTGTTCATTGTACATAGTGTACATGGTGTGAGAGAATACATTTCATTTTAAAAAAAGTGTTTTTGGGGTTGTATTCTTTTTAGCACAAAACTTACTCCTTGATAAAGGAGCTGACAGTAATTTGCAGAAATGACTGTTTCTTTTTCTTTGCTTGTTGGATAATTGCTCTTTGTATACACCGCGAACATCTTCATATAGACCAGTGACAGAGCCTCGCAGATGCACACACAATTATCTGGAATTTAAGTAAATTGTGCATGTGATACACACAAAGCAAACGCTTTGTCCAGGCGGGCCCACATATTGCCATGTAGATGGTTGAGAATACAATGAGTGGATCTTAAATGGGAAACAAATGGAACTATTAGTAAGTCTTTCAAAAAAAAAAACAAAGCATAAAAAAACTAGAAAAGATACCAGTTTGAGGCTTGGCCTCCAACTTATTCATATTCATGTTTAGTTCTTATCTACATATGACCTTTAAAGTTTAATATACACACACTCATATATATGTATATTTAACTTTAAATATATATATATAAAATGTAAAACACAATGTGTAGCTGTGTGTGTGTGTGTGTGTGTGTGGGGTGGGCATTGTGTGTGCCAGTCTGTGAGCTCCAACTCAGAACTTGGGGCTTTGTCCCTGAGCTTTTGTATTTATTTATTTTTTCTAAAGGCCAAGGTTCTACCGCTTAAGCCACAAGGCTTTTTCCTTGTTGGTTCATTGGAGATAAGAGTCTCAAGGCCTTTCCTGCCCAGGTTGGCTTCAAACCGTGATCCTCACATCTCAGCCTCTTGCATAGCTAGGAATTCAGGAGTGAGCCGCCGGTGCCCAGTGCTTTTGTTTTTTATTGGAGTATCATTGCATTAAAAAAAAAAAGATGAAATAAATACTTGTTTCAAGCTCACCTGTTATGTTTTTCCACCAATGAAGGAGCGTTGCTTCCCATGATTACAACTCTAAACGTGTGAAGGAGGATTTTGTATTATAAATAAGCCTGGCTATGGATAAGAGCTAATTACGATGTTCCTTTAACAACCCTCTCCCCCACCCCCCCATCACCTGGGCCACTATAAGAAGGAATATCTAATGGAACTAAATTCTACCAAACAGTTCCAACCAGAGGATGAGTTCTCTGCAGAAGCTTCTTTTTAGAAGTTTGTTGGAGATGGTCTTTCTGCTGTAGGTTTTTGTTGCTGTTGTTGTCTGACTCCCGTAAGTAAGATCTTCCCGGCTTCATCTTTTTGTGTTTTGGCGTTGTTTTTTTTTTTTTAAGAAAATGTTAAATGTACAGACAGACTTGGGGGTCTCTTGAATGCCTTTAGGACTTTGGAGAGTTTCAGTTACCTGTGCTTTCAAGGAGAGGGTTAGGAGTAATCGGTCCAGTAGACGTCTTATCCCATGGCTTGAAGGATTCTGAGCAATTTCGCTTTTTGAATGTGGCACTTTTCAAAAGCATCTCAAGCCAGAGAAAGGCCAGCTTGCCTTGCCTACTTTCTGCTTTCTCCCCCGTCAAAAATGAAATCTAATAATAACCGGAGATCTTTCCTAATTCCTGTAAGAATCGAGACCCTTCAGGGGGTCTCTGGGTTGAGTCATTGTTTGAAGAAAGTGGATTTTGAGAGGCTTTTTTTTTTTTTTAAGGAAAAGGAGAGCCTGACAGGAGTATTTTAAGCTCCAGATTAGATGGAGCCAGCTCCGCGGTTACTGGAATACCGGTCCTGTGAACGCACAGCCCCACCCTAAGTATTTCTTCTATAAAAACAAAACACAGGAACTTCCGCAGCCAAGTGCCTTGCGTGGAATGGCTCCCAGGACAGGATCTTTCCCGTGGTCCCTCGCTGGTTCATCCTGTGGTTTCCCCGGTGAGACCCAGGGCGTGGCGTGGTGACCTCTGCGTCCCTTCACCCCCTCCTCCTCCTTCCTTCCTGCCTTTTGGCCACCCTGACTGTTTGGGTTTGGAGGGAAACCAGGTACTCTCCTTGGTATTTAAGTACCTTGCTATTTTGAAATTCCCTTAGAGAGCTGTGGGCATTTTTTTTTTCCTGTGTCTTGAAGCATCTCTTTCTCTTCCTGAAGGAGGAAACTGCTTACATAATGCTTAGAGCTAGACCCTTGAGAAATGCCAGGAGATTTTATAGACACTTTTTTTTTTTTTTTTTTGCAAGCACAAAACATGAGTATTCCAGTGTTCCTGTGCCCTCTCCTACAGGGGCAGGGTCTCCATTGGAGATAGTTGGCAAAATAGGAGGCTCTCCGAAGGAGAACTAGATACACATCCGTCCATCCATCCATCCATCCATCCATCCATCCATCCAGTGGGGAAGAATGGGGAGCAGGCAGTGCCGAGGAAGAGGAGAGACCACTAATAGCTCAGCCCGACAGCACTTCTTGAAGGAACGGCTCCTGAGCCAGGTCCCAACTGTCAGCAGAGCCTGCCAGCGAGACAGATGCTGTGGTTGGAAGACACTTTTCCTCAGTTAGGTATTTTGTTCCTGTAGATGGCCAGCCGTGACTTGTGGTGGGGGAGGAGGGGGGTAGAGAGAGAGAGAGGAGAGGAGAGGAGAGGAGAGGAGAGGAGAGGGAGGAGAGAGAGAGAGAAAGGGAGGGAGCGGAGAGAGGAGAAGAGATGAAATTAATCATCTCATGGATCCCTATTTAGAATTCAGCCGTGGCAGTGAAATGCCAGCCTGGTACACTTGTGCAAAACCCCGGCAATGCTGGTGAGAACGGGGACCGACTTTCACACTCACGCCGGGCTCCCCTCCCCCCATCTCAGGGCTGGATGACTGTGATCCAGCCTCAAAGGGTTAATTAGCAAGGACAGGAGAGGTCACGAGGTGACAGGCGTGTACCCCCACACCGCCAGGGTCCCCTGTCCGGCCCTCCTCCTCACACACACCTGTACCTGGGTGCTCCTTACACGCAGGCAGTGCGTGCATGGGGCGTAGCTGCACCCCTGGGTTGTGTCAAGCTCGGACCACCACTGCCCCCCCGACTTAGCAGCATTCACCTGTCCTGATTGCCCGACTCCCCAGCTCGTTAGATAAACGCAGATCTGCTGCTGAACTCTAGCAGAATACAGCCTGGGTCACTCACATGATCATTCCCGGGAAGGGGCTAGGAAGGTTTGAACTTCCCCCGTTTGCCTTTTTTCAAGAGCTTTCCTCGTTCCTTTTGAAAACAGATGAGGATGTTGGGGGGGACTGTCCCCCGTTCTTGGCTTGTGTGGCCACTGAGGGCTCGAGACCCCTCCGGAGCCCACCGTGCTTCGTAGACCTGCTCTGCGGGTGTCCAGCTGGCCGGCGAAGCGCTGGGCTGAGTGTCGGCAGCTGCCCCTGGGCTGGACTCCCGCAGGCCATTTTTCCGATACAGTTTCCCAGCGCCTCTTTTTGATCTGCACGCCCTCCTCCTTGACCCGGGATGGCAGAGAGCAAGAAAGGTGTGTGTTTGGTGAAGGGGGGGGGGAGGCTTGGATCCCCCTCTCTGCTCCCACCAGGAGGGGTTGGGAAGGTGCTACAGGCACAATGCCCGGGCTTGGGGTCAGTGTGGAGAGAGTGGTTTGCAGCCGACCTGTGGACGCAGTGGCCAGTGCTCACCTGGCTGGCCAGTGTCCAGCTGTGGGAGACAAGGCTGTCCAAGGAGGCGTGGGCAGCCCCGGTGGCATCTCAGGCCAGACCAATGCTAAAGAACCTCCCGGCCAACCTATAGGCCTCCCTAGAGAAGCCGGAGTTTGAAAACGGTGGGTCACAGCGATCCTGGAGAGAAGGCACGTTGCGCGTACACCCAGCAGAGGTGCAGGTTTGCACGCTTGTGCAAGGTTGTGTCAGGCCTTCCTTTCCCACGGTGGGCCTGTTTGGAGTCTGTGCCTCCGCTACAACGCAGCAGTGAAGAGCCTGGGGACAATGTCCCGGGTTGTTCCTTTGCAAATTCTGATTGGATGAATGACTGTTTGTTTGTGTTCTCTTATGGCATGAGCTTTGAACTCGGGGCCTTGTGCTTGCCAGGCAGCCACTCTACCGTTTGGGCCAACTTGAATGCATTCTCTTGATGTCATGGGTTTGTGTCGGAATTTTATAACTGAGCTCTCTAATTTCCGAAATCAGGGCATTTTCACAAATAAGACCAGGGCACAAAGTCAGGGATAAAGCGCTACACGTATGAAGGAACTACTTTCCCATCAGAAGTTTAATATCAAGGTATTTTAATAGTTATTTTTCTTAACCCTTCACATGAACTAAAAGAGTTTCCATAGTACTTGATGGGAATTATAAAAGAAACTATCATGTATAGATATTTTTTTGGTATGAGAAAGTCCACTTTTACTTTTGCACCTATATGGAGAATTATGTTTGCCTATAAGTCAGGGAGATAGAGTTTGCTTCAAGTTGAGGTTAGCAACTCCATCCTGGGGGGCCAATTCAACCTAGCACCTGCCTTAATGATTATCCATCAGGAATCTGTTCACAATTATTTTCAAATCATTGGGAAAAAAGGGAAGAGTAACATTTTGTGGCGTTGAGCAGTTTCATAACATTAAAACACCTTGCTCCATAAATGTTTGACTGAAACGCAGTCGCCCTGATGTGTGCATTGGGGGGGGGGGGGGGTGATTCTAATGGGATTTTGAACTCAGAGCTTGGTGCTCATGAGACAGATCTACCTTTGGATCCCCCCCCCCACCAAGTGTTTATTTTTGGTGTCTCCTTTCAGCCTGACAACAGCAGCGTCTCTTATTACAGACCACCGGTTTAAGGTACAATATGACTTATTTTTTTGGTAGGACAAGTCATTTGTCCCTTCTGTAAAGCCTGGCTTGGAGCCAAGAGATCAGATTACAGAATCACCCCCCTCTGCAGTCTTCTTCCCGGTGTGTGTGTGTGTGTGTGTGTGTGTGTGTGTGTGTGTGTGTGTGTGTGTGTGTGTGCGTGTGCATGCGCGCGTGCGCGTGCCTGGCCGAGTGGATGAATCTAAGTCAGCGTATCATCGAGGAAGGTTTGGGTTTCTGGACCAACTGGAGTCGTGTAGGCTTTTGGTATGATTGAGCAGACTCTGTGAAGAGGAAGAAGGCGTGCTCAAAACCAGCTTGAGGCTGGCACTTGGGACTCTCCGTTGATTACTCTTCTGCTCTTCTGTGGAGCGATTTCATTAGCGGCACAGGGAGAGTGAGAGAGAATGGAGGCATAAGACAAGACATATACTACCATTCATTCATTCATTCATTCATTCATCCTAGTGGCACTGGGAGGTTGAAGTTGAAGTTACACACTTTCTGCATAAGTTCCGTGTCATCTGGGCTAGGTCTTCAGCCCCCACCCTTTGGTGTGGTGTGTGTGTGTGTGTGTGTGTGTGTGTGTGTGTGTATTGGGGTCTTGTGCCTTTGCCCAATGTCTAATTCAGGCTCTGGTCCTCCAGTGTGCACCTCCTGGCTGGCAGGAGGTGCCAGTCAGGTGTGCACCACGAGATTCGGCTGTCACCAGTCCATAACATACGTCATCCGTACCTTCTTCCTAGCCTCCCACCCAGGGGGCTTTCTTTCCTTGGGAAAAGCAGATGGGCTTCTGTGAATTCCAAAAGAGCAAACAGGGAGCGCAGGGGCAAGCACCCAGGACGCAGGCTCGTGCCTAGGACCAGAGCTGGAGGGCAAGAAAAATAATTCCTTTCCTGCTGTGCCTCTGAGAACCTTCCAGGAGTAAGACAGTGAACAGATCACTTCAGCATGAGATCTTCAGTGTGCAGTAGCCAGCGATTCACTGGTCAAAGGCACTGAGCGTTGCACATATACCCTAAAACCAACTATCACCCTTCATAACACAAGTCTGCGCTCGTGACCCGATAGACTCAACTTGAAAAGAGGAGAGGTTTGTCTTGGTCCACAGTCCTGGGCCATTCTGTCTGCGTTCAGCCGGTTAATTGCTTCTGCACCTGGGAATGAATGATAGAAAAAGACTTTCTAGACTTCATCTTCATTGCAACAAGAATCCGTTGGCGGATGGCAGACATAGAAGTTCTATGGCTGCCGTGTTTTTAAGAACTGATCACCCTCCTGTAAATGTCGGGGTGAAAAAAATAACCGGAGGAGCAATAAGTGGCTAAACGTTCTTTACTTTTTGTTGTTGTTGTTGTTGGTTGTGGGGCTTGAACTCGGGGCCTGCGCGCTGTCCCTGAGCTCTTCAGCTCAAGGCGAGAGCTCTACCACTTGAGCCACAGCGCCACTTCTGGTTTTCTGGTGGTTTATTGGAGAGAAGAGTCTCACACACTTTCCCGCCCCGTGATCCTCAGATCTCAGCCCCCTGAGTAGCTGGGATGACAGGCGTGAGCCACCGGCGCCCGGCGCGTTCTTTACCGTTGTCCAGTCTTGACCACTGGATTCAATCCAACTTTAGGCTTTATCCACGGCAGGCCGCAGAACGCTTCCTGTCCCTCTCATTCCAGAGCTCGTACTCCATGGTATCCCTGAAAGCCGCCCACCGGGTCAGAAGAAACCACGTCGTTGCGTTGGTGGTGATGAGTGCTTTATACAGCAGGGGACCCGGACCAGCTTGTTGGTAGCTGGAGTCGGAGTACCCTCTCTTTTTTTTATACAGACAGATATCTTTGGACTCTCCAAATGCTTATTTTATGTGACTTTCCACTGCATCTGCTTTACTTATTCAGCAAGTCATTTGCAGAAAGAGTTACTTGCTTGAGTTGATTTAATTCATATCATATAAAAATTCGTTTTACACTTACATCAAATTGATTCGATTATGCGCAATAGTATTTTTTACCCTCCTTATAACAGAAAAAACAACCAGGGACGTTTTGGGGCCGAGTCTGTAGTTCCTATGAAAAAGAACTATGGAAAAAAATGGTCCTTTTTTGTAGAAAAATATCACTGAAGAGAAACATAGACATAAATAAATTAATGAACAGAAATATAGTTTAATATAACTAGAAAAATTGAAGAAAAAGTATAACATTGTGAAAAAACTATGTATAAACCATATCATCTTGCCCTTAGTGAAATTAATAATTTAGTCCAATATTATTTATTTAAAAAATAGAAATTGAATGTCATTGTTAAAAAAAATCTCATCTGAAAAAATAATTACAGTTGCTTATAGCTTAAAGCATGCTGAAATAAAATAAATTATGGCCATTCAAAATTTGTTAATCATTAATAATAATTAAATACTCTGTGTTAATTATTCCAGTTAAGATTGTCTTGTCGAAAAAATATTATACTTAAGAAGTCAATTTTGACTTGTAGGAGTTTGCCCAACTCTTAAGATTCTCATACATTAGAGATTAATTCAGTACAATTAATGTATTTGAAATTCCTTTTTGCTTGATGATAATTTTTTCCCAGAAAACCCTCCAGGATTCATTTGCAAATCTTCTTTGAAGTTAATTTCATGCAGATCTTCTCACTATGTACTTGTGGAGAATTATAGTTAAACTAAAAGAAAAAAATATATATCTGAAAAACTCTGATCTGAAAAACTTCCCATTTATTTCATCTTTTGTTTAAATTAGTTTACTTTAAATTATGCAAGTGATACCAACTACTTCAAATCGCTAATAAATTAAACAGCTGTGATTAAAAAAATATCTTGCTGTGAATTAATATAGGATACAGTTGAATATTGCTACTTCACAATCCAGGTGTCTTCACCCAAGTACACTTAGTAAGATGTCTCTCACCTCAGGAAAAACGTCCTGACAAATAAAAACCTCTTCTGGAGTGTTCTTTTCCTTTCAAGCTATAATTTGAATAATTGAGGGTAGGGTATTGCTATTATGTAAATAGTTTCTGGTCAAGTAAGAGTTTCTTAATTTTCAGTGAATAGGTCATTTTGTGTTTCCTCATTAATACCTGAATATTAATAGTTGAATATTAACAAATAGGAATATCAGTGAATCCACTCCAGGGAACAGGTGACACACTGCTACCTTGTCGCGCTGGCTGTGCAGTGACCTGTGGGTGTGTCGATTGATAAAGCAGAGCTTCCTTTTGTGTCCTATGAGAGTAAAAGCCATTGGAAGATGTGAGTATTCCCAAGGGAAGACAGTTGTTGACAACCTGGGACGTGTCCCATTTCTGGAAATGCTGCAGAGCGTTGTGACTTAACGCCAACACGAAGATGTTGGTTGAGGAAGTCATGGCGGACATCCAATAGGGTGTAAAACAAATGACCCATGTGTTGTTTAGGAGGGTTCATTATTCACACGGCGTGGCTCAGGCTTCTGATTTAGAAAATACACTCAACTGGGCAGTCATAGGCTTGTGGATTCTCTGTGTTATGGATTATCTGTAACAAAATGTTAATCCCAGCAGTGATTTGGAGTCAATTCGTTTTTTAATATTAGCCTTAGGGGTAGAAATATGATTAGAAATTCAGAAGAACACTTTCCTTCAAAACCAATTAAAACAATTTCTGGATTTTTACAACACAATGGGTAATGTGCAGGATTGCACTTTTTCCATTACAATGGGGAGAATTTGATATATTGAAAGATGATTTAAAACTTAGTCACTGAAAGATTTTTCAAGAAAACATTGATTAGGGTTTTTACAGCTGGAGAAACTGCCTATTCTTTTTGCATCCTTAGAAAAATATCAGATTGCATTAGGTCTTGGCATAATTAAAGTTCAATTTCTACTTTTTCTTTCCATCCCAACCTTGTTTCCCATTTCTAGAGTTGATATGCTATGAAACTCATGTGTGATTATAAAATGCTAGGTTGGCTTTTAGCTAACATTGATTATCCTTCAATAAGTATTACTGTACTGCATGTAAGAAGCTGTCTCTTAGGAAAGTTATTTATCTGTGGCCATCTTGTATAAGCCTGAACATTGTCATTTTAGACAGGAGGAAAGAATAGAAAAATACTGGTAGGTGTATTCTGTAGATTTGTATTATATATCTGGTAGATCCACTCACTGGCTTTATGTTTTAGAAGTCTTTGTGTTTAAAACCAAAGATGGTATAAATATGGCAAAAGCACCTGACTGATCATTTGGATATGAGTGAGTTTGTTGGCAATGAAATATGACTTGACATATAAACACTGTTTTAATGGAGTTTGCCGTGTGTGTGTGTGTGTGTGTGTGTGTGTGTGTGTGTGTGTGTGTGTGTGTTTGTGCGTGCGCGTGCACAGCTAACCTCACCAGGTTAGAAGGCCTCGCGGTACCAAGTGCCAAAGAAGAGCTTTGCTCCAACTGTGCCACGGACGTGTTCAGACTCAGCGAGGGAAGGAAGCCTGTTAGACGTCCTTGGAAATAAACTAAGGCTCACTTGGTGCTCACCGTCGGGCTGGCCTTTCTTTGCAACTGTTTGCTGAATAGGATAGCCATACTGATTTCGGGCTAACTGAATAAATAACTAGATGAATTTTAAAAGGTCATTAAAATATCTGCAGTGTAAGTCCTTTATATATGAGTGTGTGTGTATGTGTGTGTGTGTATCCAAAGTCTAGAAAGGACCTTTAAATATGATGATTCTATTAGAAATCTGAGTCTCTGTTGCCTGTTCCAAGACAATACAGAAATCCAGCGTAAGGTCAAGCAAGTGCCATTTCTTTCTGCATTCACCTGTGCAGCAATTCATAGAAAGGTTTCTGAAATGATGGGCAAAGCCAGATAAGGTGAAGACTTCCAAACATGTTGAGAAGATCCAGTACCCCACTGGGGTACTAAATATATGTATCTCATTAGTCTGTCAACCTAGGGAATGCCAGGCTTGGATGGAGAATCTGCAGAATAATGTTTTTGAGACTCAGCTGATTATCTATCTGTCTGTCTATCTATCTATCACCAGTAATGAGGGATGTTACTCTGTTTCAACCATCTTGGACTTTTAAAATTGAGATCACTTCTTGCTATGGGTATCAAGTCCTGAACTGCACTTACCACTCAGTGTCAAGTGACACTGTGCTTAATTCCATGAACAGACTTCTCATGGGTAGATGCAGCTGCTGGTAGAGAACGTGCTTTCTTGTCTCAGCTGTAAGACAGTTTGGGCAGCCCATGATGCAGACAACATAAACCGAGACCTTTGACCTTGAACTAACCTTCCTACTCACAAAGGACTTGCGTTTTTGGATCTTCGTGCCCAGGTTTATCCTTGGAGCCAACATGGCACCCTAACTTGGTACATTCAAGTCCTAGGTGACCCATGGATGGGTTGGGCAGAAGAGGTGCAAATATGCAATGTGATGTTCGCTGAAGTGTAAGAGTAACTAGACACTGATATATTTTGGGACTTCACTTGGCTCCATTCAACAGGAGAGAGTAACGTGCATATGTTTTCCAGTCATAACTTGTCAACATTGCTAAGTAACCAGGAACCAGCTCTTTTGGAAGGATGTCTATCTCTTTCTCTGGATGTCAGTTGCTTTGTTATTTTATCTGTTTTCAAGGTGAACATACTAAGACATGACATTGTCTGAGAGTGGAACCACACAGAAAAGTAAACAGGAGAAACTTAACCCAAGCCACATTCCTCATTCTATGCCTCTCAGGTATTAATTTTAGCGGACCATAATGTTTTTGTCTAATGGAAGGCATTTTTCTAAGTATGTGTGTATATGCATACACATAGGAGTATGCCTGCATGGTATGTATCTACCTTTATCTAATAAGGATAGCTTTTTTTATACAGAATTATTTGTTTCATTTTGACATCTTACGTTGTATCATGCTTCTTCATTAATACAAATTTCAAAAACATAACCTAATGCCTGTAGAATACATCATTCTCTTTAATGCATTTTAGTTTACTTACCCATGGTAAATAATGGACACGCTTGTGCTTTGAATATTATTTTTGCAGTGCTTAAACAGACATAGTTCCATTTGCTGTTGTGTTCTTTTCCTTGCCCATTATGGCTGAGCCTACCAATTTCAGGATCACAAAGAGAGACCCATGTCCCAAAGGCATTTTACTGCTCAGTTAAAAGCACCTCCCTGTTAACTCAAAGGAAGTGTTTTAATCTGAGCCTTTCAAATCTAAGGAAAAGGGCTTATAAATTGATTTTGAGAAAGCATGTTTAATTTATTGTTTTCCTGATTGGCTGCTCCTTAATTTAGGAATGAAATGCACACATGAGCCAGAATAAATTATAGAAGTTAGAAGAAAAATGTTAACCTCCTCTCTGTTCTACCTCCTTCTTTCAGTCTTCCTCTTCCCGACCATCCTGTATGTAAATATGGTTATGTGGTTGCCATGTAGTAGGGCTTGAACTCCGGTCTTGGTGCTATCACTTGGCTTTTTGCTCAAGGCTAGCACTTCAGTACTTGAACCACAGCTCTACTTTTTTTTTTCCAGTTACCTGGAGATAAGGATGTCATGGATTTTCCTCTTTGCTCTCCTGCCTGGCTTCAAATTGCAATTCTCAGCTCTCAGCCTCCAGATAGACATAGCTAGGTTTACAGCCGGTACACGAATAGTTTGATGCAAATATTATTCCACACTTTGCCGTCGGCTTGCAGACTCAAACAGTTGTGTAAGCCTCCTCCCCCACTCTCAACTGGTCTTAACCAAGCGCGGCTCTCTCCTATTCATCCCACCCCACCCCTGGAGAAACATGTCCCAGTCCAATCCATTCTTTCAGGCGTCCATCCCAGACTCCTCCTGCGACTTTCCACGTGCTCCTTTCCACCAGCCAGCCCCCGTCTCTGCAGGTCTCAGTGACGGCTGCCTGCCCTTGCCAAAGCTCTACTGGGCAGCTGAGCCACAGCCACCTTGCCAGCAAGTACTGCCTCAGCCAGCACACCTTCCTCCCTCCCTTCCTCCCTTTCCCCCTTCCCTCCTCCCTCCTTCCCTCCCTCCCTGCCTCCTTCCTTCCTTCCTTCCTCCCTTCCTTCCTTCCTCCCTCCCTCCCTCCTTCCTTCCTTCCCTCCTTTCTTCCTTCCCTCCCTCCTTCCTCCCTCCCTCCCTCCTTTATTCCTTCCATCCTTTCTTTTTTCTTTCCTCTCATCCTTCCCTCTCCCTCTTTTCTTCCCTCCCTCCCTCCTTTTTTCTTTCTTCCTTCCTTCTCTCCCTTCCTCCTTTCCTTCCCTCCCTGCTGCCCTCCTACCTTCCTTCCTTCCTTCCCTCCTTTCTTCTTCCCTCTCTCCCCCATTCCTTCCTTCCTACCTACTTTCCTTCCTTCCCTCCTTCTCCCTTCCCTCTCTACCTCCCCCTTCCTTCCTTCCTCCTCCCTTCTTTCTCTCCTTCCTTCCTTCTCTTTTGCCTTTCTTCCTTCCATCCTTTCTTCTTTCCTTCCTGTCTTTCTTCCCTCTCTCCCTCCTTCCTTCCCTCCCTCCCCATTTTCTCTTCCTTCCTTCTCTCCCTCCTTTCTTTCTTCCTTCTTTCCTTGTGTCTGCCTCCCTCCTTCTTTCCTCTCTCCCTCCCTCCCTCTCTCCCTCCCTCCCTCCCTCCCTCCCTCCCTTCCTTCCTTCCTTCCTTCCTTCCTTCCTTCCTTCCTTCCTTCCTTCCTTCCTTCCTTCCTTCTTTCCTTCCTCTATCCCTCCCTCCCTCCTTCCTTCCTTCCTTCTCTTCTGCCTTTCTTCCTTCCATCCTGTCTTCTTTCCTTCCTCTCTTCCTTCCCTCCCTCCCTCCCTTCCTTCCTTCCTTCCTTCCCTTCTTCCCCCCTCCCTTCTCCCCTCCCTCCCTTCTTCTCTCTCCCTTTTTTCCTTCCAGCTGTCCTTCCTTCCAGTCTCTCTCTCTCCCTACCTGGTTTTCCTGAAACCTTTTCTGAATAATGGTTTTGGAGAGGCGGGTCTGAGCTCCGAGCGCTCGCTGGGCTGACGAGGTACCCCAGCCTGCTTTGTCCTGAGCTGTTTTCAGGCAGGACCTCACCTCCTCCCAGCCAGGATCGTGAGTGGCGCCCTGTCGGGCTTCCCACCCCACACCGGCTTCTCCCCGTGGAGACTTTTCTGCTGAGCCCGCCCTGGACCACCAGTCCTCCGAATCTCAGCCTCCCGTGGAGAACAGGGTGACCGAGGTGTCCAGCAAGGGTCAGAGGAGAAGGTGGCTGTCCAGGCTGGCCTCGAACCGTGATCCTTCCCACCTGAGCCTCACCGATAGCTGGGATTGCAGGTGTGAATAAATGGCCCCCGAGGGAGCTCCATTTAGGCCGCCTGCCTGCCGTCCTGACAGCACTCAGGACCAGGTGTGGGATCGTTTTCTTCCGCTGAGCACGGTTCAACAGTTGCCCTTTTAAAAGTTTTTGCCTCTAAGACGTTTCCAATGTTGAACTTGCATATTTCTCTGGCAGTCTTTGTCTCTGGACATGAACAATGAGATTGCTGAGTAAAAGCTGATCATGTATATATAATATTACACACACACACACATGCACACACACACACACACACACACACACACGCACACCCCTGCCTTGGGATTTCGTTTTCCCCCTCTCCTTTCCCATCTCCCTTGGCGGATGCGGTGCACACACACGGCCACATCTCCAGCCCTCTTCCTAATTTTTCATCATCTGGGAAATCGCAAGCGGACCTTGTTACCGTCTCTGTTTCCTTCGTTCCTGCTCTAGGAAGACTTTGCTGGGGAGAGCGCTTCCTGTGACGATGGTGACCATCTTTGCACGTTGGCGACTCGTTCCCTTTGCCCACCCCCCCTTCTCTCTCTCTCTGTAGGCTTGGTGTGTGTTGTGTGTGTGTGTGTGTGTGTGAATATCCGTCGGCAGGAGCTGCTTGTGACGAGGTCTCTCGCTTCTGCGTTGCTGTTAGAAGCGGTTCTCTTCCAGCCGCCCCTTGGGCTGCGTCTCCAACGCCTCTTGGAGGAGAGGCGCGCCCCTCACCGCTGGGGATCCAGTGCTGCCCGCTTTGTTCTCCGTTTGTGAGTCGCACACGCCCTTCCTGTGTGGGTGAGTGTGCACCACTCCGGTGGACGCACACCCTCCTGCTTAAAGCGCAGCGCTGCAGGAATTCCCACGACAAAGCTCTCTCGCCCACAGTGCCCCTGACGGGAGGAGGGGGGTCAGAGGTGACCGAGTACCCGTGGGCCAGTGACATTCCACCCCCTCCACGGTGTCTGCCAGGGCCGCCTCGTTCCCCCATCAGCACAGGTGCCCCTGAGGAGCTAAGCCACACACCTGGCTTATCTGCTCTGACAGGGATGGAAGGGGAAGCCAGTGGGCAGGGCACCAAGAAGCCTCCTTCGGGGAGATCAGTCAAGAGTCCTTATTAGAAAGCCCGTGTCCAGCATGGTGGGCTATTATTGTCTCAGAGACCAGCAGCCCGGAACAAGCTTACAGAAAGCTCTGATGAGACTGAGGCACAAGCTCAGGTACCAGCAGAACTTTTCCGTCTAGGGAAGGTAACGCTACGTATACATAGAGGCTACTCAGGGGCGGGTTATTTAAAGCCATTTAGGCAGGAGATCAAGGCAGAATCCCCAGCATTCTCTAGGCAAAGTTTTCCTAAGGCTCTGACCTCTCCATTTCTCTGAAGCCGAGTTCTCCTAGCTCACCTTGAGCATGGCATCTGCGTTCGGTGAATGGTAGCTCTCACCCCGAGGCTCCTCAGCCCTGGGTGGAAAACTGTCTCCACCCAGCGAGGGGCACCAGGATGGGTGTAAGAAATCTCTTACACCCTGCTCACTTCAGTGGTTTCTTTTGATAAAGTGATCAGAAGCACACACA
>NW_024870935.1:5160000-5325000 GCF_019054845.1 Dipodomys spectabilis
TGGCCGTCAGAGTTCTTCTTGTGGAGCGAGTTGCCTGGGGATTCTCTGGTTCCTTGCTGGTCTCAGACCTTACGGTCAGCCAGGGGTTCTCAGGAAGCTCACCATTGTACTTCGCAACGTGTGTCCCTCCACCCCGAACCGTGGCCAAGCGCCTTCCTCCACCCGCCATTCCAGCAGGTGCACCGGGTGACTGCCGTACCCCGAGTATGCCGCGCCTCCTGGAGCCGTCACAGTGACCGAGATTGGTGCCCTGTCCTCCCTCTTGGAGAGCTGGTTCCTAGTTAGAAGGAGGTTGGCCATAAATAAACAAACGACTATTAAGCAAAACTACTTCAGAGAGCCGCAATGCTACAGAAAGAATAAAAGCTCAGAGCTCTTAAGATACCATAGGGCCCGGAAAGGGGCTCTGGCAGTCAGGGGAAAAACCCTCAGAGCAAACAACTGACCCAGGATCCAACCCTTGAGAAAGACCGGATGCATGTAGGAACTTTGGAGAAAGAACTTTTCAGGCATACATATAGCAGGGCAGCTATAGATGAACGTACGACAAAGTTAACTGTCCAAAGGGAGAAGTTAAGGCTGAATAATTGCAATCCTTTGATAAAACAGTGCTATCAGGAACATGGAGTCAGCCCCCCAGAAAATTAGAAAGACTTCCTCATTCCCCATAAAGACTGACTCTTTCGCCCACCCACCAACCTGGGAAAATTATATCTACCAGACAGAGAGAGAGAGGAGAGAGAGGGGGCGGAGAGAGAGACAGAGACAGACAGACAGACAGACAGAGAGAGAGAGAGAGAGAATGTGTATGTGTGTGAGTGAGTATATGTCTTTTACTTTGAGTGAAAAACTTCACAGGCTACCAGTTGCCTTAAGTAAATTTATATATACATATATGTGTATATATATATATATACACATATGTATGTATATATATATACATATATATGTGTATATATGTATATATATACATATATATATGTATATATATATACATATATATATATATATGCACCTGTTAGAGGGTAGAAAGAAGAGTAACTTGTTTGGCGTGCAGAAAGTTAAGGAGTCTGTGTGGATAGAAAGCAGGTTTACAGATGCGGGCAGGGAAGGAACCCGCGGGGTTTTGTCAGGATTTGGGATTGTATTATAAGTACAAAGAGGTCACAGTGAGGTTTTTTTTTTCCTTTCATAAAGACTACTGTTACAGGTGGAATGGAAAATGCGCACCTTGCAGAAAGCGCTTGCCTCAGAAGTATTCAAACCATCATCCCCCCCCCCTTCCTGTCCCCCCCTGCAAGATTTCTGATCCTGGAACAATGATGTTGGCGTCTCTCAGGAAAGTCAAAGCAGGAGGAAACTAGCGTGTGTCAGGAGACCGCATTCAGTTGGGTGAAATTGGAGTGATGATCAGAGAGGCTGCCACTTGAGGACAGCTCTCCTCCCATACTGAAGAGGCCCAGCAGTCTGGAAGAAAGGTGTAGGCTTGACCCGAACGCAGAGAACTCTCCTCCTGGTACCCAATCTGCATGGCCCGGCGAGGCTGCTGACGTGGGATGTTCTTGGGACTGGCGCCTGGTGTTGTCGGGCGATGTGGCCTGCGTAAGGGCCTGTGGGAAGGCCTCTCGCTGGGTGGCACCTGGCATTTGGCACATCAGAACTGCCAGAGACCCTGGAAGTTCATATGTTCAGGTGGCATCACCTGAGCCGGGAGGAAAATGCATTGGGAAGTTTACTTCAGGAAACAAATGCATTATGTAGCGGAATGTTGCCTAGCGCGCCATTACATAGCAGAGCGCTCAGTGGAAGAACTTTACGCGGCAGGGTGTTTACTCTGCAGGGCATCACATAGCAGTGCATTACATACCAGAATGTTATGTAGCAGGCTATTCTGTAACAGAACGCTACATAGCAAGACATTATGTAGCAGGATGGTACATAGCAGAATGCTATGTAACGGAACATCCCCTAACAGAACCTTACATAGCAGGACATTACATCATAGGACATTACATAGCAGGATGTCAAGCACTAAGGATCAATCACTGATGCCTGGTATATATCTAAGAAAATAAGTAATTTCCCTCAGATAAACATGATAAGAAGAGCTAGACACATTTTTTCAGAGATATAATTTCCAATTATTATCAAATTGGATTTTGATGGAGGTTCATTTTTTTTTTAAAAAAAAGAACCAGGTGCCTGTAGTTCACACCTGTCATCCTAGCTACTCAGGAGGCTGAGATCTGAGGATCACAGTTCAAAGCCAGCCTGGGCAGGAAAGTCCGTGAGACCCTTATGTCCAATGAACCACCAGAAAATAGGAAGTAGCACTGCGGCTCAAGTGGTAGAGCGCTGGCCTTGGGCTGAAGAGCTGAGGGACAGTGCCCAGGCCCAGAGTTCAAGCCCCATGACTGACCAAAAAAAAAAAAAAAAAAAAAAAGACAAAAATAAGGTAAGAAGTATCACAGACTAAGCACGGAGAAGCAGACTTTGGCACTCTGCTGTTAGAACGGAGGGAAACGAAACCACCAGCGTCAGAACCCCTACCGGTGGACAGCAGCGCATCTCCACTGCTGTAAGAGACCCAAGACCTGTTTCGGTGGAGGATTCTTTCAGGGTTAATGCGTCATTTTTCCCAGGAAAGATGACCGCATGAAAGGATGTATACTTCAGAATGTTAAGGGAGTCCCGTCTCCTTCCAACCTGTCACCCTTTGTACCCCAGCTCTGTAGGGGAAGAAGGAAGGAGTGAACAGAACAAGCCATATCATGACCCCCCCCGGGGACCACATTTAAGCAGAAGGCACCCGAGAGTAGGCAAGTGCAGACAGTCAGTTCATCCCCTGGACCAGGCGACCTTATAAGGGACTGAAACTTGGTCTCCTTGCTTACACTGAGTATCCACACCTCCGCCCCTGTTCAGACCCGGTGCTGCTCGGAGACCAGGTTATCACCCTAGCTTGTGGCGAGCCCACCCATCAACCCCACGACTGACATTTCACCCTTTGCCCTAAATAAATACGTCCGTCTTCATCCATCCTTTTTCATAAGGACACCTTAAAACCGTCGTCATTTGGCTTTATGATTGACCAGAGGCTAAAAGATTCTTGAACGCTCATAGAAAACCATCCTGGCGATGTGTTTGGTGATAACAGCCTCATCGTACGCAGTTCGTTGTCTCCTTAGAAATGCACGTCTCTCTAGCATGTTCCGGTCCTCT
The DNA here is from genome assembly GCF_019054845.1 of Dipodomys spectabilis. Classification (NCBI taxonomy): domain Eukaryota; kingdom Metazoa; phylum Chordata; class Mammalia; order Rodentia; family Heteromyidae; genus Dipodomys; species Dipodomys spectabilis. The sequence continues at coordinate 5,163,223 of NW_024870935.1, forward strand.
GTCGACCTTTTCAATTAAAGAGGGAACCCAAGAACAGAAGTGTAATTTGTGCTTGTTGTATTTATCTGGTTTATCTTCTAATTGAACATTCATTCCCCTATCTTCTAGATAGAGTTTGAGCATCTTGGGGTGTTTCAGTAGTTCAGAAGAACATTTCTTTCTCTTTTTTTCCTGTAAAAGACATGACTCTCTCTAACTGCGAAGGAAGCAAAGAGACTGGAGTGAATCTTTTTGAGTTATGTCTTCACAGAGGGAACATTTACGATCAGTTTCGGATTTAACGAGGGGTTGTAAAGATACTTTGCATGTTGATGATTGCAACATGCGCATATCTGGCTAAGACTGCAACCCGGATATCACTTTATAAACAGGCGCCTCTCCACAAAACATAGCATGAACACACATATCTACTACGCATCCACACTTGTCCAACATCACTAAAGCATCTCCTTAGCAGGGAGTTGTTTCTAAATTCAACTGGTTGAAGCAGTATTTAAAAACTGCTGTCCTATAAGAGAGATGATTTCTGTGAAGTACTGACAAATGGCAGTTGGCTTAGATGATTGTTGGACTTCCGGTCACAAGCACAATGAGCGAGTTTTCTGTTCCTCCATCTTTTGGCTTGGTTGGTACCCATCACTCCCTGGGCACCAATGGATAAATGGAGTTGCTATGCTTCGAGAACACGGTATGATTTCCCCCCCATTGACCAGACTGTAATGACTTCTCTAATCTGTGTCTTGGCCTTTTACATGATCAATTCCAATTATACCAAAGCCACTACGTTATTTTTCTGTCTCTCTTGTACCAATTTAGTTGTCCCTTTTCTGCCCTGAGAAATCACAAGGAACCCATCAAATATGGAAGAATTCCAGTTTTGGAAGGGAGAGGAATGGCTCATATCTTCTGTCCTTTTATGAAAAAAAAAATCTTAGAGTACATTGTTAATCTTTCCGATTAGTACCACTTTCCGTGTTTTTCTGTTTAAATTTCATCTCTGACAGAATGGAGAGGAGGTTGGATTATGTGAGCAAAAGTAAAATTGAACACAGCAAGTAATTGTTACCCTTAACTTCTAGGTTAAGTAGAAAGTTGATAAACTTTCTAATTGAACAAGAAAAATGTAATTCATTATCAAGTAGAATATTATTCAATCCTAAAAAAAGAAACCAAGCCCTTCCATATGAGGCAACCTGAATGAGCCTCACGGTTTTGCGAAGTAGAATGGAGCAGTTTCAGACACACAGATGCTGGTTTGGAGATTCTGTTTAGATTTTCTTCTGTTCAATGCATCCTGCTTTCTCTCTCCTCTTGGTCCTCAGACTCTTGTCCCTACTCACAGAAGAGTAGGAAAATGGCAGCTAAGAACAATGGAATCAAAGAATGTTCCAAGAAACCTCGGGCAACTCTTCATTCAAATTACTTCACCCATCTGATCTGGGGCCATTCTTGAGCCAGTCACTAACAAGAGAAAAGAGAATTGCTCTATGCTTGTAGAAATCAGAGCTCATTCCAGAAGGGGGTCAGGGGTAAGCGTGGCTTACGCCATCCTTAGTTCACAGAGAGGATAATTAGACACAGTTGAGATTCCAGGAAAAGAGGAAGCAATACTTGAATGAATGCAGGGTAAAAAACAAAGACAAAACCAAAAACTTTGTGGTCTCTGTTTCCCATAAAGGGAAGGAATTTTCTTTGACACCCACTGACTGCCAAATGGTGGTTCTTCAACTTAAGTCTTTGTCTTTTTATTTCAGGGATTAAGGTATTTATATTGTTGTGAATATCAGGGCTTATTGATGAGGGCGTCTTTCCCATTAAAAGTTAGAAACAGTCTGTGCTTCTTTAATGGATGGATTCTTATCAGTTGCCCTTGGTAGGCATGGGAAGCGTGGAGCCAGTACTTCGAAATATCATGGGCCATATATGTTTTCTCGTAGGGAACTCTGCCATGTAGCACGGGGCGGGTGTTGTGGCTAGCATGTAAACAGTAGGTGAAACTGTTCTTTCAGACTTTATTTACAACCACAAGGCTGTCCTCAGCTTGATTACTGCTTTGACTCACCATCTCTAGGTCTCTGATCATCTGTACTAGCCGCGATGTGATTATACATGCTCCGTCAGAAACGTGGTCGGTAGTTGGCTGGTATATTTGATATGCTCTAGACTTGAAGTGTAAAAATGTGTAATCATTCAACGTTTAGATCAGAACTTTTCTCACCCAACATTTGAAATGAAGTTTCTTTAGTGGGATCAGATGTAGGAAACCCATGTTCTTCAGGGATGCTGCTTTAGCATCCCAGCATACTGGCACTTACTTTGTTAAAATAACATTCCCATCTTTAGCTGGCTTCCAAACCCTGCAGAGGTACAAACAAAACAATGAAATTAGAGCAAGAGCGAGGCGAGAGGAAATGAGGAAGGCACTGGTCAGGGTGTGATTGCAGGTGTCCATATTTTATGAGACATAAAACCAAAGTTGTTGGTGGAAAAATAACATCAGAAGGCCCTTTAAGCTTCTTATCCCTCTTTAGAACATATTCTTTCCTTAATTATAAAATGTGCAGGTAGATTAATGGTATAACAATCCACTCAATCACCTTCATTAACCTTAAATGAGTGATATTGCAGCTGGGAAGGCTGGAACAGCCTGCTTCCCTGAAATCATATCCCGCCATTCTTATTTCTCCAAAAGTAAAAGGAATCAGGGTGAGAGTTATACTTCCAGTGCATCATGTCACGCCCGTAACGAGGGGACAATCACCCAGCCTGCACGCCGAGGACAATACCGCTAATTATCCGAGAGTTTGGGAGCCCAAGGGCTACTTTTACCAGTACCTTCTTTTTTTTTTTTTTTTAAATCAAAGGAATTCAGGCACAGAAATACACAGCCTAAACCACATCCTCTTTTTTGATTCATGGACGGGAGAAATGAAAACTTCTCACTGAGATGGTGTTGCATCTGTTTCCACTAAGAAAGGCCCAACCCGAAGAAACAGGCTCTGATTTAGAGCAACAGGCTGGTAACTGCTCATTTGTACATTCCAGGTAGAAATTTCAAAGTAGCACAGGACAGTAACCAGAGGGTTCTTCCTCAGTGTTGACCCTTGCCTCTCCCGCGACCTTATTCCAGTGGTAATTGTTGGGGAAAGGTTATCGAGAGAACAGAAAGTAGACCTAGTAAAAGAAAACGCATAGATGACTTGAACATTTTTTAATCGTTTTCATGTTTTATGATGCCGGAGATTGAACTTTTATCTGAAGGGGTACTAGATTAACCTTCCAGCACTAGGTCCTATCTCTAGTTCAGGAAGACAGGAACTTTTCTTCTTTCTTTTCTTCTTGATGGAGTGACACAGGATGAGAGTTTGAACTCATACTGCCCAGGTGCTCTAACACAGGAGCTGTGGCCTCAGCCACTTTTCTTGTCAGTTACCTTTTGGATAAGGGCTTATCCTAAGACTGTACCTACAATTTTCCTAGCTGTGCCTTTGGTACAGTTGGGATTCCAGACCTGTGTCACGATGCCTAACTTACTTCTTGAGATGGAGGCTCACTAAATTTTTCTATGAGCTGGCCTCCAGCCTCAGTCCTCCTGAGGTCTGACCCCCTAGTACCTGGGGGTTATGAATGATACTGCCATACCAGATGAAGTTTAAAAAGAAGAGAAAAACTCAAAAGGGGTAGAAACATGGCTTTGAGTGGTAGAGCACACACTTAGCAAGTGAGCAGCAAGCCCTGATACTGTCAAACATCATTCAACCCATCTATAAGAACAGCAAGGTGACAGACACTCTGATCTTGGAAAACCATCTTCTCTTCTGCCAGCTGCCATTCTGTGTGGTCAGATGGGACAAAGTGTTTTCTTCCCTGGCTACATCAAAATTGTCCATGTAGTGAAAGTGCTCTGTGATTGTATGTGGTGGCCTAGACATGAAAGATGTAAGCAATTCTCACCCAGAATAGATTCTCACTGAGGCCAGACCTGCAGGTCACTATAAGCTCCACCTGTTCACTCTGGTTTTCCTTGCTTATCTACTGCCACAAATCAGAGATTTGGCCTCAACAATATTGTCGTTAACCCATCCATTTATTCACCACCAATTCTTCCATCCATCCATCATCTATCCACTCACCCACCTACCCATCAATCTACCCACCCACCCACCCACTCACCCACCCACCCATCCATCCATCCTTCATCAGTCCACTTATCCATCCATCTATCCATCATCCATCCACCCACCCACCACCTACCCATCCATCCACCCATCAATCCATCCACCTACCCATCAAACTACGCACCCACTCATCCATCCACCTATCCATTTATTAACCACCCATCTAGCCACCCATCCATCCATCCACCCATCCATCTACCCATCAACCCATCCATTTATTCACCACCCATCCACTCATCCACTCTTCTGCCCACCTACCCACCCACCCACCCATCCATCCATCCATCCATCATCCATCCACCTACCCATCAATCTACCCACCCATCCATCCATCCACCCACCCATCCATCCACCTGTTCATTTATTAACCACCCATGCAGTCATTCACCCATCTACCCATCCATCCATCCACCCATCTACCCACCCATCCACCCATCCATTTATTCACCACCCATCCACTCATTCATTCATCTACCCACCCACCCACCCATCCACCCACCCACCCATCCACCCACCCACCCATCCATCCATCCATCCATTTATTTACTCAGGATATGCTTCCTGTCATTTAGAGTGGTAAGCACTGGTCTCCAGAACAGAATTAGTAACTGGGCATTCTTAATAGTTGTTTCTATGAAGAGTCTGGTTCCAAACATGGAAGTTGGTGTAGGCAATATTTAGAAAGAACATGAACAGCCTGCCATTTGTGTGGTTCGATTACTAAGGAACTTCTCAAGATGGATTGTTGTGGAGAGACAGAGTAGGTCCATCCTGGAGGGCCACTTGGGATTTCTCCAGGTTGCAAAGAAGTTGAAAAAATTTAGGCAATTTCTATGAAGATTTGGAGTCTTTCAAACCCTCATCACGAGGGCCCACTAATTTAACACATATGCTTGCCTTCTAGATACAGGAAAACCAATTGCATTGAAGACCAACAGCCAGCAAAGCATTTGCTACAATCTGATCTTTTGGTCCCAGAAAGGAGCATGATGGGAAAAAAGCATGGATGACAAGAAGAGGGAAAAAAATAATAACATATGGGAGGGTGTCCAAAATGATTCCCTTTGTTTCTGAACTTTACAGATACAGCCGTGTGTCTTGGATGGAGAAACCGTTCCTTGGTATTCAAGTTCTTCATCTCCCTTTCATCCCATGATGGCACCATACATCATACATTTTCGACGGGCATTTTATTTCCTGGTGAAATTATGCTCGTAGACACGTTTGAAATATAGCTCCATCAGGAGGAGGCCATCTTCTCTGAGTTCAGGGCAAATTTTATTCTCTGTACCAAAGGACTTAAAAGTCAACATCATATGGGCTTTCATGGCTCAAGTTATTGGAAATGATTTTGGAAGTTACCAGGTACTAGGAAGGCCAGGAAGAAAATGGGAAATGCTTCCTTTTCTCCTCTCTTTTAGAGCCAAAGGCAAGTTTGTGAATGTGTGCATTTGATCTGCTGTGGCAGAATGTGTCCCACCGGGTAGAACAAGGACCTCTCAAGGGAGCCCCTCCAAAATCGAGTGAGAGGTCAGGCTATTTATCTCATCCCAGTGGACCTCTCTTCTCATCCATACAATGGAAGGTAGACCAAATGGGTTCTAAGGGCCAGAATGGACAGCTGATTGAAGATTCCTTTTGAAGTTGGAGATCTTTGTTGCTTTGAAATGGCACCAAAGCGAATTACTTCCTGTCTGTCCACCATGAGAGTTTGATCATGGTGCTTTCTTTGGCAAGCACCCCAGAAAGAGATGAAAGTGGATGTGTATCTCTCCACTTACAGTATGACTTGTTCATTGCAAAAAAAAAGAATAACAATTCTTTTCTGAAAAAAGAGATGTAAAATGTGTAAAGAATATCCAGAAGAGGAGATTAAAAACTTCATCCAACTCTAAAGTGTGAAAGTCGTGTATGCCCCCATACTGCATAAAATAAGACAGTTGGGTGTGTTGTTATGAAATAAGTCAAGAAAAAATGATCTGGGAGAAATTATATATATATATATATATATATATATACACATAGATCTATGTCTATATCTATATCTATATCTATCTATATATCTATATCTATATATATATATATATATATATATATAAAGTTTACTTAAATGATTGCAGCAGAACCAAAATACAGTACTACAGGAAATTAATTGTGGTAAGAATTTAAAATGCTATAAAGAACTGTGTTAATTTAATTTCCCATTACTTTGTAGAATGCACAGCGCATAAAACTCACGGAACGACTCATAAAGCTCGGTGCTGCTTTATCTTGACTGCAGCTTTCCTCTTACCTGCCTCTTGTAGGTTTTTGAAGAAGAAATGATCTTAAAAGAATATTTCTTGTTGTAAGTGTACCAAAGGCAGCTCCGGATCTACTGGATGTGTGTGTGTGTGTGTGTGTGTGTGTGTGTGTGTGTGTGTGCTAAATCACTGCTCATGAATCTAAACCTGACTCAGATTTCTCAGTCTCAAAGTCGGTGGATCTTCCCTGGGGCTCACTGATTGTCAAGTCTCTGTTGAAATATCGTAGGAGGCTAACTAGGCCGTGGATCCAGAGCTTTGCGTTATGATACAGGTTCCACTGGGACAAGGACTTGAACTCAAGGCCTTATACTAGCTTGGCTTTCTTGCTTAAGGTCAGTGCTCTGCTACTTTTGAGCCATGCCTTCAGCCTAGCTTTTGGCTGTCATTCAGACTTCTCTGTTCAGGCTAGCTTCACACTGTGAACCTTCAGGTAGCCAGGATTCCAGACCTGAGACATTGGTGTCTGCCATAGAAGTTATGTATCTTAGTACATTATCTGAAAAAAGATGACAATAACAGAAGAACCAATAACTCATAGAAATAAAAGCACAGAGATTCGGTGTATACGTGGTTCTCTGAACAGGACCTGTCACCTGTATGGGGTACATGGATGGCAGTCATTGGTGTGATTGTGCCCTTGATTACACTATGTTAGACTGTGCAAGAGTTTTACATGCTCAGACACCATACACAAGGCTCTTCATACTCTTTTCTCTTCCTGTTGTTGGCTCTGTGAATGGAAGCTCTTGAATTCAAGAGATTTAAAACATGTACTTGTTAAAGCAAGACCTTCAATGGGACAGAAACCCAGTGCTGGAGTAAAATGGTTTAACGTACAGGTTCTGAATGGCCCAAAGGAACAGCCTGAGAGCTCATGAGCACACGCAGTTTGGGCAATAGATACAGTCAAGAACACCGGCTCTGGTGGACCGGTGGTGGTTCATGTGTGGACAAGAACTAGACTCAGTGATCGCGAGAGACCGGTGCTTTGAACGTCAGCGTCAATAACCACGGATTTTCTCATAAGGAACTGCCATCCTCTGTCTGGGATCTGTACGCGCTCAAACCTTTTTTTATCTGAAATTCAAATTTATCTGGATTCCTCGCGTCTTCCTTTGCTAAATCTGGCCACTCACGTTCCGTATCTATATAAAAGCAAGTGTTCGTTCTCGGCTTACAGTTGGGGAGATTTTATGTTAGAACTTCCAGTTCTTCCCCTCTTTTGAAAAAGTCCAGGATTTGACAAAGCCGTGTCTTGGTGGAAAGGATAAGCTGAGGGGAGGGGAAAGGGAGCGGAGGGGGAGGGGAACAGATGGGAAGGGGAGCAGAGGGGAAGGGGAGGGGGGCTTCATCCTCCAGTGCTCTGGCCCTTCCTCTACCCCTGTCTTCTTGACCTTTTCAAGCGATTTATGTCATATTCTCCAGGAGCTTATGATGGCCACATAGTAACTTGGAATCTAACATATCTTTTTTTTTTTTTCCTCACTGTTTAGCATGACTATCTTCTATAAAAGTCCAGTGGGTATGGAGTTAGTAACAGCTAAAACAGGATGCGTTCCCTCTGCGTGAATACTTGGTCCCAACATCTGTCCTCTCCCCCAGGGCAGCAGGGTCCCAAGGTGGACTGTGGGACACGTTTTCCATTGACCCTCTGGAGTGCTCCGTCTCCTTCCGAGAATGTTTAGTTTCTGTGACTTGGGCGATTGACAGAGGAGGGATCATAATTCTCACCTTCTGCGCTCCTGGGTCCCATCCAAGGATAATAACGGGAATTCTTGCATTCTCTCTCTCTCTCTCTCTCTCTCTCTCTCTCTCTCTCTGAACAAAATTTCATTATCAATTTCTCACAGTGTTTCAAGGCTTGATATTCTTCGCAGCGAAAATGGAGTGGAAGGTATTAACTTCCACTGGTAAATGTTTGAATTATGCTGGGCTTAACATGTAAGAAGTACCCCTCACGTCCTACCTGTCACAAATGAGAGCACCACGCCCCCTCCTCCCAGGAGGGTGTAATCCTTTTGTTGGTGTGTGTGTAGACAGACATAAGCCATCAGAGGGCTTATTTCAAAACCTTTTGTGAGTCAGAGAAATTAGATGAGATATTAATACTACAAACTCACTCTGACAGGGTGGGGAATTTTGGGAAGCAAAATGCCTTTATGGAAAATATATATATACAACCCCCCTCCCCCCCCACACACACATAGATTCCATGTATCCCTGAAAGTTGGCTTTGTATTTAGACTGTTGACCATAACAGAAGGAAAACCGGAGTCAATGAATGAAAATAATCTCTCTCCCTCCAAAACCTCAGTCTGTCAGCTTTTCCAGTTTGATGCCCTCCCTACCCCTCAAGCCAGTATGTTTTATGAGAAGATATCTATACTCCTGAAGCAGATAGTGTACTCTGCGAGTGTTCAAGTTATTATCTGGGATTAAATGGCCCACACTTCTCTGTAAGTGTCAAGTCTCTATTCGCTATGGTTTTCTGCTCTACTGTTAGGATGGGAAATAGAATTTGCATAGCGACTTGTTCTCTGGTCAAATTTACTCATAAAAGCAAATTATTCAAGACGGTTTGCTGGTGGGAAGTACCATTAGCAAATAAATACATATTTATGTATTACAATTTTTAGCTGATTCACAGTCTGGCATTTCACTCAAGGAAGACATATTCAGATAAATCTTAATACATCTAACTTTCAAAGTGAAGAATAATGGGTTATTCAAACAAACAAGCAATCAAATTAGCATTAAACACAGATTTGCCAAAAGTGAGTGTTAATCAATGTCCTAATTATTGCTCCTGGATTTACTCTTTAGCTCTAAGAGTTGAGAAAAAAAAAATGTCAGATTTTTGGGAATCATTCCAAAATTGACTCCTCATGGTCATAATTCATTGTTAATCATCATGTGCTTTCTTTTGTTCACGGAGCAGAGCAGTTATAGAGGTCTTCCCATGGACTGGCCGCTGGTCTAGACCTTGGAGCGTGGTAAGAACCGCTTCTTTCTTTGGAGCTTGCCGTATATACGTAGGAAAAGACTTGAGACAGAGCCATCAGGAAGCAGTGTTCAGGGTCATGAAGAAAATAAGATGAGTGAGGCGGGAGGAGAATCCAAGGTCAGGCCGGACGGCGCTGTTCTCTGGTGGAGAGGTAGATTTGGGCGGGCAATGTGGGATACCCCAACAGAGGTGTCCAGGACAGAATCGGCACTCCAACTTGGCAAATCCGTAAATATCCAAGGCCCAAGGAGAGACGATTAGCATGGGCAGCCATCAGGGTAGGGTGCTGGTGAGCGAGGGACAGGATGCTGAAGAGGTAAGGAGAGGTGAACAGACGGGACCAGAGAAGGGCGTCTGGGTACCTATATCCGCGCTCCACCCTACTTGGACGCCCAATTGCATTTTGTCCCTGAGATACATGTGTAAGCCAATAGAACTCTAATGTCAGTTCCATAGAGTCTAGCGTTGTAAAAAGTCAAACAAAACAGGTAGTCTTAACAAGACATGTGTGCTAACAGCGCCCAAGATACCATTTTCAATTATAATCCATATAAAAAATGATTTAAAAAAAAACCCTAGATTGCCTTCTTGTTTTAAAATCATCATCTTTGGAACCCAACGTGTATTCCAATGATAGTCACCCAAAATACTTAACTTACATTTGGGGTTTCTTCCACTTACAGGTGCACGGATAGATGCCTATTCCTGGGCTGTACAACACATCTTTCAAATGCTTCACATCATTGTTTGAGCCTCACATCTTATTTATTTATTTAGTTGTTTGTTTGTTGCCTTTGCCGGAGGGCTTGTGCTTAGGATCTTATTCTTATTTTTTAATCCATTAATGAAGGTAAATGGAAGCTAGGTTCCGTAGCCACATTTGCCACATTTCAGCTCCTCCTCAGCCACGTGTGGCTGGTAGCAAGACCACAGCAAAGACAGCATCTGGACCCCGAATCCAGCCATTTCTTTGCATCCCAGGAACCTAGATGCCAAAGCCAAACAAAGCTCAACCATGTTGATTTGTGTTTTTCATGCCTTCATTTCAAACCTAGTCCTTTGGGGGGGGGGGGCGGTGGCTGTCTGAATATTATTATTACTTGATTGTCATGAACAGTAACCGTGAGCACAGACACCAAGTAGGAAAGAGAAGGTTGAAGGTTTGGAATACAAGAGAAATCTGAGGTGTGGGATGAAAGCATATCCGTCCTGGGCTTCCGCGGCCACCACCAGCCTTCCATGGCCTGTGATCCGCTGGCCCCTTTCTCCCTTCACACCCAGGGATTTTTCTTGATTCTAGTGACCAGCTGTGTGATGTGGTCTGCTGCTGCCCAGTTCCCATGCCTCGCGCCTCTGGTGGTCTCTGTTCTTCCTGAACTCCGCTCCACTTCGTGGCCTCCTCTCTTCTTGACCTCTGCTCTTTCCCTCTTGGTTCCCATTTGCTTGCCCCTTTCTTCTCCCATGTCTCTTTCTCCACCTAGAGGAGCCAATTGCATCCTTGCTGCTATAGTAACAGGAAGCTAGCGGAGGAGCCAGCTGGGCTGGGTTATGCCAGCAGGGGGCGAGATCTTCCCAAGAAGAGAAGAAGGCTGCTGGGATCCTACTCTACCTGGAAGGGCTACTGATGCCTGCTCCTTCCCCTGGCTTAGAAGGTCACTTCTGGCAGGGCGGGCTGGGCAGTCACAGGGTGTCATGGCCCTGATGTTTGCTCCCCGGTCCTGTTCGTAACCACCCCAGGGTGGTGGTGGGTTCATCCCAAATTGGGCCAAGGAGCTGCCAACCAGGCCCTTCGTGGCGTTGAGCTCTGGCCACTGGGATTTGGTAGAACCTGGGGCCTGAGGGCTGTGAGAAGCCAGCCAGGCCCTTCCGGGAGCTGGTCTTCCCCCATGCGTTTGGACTTCAGGGAAGTTGGGGAGAAACGGAGTCCCAGACGGTGGGGATGGTATTCCAAAGGAATACCAGGACCTGTCCCCATCGCAGGAAATGTTCAAAGTGGCAGGGAGCTTTGTCTTTTCAATGTGCCACCATGGAGCCAAATGTTCAGGTCGAAAGGCACACACTTGAAAAAAACAAACCCAGACTTCGGCAAATGGCAACCTTGAGCTTGTATTCCCACATGGCTCTATGTAAGGAAGTAAATCTCAGTTATCTGAGGGTTTGTTGGTAGTTAATTCAAAAGGTAAGACAACTTCATGAAAAAAAAATATATACTCACACACATATACACTTAGAACTAGAACAAAATGAATGGCACATTAAAATTCCTCATCTGCTCACCTTCTTTTTTTTTTTTTAATTTTTGCTGGTTGTGGGGCCTGAACTCTGGGCCTGGGCGCTGTCCCTCAGCTCTTCAGCTCGAGGCTAGCGCTCTACCACTTGAGCCACAGCACCACTTCCAGCTTTTTTTTCTGCTTATGTGGTGCTGAGGAATGGAACCCAGGGCCTCAGGCATGCAAGGCAAGCGCTCTACCACTGAGCCACCTCCCCAGCCCCCTGCGCACCTTCTTACACTCTCTTGCCTGTTACGAATTCTTCCGAAGCTCTGTGAGTCGTTCAGCTCTTCTTCCTCCAGTGACCTGTATCTGCAGGTTCATTTCGAGGTGTGGGCTGTGACTTGCAGGACATTTTCTAATCTTGCTTTGCCATGGTTAAAGGACAGATACTCCTGAATACTGCGTGAAAACACCTGCGTATGGGAACCTTAAATTCAATGTTTTGTCAGAACTCCACAGAGAACCGAGGGAAGGATATTAATTTTAAGTGAATAAGTACAATTTTATTCACAGTCTAGGGAATATCATAAGATTACAGGTGGAGCTAATTTTAAGAACTTTATGAGCTTTTGTCGATTACACACTCAAGGGTGAAACAACCTCCAAAAGTGAATGCATGGCAGAGAACAACAAATAAGCCATCTCAGAGCTGTGTAGATGCGCTAGCTGAGTATCTTGTCTTTAGGCTATGGGCTGGGTCCCAGCCTCATGCTTCAGTGGGACCCATGATTTTCTCCCTCTCTCTCTTTGCTTCGGGCCTATTATATTGTGCATGAAGGGTTACAAAAATATTTTTGGTCATTGATTGAAGAGCTTTTTGAAGCTCAGGAAGTAAAATCTTGGAAATCAACTAAACGGCCTTGTGTTTTATTAGCGAGCACTTTTTATAGCTCATAATAAAGTCAGCTCAGAAGGTCACTCCTCGAACACAGCGATGAATATTGTCGTGTGTGACTTCTCAAATTGTTTATAAGCAGATAGGGTGAGGATTTTTAATAAATGCTTTGCCAAGAGAACTATTCTGGTATATATGTTTATGAACTGTGCAGTGAAAAGTTGGCTTTCTCCCTCTCTCCCCCCCTTCTCTATTTACCCCCGGATCCCTGCTCTCCGAGCATAGAAGTAGTGCTTACCATATTCTTGTTTTCCTCTTTTGCATCTGAAATTTGCAGAAATTGGGGGATATTACAGAGAAAATGACGTGTCTTCTTTTGAACTCAGCTGAAGAATTTTTTCATCCTCATTCCTACTATCTTCTGTCTTTACCAAAAGGAAAAAAAAAAAAAAGAAAAAGCTGTTCTGTGGTTGAATACTAAACTCCTACAGCTAAAATCTTTGCCTAAAGGGTTTTCTTTTTCAGCTCAAAAGTTGAGATGTAGTTATGGGAAACAATGCGAAGTAGGTTCACGTAGGCCGAGTAATGGGAAAACTTCAGCAAAGTATAGAAGTTTAAAATAGCGCACAGGCTGGCTGGAAAAATTCTTTTTTGGCATCAACTGGTAGACAATCAGGTGTTACATCAAATGGACTAGACAGACATTACCAATACCTGCGGAAACATCGTTAAGTGGTATGTTCGGATGAAGCACGTATATCACACACATCTTTGTATGCAGGATTATTTTTGAAGAAATTCATGAAAGAATGCAGTTCAGACCGGTCAGAGGGAACACAACTCAGAATCCCGAGTTTGGTCCAATGCGAGCTTCCTCTGTTTGAACTCCATCTTTCCAGCCGTAGACTTGGGACGTGGTGCTCTTGCTCAGGTCTGTCTTCCTCGGATATAAAGTTGGTTGTGACCGGCTGCTCGTCATCATTAGCACAGCTGAGGAGGGCTCCAAGACTTGGTTTTGCAATCCCACTCTGTATTTCCTTTTGTTGGAGTTGGCAGTTGAGAAAGCGGAAGCTAGAGTCTCCGTTTCAGTATATTTTACAGCAGTTTTGTATCTTTTCTTCTCAGGTAAAAAAAAAAAATTCACACTTTTTATTATTCCTCATGCTACAAAGAGATAACCACAAAATTTTTACATATTGTAGTTCTTGAAAATAGGTCGGCATATACACAGAAGTGCTATTATTCTGGATGTCACTGATATTTCTTAGGGATGCATTATTGATTTTTAGTAAATAAAAGATGATAAGATGATATACTCACTTAAACTGTCCCTCAACATTTACATGAAACTCCATATATATATATATGTGATAAGTAATACCATAAGATCACATTCTTATCTGGCATAGTGACCCATTGATTCTGATGATCCTTTCTCCATTAAATGAATATTTAAGGAAATTAGGAGAAAATCCTTTGGAGAAACCACTTTCCATGTCTGTTCTGCAAAGAAATATCCGAGTCTTTCTGACCATACACGTACTCTGATTTTCTTCAGTGCTTTAGGAAATCCTGAAAGTAGTTATTTGGTTATATTTTAGACAAGTCCTTTGATAAAAATGCTTTATATCACTAGTGGTTAGACCAGGTAAGGTTTGATATTTCACGGGGAATTGGGGAACATGTGAGAGAGATCTGCTGTGGGCTTTGTAGAGAAAAGAAAAGTAGTTCTCATTAACATCAAGGAAGGAGAGTTAGACTATTTTCTACTTCTTTGTGGCTTCTCCTCCCCAGAGCATACAAAATGACCCAGCTAACTATTGGTAACATGTATCTGTCACATGCCTAAGACTGGTTAATCTTTTCATAGTTTCTCTGGATTTGAAAATGCCTGAACTAGATGATATAATAATTCAAGGATGCAAATTAGTGTTCTACCATGGTGTTTCCCTTTTCTGATGGGCAGGAAAGAAAAGATAGCTGGTGTGTGTGTGTGTGTGTGTGTGTGTGTGTGTGTGTGTGTGTTGTGTGTGAGAGAGAGAGAGTGAGAGGAAGAGGAGGTAGAAAAACAGAGAAAGATGTATACAGGTGAAATTATTCAAAGGTGGCTAAGGAAAAGTAGTTTGAGTTTTTGTTGTTACTGTTTTCCTCCAATGGTTGTCTGAAGAGGCTGTTCACTGTGTGGATAATATCTGAGTGTCTTTGAGGCTGAAAGCCAAGGGTGGGTTCTTTCATCTGAATGGAAGCTGTGGTACAGAGACCTCTACTAAAGGAAGGATTTATGCTTTATTCTAAGACTTCAAGCATTCCTTCTCAAAAGGGGAGGAAAAAAAAAACTATCCCTGGAGTAGGTTAAAAACTTTTGTGTTGGTGGTTTCCTATTATAAAAGAGAGTGCTTTAACGTTTCTTGGTTTATAGACGACGCTATTCTTTCTTATGAATATACAGCACACCTACATACATATAAAACTGTTTTAAGATGGGTGGAGGGTACATCAAATTGTTTCCCATAGACGGACTTTGTATTCAGGTACCCAGCTGCAATTTGAAATCTAATAGCAATTTAATTTTGCTTTTCATTTTTTCCATTCCTAAAATGTCACCACTGACTCAATTTTATTTGAAACATACACAAGCCAAGATATTACTATGCATAGTGGTTCTCTAATTGCAGCATATTTCACTAGACTGCGCACATTAATTCCACTCTATTGGAGAAAAAGAAAACTGGAAGTCACCACACAGTCGTTAACTTCATATGAATTTTTATGAGTAAATAGACACATTGGTTGGGTGCTGTTAGAGGAGTGAGCCTTAAAATTTCATTATTTGAGGACTAATATGACCAAATACATAATTATAGAATTGGTAAGTTTAACCACTCTGAAGATTTGACTTCATGCATCTAGTTATTCAAAGCTTTAATCTAAATTCAGATTCATTGATCCCACAAGTCAGAAAATATCTATCCAGCCAGCAATCCTATCTCTCTGTTCTATCTGATCTATCTGTCTCTGCATTTGTGAGAAATATGGAGAGATAAATAAATGCCTTAGGGTTTTTTTGATAGCTTGAGATATAGTAGAGAAAGAGATGGAAGGCCGAACCTCATAAAGCATACAGATCAAGCATACGTAAAGATGAGGGGATAGAGAAATTAGGCAAATGAATAAAAATAAATTGATGATAAGAAAGTTTTAGGTAGTGGTCAGTCAAATTAAGCAAATTAGCCCTGGAAAGAATGAGATCTCAACTGCATAGGAAGGTCAAGGTCATCTCAAGGTGATTGCCCAGAGTGAGGCAGTACTTCACTCCAGGGGAGAAGGTGGAGAAGGAGGCGCTCCTGAGAAGACTCTGAGGCTGGAACTTGTTTCGCCATTTGTTTTAAAGATTACAGTGAAAGCCAGAGGCTGGATCAGAGGAAGAGATAAAGGCCCACAGATAGAAGTGGAGCAGACTCTATCAGACTGTATCTATCCTCTTGGTATCTATTCTTGGTTTTGAATAATCCTGTGTCTTTCCAACTTAGCTGACTTATAAACTATTGCCTTCAAAATCTTATTATTTTTTTTCTACTTTGTAGGCCAAGGAAACAAACACCACATCCAAGAAGTAATTTCTTCTCTAAGTCACATCATAGATTCTCAAATTACATCAATAAAATATCCTCGTTTTTGAATCCTTAATATTCAACTCAGATGCCAGCAATTGTTGTTGTTTTTTGTTTTTTTTTTTTTTACCAGAATAGAGATGCCCTTTTATGAATGGTTTCTGTCCTTACCTTTTATTATTTTATGTCTGTGAATGGGAAGCTGGTGATTATTCTTCCCAAGACTGTACTGGTAGGATCTATTTAATTGTCTGCCTCGTCGGTTGAATTTCCTTTTAGCACTGCTGATTTCTGAGGGCCTTATTCTGCTCAACACATGCATGCACTTCCTCAAATTATTTTTTTTTTGCATTTGCTGCTTCTCTTCCTAACCTCCCAAAGCATTTTATTATCTCTCACTGGTCTCTGCCCCTTAAACTGATTTAATACTACCTGTAGGTTTAATTAACTTGCTGTTTATTTCTCTAGCCTAGATCATGAATGAAGATTCTAAGTGAGACTTGACAGAATTCTCCCACACCAAATAGATTCGGCCTTTGAATGTTACTGAGTTGTAGGCCCCTTCGTCCACAGAATGCCTCTTCTTTACTCTGACTCTGGTTTGGGAACCAGGATTTGTTCGTCTTTACTTCTATTACGTTAATTTTTAAGAAAATATGTATCCGTGCTTTCGTAAAATATTAAGTGTGTAAGGAATCAATTTAAAAATGTAAATGTCTTCTGTTGAAGACCTGGTGCCTTGTATTCTTCTGGAAGACTGGTTCACGGTTGCTCACAAACAATATTCCAGCACTGTCCGAAATCTTTTCATCAGGAAATGGCAGTAGGATGGTCATCAGAGTTAGCTGACGGTTGGAGGAGGAAAACAAACAGCTGACTGAGCTCCAGCCAGTCAGTCCGCTGAGCCAGCCATGTTTCTGACTGTTGCTTTCATCCGAGTCAATGATTTGGGACGTTTTTATTTTCAGGTTCTTCGTGGAGCTAACTTGCTCCATTAGATCCCACCAGGAAGGGACACCATTGTGTGGACTCTGTTGATGGTTATTGTCTGTCTGTCTGTCCCTTTTTTTTGTGGAAAGCTCTTTAAAGCTTGAGATGGATCTAGTGGGACTTGCAGAGAGCTGGCAGCAGTGACCTGCCTTGGCTGTTTGTCCACTAGGCTATCAAAGGGCAGCGTGGAAATCGAAGGTGAAATTCCTGCAGAATTGTGTTGAAGGGCAAGCAAGGATTTGGCCCTTTTTCTCAGGAGAGTTTAGGACCAAGGTCTATACCTTTTCTTACCTGAGAAATTACAAAGTTATTAGGGTCAAGCTAGATTTGATCTCAGTGACGTAAAATCCGTCCCCCCAAGAACGATCTTCAAGATTGCTGCTCTTTTTTTCCCTTCTCATCTTGTACCTGATCGAATCCTACTCTTTCACCCAAGCATTTACTCTTTTGCTTTTAGACACTTTTAGAGATTATTAGTAATAAATAAAGTCAGTGATAAGACTTTCAACAGACCACCTTGGAACCTCCTTAGGGCTAGTGTACTCCATCTTCTTTTCTTTCTTTCTTTTCCTCCCTCCCTCCCTCCCTCCTTCCCTTCCTTCCTTCCTTCCTTCCTTCCTTCCTTCCTTCCTTCCTTCCTTCCTTCCTTTCCTTCCTTCTTTCTCTTTCCTTCCTTCCTTCCTTCCTTCCTTCCTTCCTTCCTTCCTTCCTTCCTTCCTTCCTTCCTTCCTTCCTTCTTTCTTTCTTTCTCTCTCTCTCTTTCTTTCTTTTCTTTCTTTCCTTCTTGCTTTCTTTCTTGCTCTCTTTCTTGCTCTCTTTCCCTCTTTCTTCATATCTGGTTTTTGTCTCTGGTCTATGGAAATGAAGCCCAAATCTAGCTGCAGAGAAATTCAGAAGGAAATGTACACATCAGGAGAAGGTGACAGGATAATGAAAGAATCGAGTCTTCCTTCTCTGAGGAGAAGATGAAGGGCAAGGGGCATATTTATCCGATAAAAGGGAAGATATAAGGAGAGTTTTGGTGGCTACCCTCATATATTGGAGAAGAGGCCCTATTTAATTCTGAATGTCTTCATAGACTTGAACCAGAAGCATTTTAGAGAGAGAGAGAGATTGTTTACTGACCTGAATGACAACTGTAATAAGTTCAGAGCTGCTTTTAAATAATGGAGCTGAGGTTTCCTCTGAGAGACAGAGACAGAGAGAGAGAGACATAGACAGAGACAGAGAGAGCGCACTCCTGCTGATATCTGAGGGCTGAATGGCTACATCCAAGTGGAGCTGGCAGAGCCTGTGTTTTGAGATGGATCTGGGATTGAATTACCTCCGGCTTCCTGAACATGGAGGTGTTGATGGAGTCCCCTGGCGAAGCTCAGACTATTATAACTCCGCCATTAACACTGTAATTTGCAGGTTAGGTACCTCTGCCCACAGAAATCTCACTGGCAGTAACAAATATGTTCATTCGAGACCAATATGGCTACTGCTTCTCCTCTCTGTGTGTGTGTGTGTGTGTGTGTGTGTGTGTGTGTGTGTGTGTGTGTGTGGTTTTCCCTTCTGGTGATAAAATTTTTTTTAAAAAAAGGAAAGAAAACAGAAATGGAGTGCAAATCTGCTATAAGGGTAGAAGGATGAAGTAACAAATTTGAATTTTTTTTTAAACCAGAAACGTCTGTGTACCTGTGATGTGTGCAAGTTTGCATCAATATTTGGAAAATTTGTTTCCCTTTAAAGATTTTCTTTCTTTTACTTTTCGAAATGCTTCTGTAGCCAAAACAAACTGCAGGTCCTGAGTTTTCGGTATGAAGGAATAGATCTCTGATAGCCACACCTGAACAAGAGCATCAAACAAAAGCACAAATGGTCACTATCCGCATTAAGGCCTTATCCACATCCAGACCCAGGGATGTCGTGTCTGAAAGCGTGGACGCATTTGGTTTGTTCCTATGGGTGTATAGTGCTGTAGTAGCAATCTTCTCCAGTCTATCTGTCAGCCTAAGATGCAACCTTCTCTCCGGCAGCAGAAATAGACCCGGTCACATTCATTCACTCATCTTTGTTTTCAAACATACTGTTGTTGTTAACTATATTAAAGAAAGAAAACGTTTCCTCTTACACTTCTGTCCAGATGATACTCTGTTGTTTTGCTTTGCTTATCACCCAATGCACTCCAAGCACTGTCTACTTTTCTTCCTCTTCACCTTCTTCTTTCAGACTCTCTGGGGGACCTCAAGAAGTCTTGCAGCTTTAAGTAGTGATCACCCCTAGTTTATATGACATCTCAGCCTTTTTTCCACCCTCTGTGAAAAACCAAGGTTCAAAAACAGTTGGCAGAGGAGAAGAGACCTGGATAGAAATCTCGATGCTGTTTATGTGGGTTTCTAGAGGGGAAAGATGGAATCTGCAGGAAAGAGGCACACTTCTATATTATAGCCATAAAATGAAGTTGTAAACATCAATCAGCTATGAGATTAGGGTCAGGAACACAGAAGGCAACGAAAGATGTGGCAAAACACAGAAGTGAGCCAGACTTCCTGGGAGAAAATAGGTTGCTGGATACCTAAGAAACCCATTTGCTAGTTGGTGTGTCTATTTGAGCCTTACGAATCTGGTTCTGGAAAGCTCTTCTTCTTTTCCCTTAGTAGATATCTGAATGAACTTCCCTGAAAAGGGGAAAAATAACGCCCTATCCAGTGTGTTTTAATCATGCTAAACATTGCAAGAATAATGTGACCCCCGCCCACAGTGGTTCATCTCGCTTAGCTATGATGAGAAGTGTATACATACATTGAGCCGCGCTGGATCTATAAGATAAATTATTGATGATCGTGAATTTCTTCACACCACAGCCAACCTGAGCTCTCCCCCTGCAGTTTTATGAAAGTAAATGGTGCGTGTGTATTATAAGTCTATTAGGAGAAGTTTGGTTTCCTGCTGTTCAAAGCTGTGGGTAGAATGATTTAGCTACATGGTGGTCAGTGTGTTCACGACCCCTTAGGTTTGTTATGCCCTAGAAAAATGGCATTCTGTTTTCTTCCCGACACTCCAGGCACTTGAGGGAAAGGAAGTCAGAGTGTACCCAATAAACGGGTCCACGTGGATACAGGTGAAAGACTGTGAGCTTCCTCAGCCAGTGGCACTGACGTTGGGACCAGAGAGCCTTCACCGAGTGGGTTCTTTGGATGTATTATTTACGTCTGTCCGGCGCTAATTATTAACATTAATGCAGATCTGTGTCTCGTTAGAGGATAGGAATGACTCCTGTGGAAAGTCTTCGTGCCATGAATTATTCAGCCCGTCCTAATCGAAGGTTTCTCAGAAAGCCACAACCACCACCAAAGCCGAGGGAAGCAGAGCTCCTCCGATGCCTTCTGCTCCCTGGCGCTCAAGCTAGGAAAGCATGTGTGGGCTGAAGGCATGCGTCCACCCCCCCACCCCGTCCGTCCCCCACCTGCCGAGCGTCCACCCCCCAAACGCAGGGACCCTTCAGATGTCTCCACCAATTCAACTTTACAAAAATAGGTGTATTGTTCCTAAGGTATTACACGGAGGGTTTACCATTTTGTCAGTCAGGTAACCAGAGCAATTCTTTCTGTGGATAATGTCTCTGATTCCGCAATGGAACCAATGTAGGATCCAAACATACATTTTCATTCCAGCCCTCGCTGGAATTGTCTCATGGATTTCTTAACACGGCAAACGAAGGAGGGAGGAACGGCATGTTTTCAGGTTTTGGTCAGCTGACCTTGATCCTCACTGCACCGAGAGCAAAGCCCTCTCTGAAAGTACTCTGGTGACCCAGCCGGAGTGCTGGCCCGCGGTGTCTTCCTGACCCTGGAAAGTAATTAGCCTGGGCCCAGAAGGAGGAGGACTGGATTTCCCTGATCTGCGCCTGAGCCTGCTCACACCCGACCTTATTAATGGTCATAAAACGATCTGATCCGTTCTTAACACCAGCCTTAGCGTTTGTCTCTCTGACCTCTGACGGTAGCCATTCCCCCACGGGCTGCCGGAAGGCCCCGAGTGAAGATGAATTCCTTTTTATTGGTTTGAAATTTATTGCCTGTTAATTTCATTGATCAAAGGGAATGAGAGATCAAAGAAAGGGTAGCCCATTACACGAAGATACAAATCATTCTTACTTTCTTTAATGTTCTTGACACGAACATTAATCACGGGGAGGGCTGGCCCCCATCCCTTTGGATGGGATCTGCAACTTCAGACACGTTTCTTGTTAACACCACTGGAACGCTCACCGCATGGTCCCAGCCCAGCTTCCTCTTCCTCCCCTGCCACTGCATAGCGTGGCACGTGCAGCCCTGGGCGGGGGGGTCTGGACACAGAGCCGTGTGTACATGTCTGTTGCAGAACACTTAATACTTGATCGTCTGAGCTGGGTTCTTCCTTCAGTGAACTATCTTGACTTGAAAGGTAAATAAATATTCAGGATCTGTGGAATCAAAGGCAGGTTTCGTATGTGGAAACGTAGAACCATGAGTAATCCTGCGATTGTCTACTTGATTGGAAGATGTGTGGGAAAAGATAGAAGACGCCCTTTGATGTGTCTATAAAGGTGTATTTTTTCCTAACCAAATGACTACTTTCCAAGACAGTTTTATGGGGATTTGTGTGTGTGTATTAGAGATAAATATGAAAAAAAATTCATATAAAAATATTTGGTGCTTTGAAACAATTTGTCCCGACTTTTTACTTGAGGCTTGTCTCCAGCTCCTTACAAAAAGCTTTTTTTTTGGAGGGGGGAGCAGGTGGTAGTGGGGTGTGATCTCAAGTCCCACACTTGGCCAGGCAGGAACTCAATCACTGTGTCAGGCTCCCAAGTCTTTTCCGTACTGGTTATTTTGAAACAAAGTCACAACCGGACCGTGAACCACCTAGATGCATTTCCCAACATGGCTGGGATGGTAGGCACACATCCCATGCCTGGCTGTTTTCCATTGAGATGAGGTCTCATGTACTTTCCTGCTTGGAACGTCTGCCCCACTAAGACCTCACGGTGGGCGGGGGTGAGTATGGATTTGCTTGCTAGGGAAGCTTTGCTTCCTGAATCGCAACCGATACTGCGTGGTGAACCTCAACCCTCACTAACTTGCTGAGCCACCTGGGATTTCCTGATACCCCCATGTGCTTCAGTTTTGTTCACCTGGGAAACCGTGACCCTGATCTTTGGAACCTGACTGAGTGACGTGGATTCAGTGAGCTTAGTTCCTGCCTGAGCAAATCTCACGTGAGCAGCCAGGGTTTCATAGCTCGTCCTCCAAATCCGAGCTACTTTGGGAGGCTGAGGTTGGGAGGATAGTGATCTGAGGATAGTGAGGACCCCCCCTCCCATCCCAATTCAGCTTGGTGTCGTGCTGCAGGGCGGCCAGACCCTGCTCCCCGGGAAGCTGAGATTAGGGGGCCCTGGTACCGTCTGAACCAGGCCGGTTCAGATGGTCCACTGACAGTGGGAAGCCTCAAAGCAGGTGGATCTCAGCTCAGGTCCACACAGGTAGGAAGCAGAACACTATCCTATAGAGAATGAGTACCCGCCTGTCATCCTAGCTACTCGGGAGGCTGAGATCTGAGGATCACTGTTCGAAGTCAGAAAAGTCCCTGTGAGACTCTTATCTCCAATAAACCCCCTCCCTCAGAAACCGGAAGTGGCGCTGTGGTTCAAGTGGTGGAGTTACCACCTTGAGCACAAAGCAGCTCAGGGACAGCGTGCGCGCGGCCTGGAGTTCAAGTCCCAGAACGGGCACCATCGAGGAAAACAAAACAGATAACGAATGCAAAGCAGGGCTGAAGAAGGCCTCTGTGGCCCAGCAAGTGTCCAGCCACTGAGATCAAATTCCCAGTACCACCATAAAAAGAAGAAGGAAAAGAAATCTGTTTAAAACCAAGCAAACACGTTGCGAACGCGATGAACCAGGGCTCCTCCTTATAGCCTGCATCGGGAGCTCAAGAGCTCTTGTATTCCGGCCCCGTGGCTGCAATCTCCTTCTACAGGCAAAGCATCTGCTCATTCCTTTTACCTTCTTCCAGCGTGTTCACCTCACCTCCACACCTTCCTCTGCCAATCAAAATCTCTTTACCATGATTGACATCTCACCGACAGCCCTGGGCCTAACTCAGTCCCTGGGTCAAAGGGAAAGCACTGTGAACCTATCAGCTAGCTGCTGTTGTTTATTCCAATCCAGTTCATTCACTCAGTGGGTTTACAGAAGCCAAGTACACGGGCCTGCACGCTTGAGGAGCCTCCCGGAGTGTCAGTCCACCTGCAGGCACAGCACCCGAAGTTCACCGGCCAAACCCTGAGCTCTGGGCTTTCTGGGATGGAAGTTTGCTTCTTCGTTTTGTGTCCCGGCGGGGGCCATGACGGGAGGGGAATAAAACCTCCTCGTTTTCTCTGATTGCTTTCTCCTGGAGAGAACCACTGATGGCACCTCCTCCTGTTTAAATCTGGTTCTCAGTCCCCGTCTCGAGACGTGTCAAACTTCCCCGGGCCTAGCCACTTGTACAGCCTTGCTCCTGAGTACTGAGAGTGAACCGCGGAGAAATGAACTCGCTCGGGTGGAAGGCAGCCTGGCCACCTCCCAAATCCTTGTCACAAGAAGAACCCGGGATGGGCCGTGACCTTCCACACGTCCCAACTCACCAGCGCTCTCTGAGATAAAATGGCTTCTTTTTTTTTTTTTTTCTCTCCCCCAAATATTTCGTTTATTTTCATGTTGGGAGAAAAAAAAAAAAGCTTGTGATTTATTAGTCCATTTAAAACCCATTAAAGATCTACTTGCCTTGATTAAATGGCACCATTTTAAAGGTTAATCAGTGTCATTTTTTATATTTAAAACTTAAAGGTACAGTGCTTCTTACTTATTGAAAATTAGGAGCAAAAACGGAGGGCGAGCAGTCGTTGAAATGCACGCCTACTTAAAGCGTGGAATAAATACCGTGTGAATCATTTATTGGTCAGGGTCTCTGGGTCAGTACACTACTAATAACACACATTTTTCTTACTTCCGGAGACTACAAGGTCACTTGCGAGAATCTCCATGGATGGTTTTCTCCATGTGTCTCTATGCCAAGCAGATGGAGGGAAAGTCCTTCAGTCTAGTGTGGGCTTTGATTTCTAACAAACCGAATATTCTGGAACACTTTATACTCACCCAATGGAGAGATACGTGGTTTTTATTCATGTGTGCGTGACTATCATGTAATTGAAGTTTTTATACTTTCTTAATTTGGGGTTTTATACCTAAGGTACCGAATTGTTATTTTTTTTTTTCTTGTAAATACTACTGAAAAACCACACAGAAGGTTAATGTCATCTTTGATCTTCTCTTCCCATTTCCCCCAACCTGGGATCTTTGCCAGCTTTTCTCTTTGGGCTGCTATATGCAGAATCATTCTGTTTTTGAAATCTGAATGTCCCTACCATAGCTTCGATGTTCCCTTCAGATGCTCATCTCTACCCTTCACCTTTCCCATCCATGATAACCTCCTAGGTGGGTTATTTAATTTTTGCCCATCTGTGTTAGCATCTATTAGTTGAATAAAGTTATGTTATTGTGATATTTCCATCGATGTAGACAATGCTCTCAGATCCACCCCTTCCCCTGCATCATTTCCTCCCCCCCCATCCCTCCCCACTTCCTGGAACAATTTCAATAGGCCTTGTTTGAATTTCTTATAGGTCTAGAGAATTCTTCAACCATATTCTCTTTACTCTCTCCCTTTTTAATCTGTGATATGATAATTACAGAGAAAGGTCCAAATCGATCTTAGAAATATGGGAAAGAGGAAACTTTCTCAATGTCAGTAAATTATGCGCAGATAACAAGAAAAGTAGCTCCAGAAGCCATTTAAGAGAGCTGGCTCATTTTGCCAGGGGTTAAGGGCATCGCGTACGTTTCTTCCTGAGAATTCCGCCATCTGTGATCCTGAGACCCTGTGCAGGAGAGGGTCTTTCCCCCCCATTTTTCCGGGTAGCGTGCCATTGCTTGTCAGTGCCTACCACCCCAATAAGGCTTTAAGTGAAAGTGTGAACTCACTATGGAATGCTCATCCTGTGTGATTACCCAGCCTTCCCTCTTCAGAGAACTTCTGAATCATGTTGCAGAACTTGTGCCTCTTTTCAAGGAACACACACATGCATGCCACACGCACGCGCGCACACACACACACACACACACACACACACACATACACATATAGAATAATTGATTTGGGCTTCATTTCTGGAGAGAGAAAGAAGAAAGCCCTATCACATACAAGCTTGCATTGTGTGTGTGTGTGTGTGTGTGTGTGTGTGTGAAACATATGGAAAGTGCAAAAGGACTATTTCTCCTGCCTGGTGACTTTGCCACAGGTAGAACAATTCAATGATATGTATATAGCTATTTGTACATATTATATATACATATATACTTCTATAGATTATATATCTTTTCAATCTAGATGGACTTAATTGTCCTCATGAATAATGATTTGGCTAGGATTCTATTGTTTACCAAGTAATTATGGTCTTAAAATAGCTTAGCGTGTAGCTTTTCTCCATCCAAGGGAACCATAACACTGATAGAAGGTCTATTCCTAGCCCATTCTTAGGAGCTAAAGTAATTTTAAAAAAATTTCATTATTCTCTGTATGATTGTAACCTATAATACATTGGGAATGAGCTTCTCAAATATTGACTATCAGAGTAGTGTCCTCCTGCCTCTCAGAAGGACGGAGGAGAGGGAATTTGCGGAGTTGTAGAAGGCTTTAGGGAAGTTCACGATTTTGGGTCAGGCCTGTCATGAAGTGCAATGTGATGCCCATGTTCACAAGACCCGCAGAGACTAACTCAGAGTCTGACCTACAGAAGAACGCATCTCTGAGGGTGTCCCAAAAGTTAAGATGTCATGACATTTGGTTCTGGTTACATCACATCAGGTAAAACTACCTCTTCAAAAAAAAAAGTGGGTGTCATAAAATGATGGCTGATCATCAGAATGCCTACTTGTGCTAGTGAGTTACTTTCTGAGGAAATATAACACTACAGTAAAATTTCATTAAAAATAAAAGAAATCCAAGGAAAAATAAGAGTGTCAAACTGGAGGTGTTGGTCACACACTCTGGGGTACCCCCTGTTCCACTAGAGATGTTTTGCTTTGTTTTCCTTGGCAGACAGCAGCACAAGGCTTGGAACTTGGCAGATGGGAATGATAAAGCAGATAGAGGGTGTTCAGCAGGTGCTAGGAGAACCGTCTACTTTTTTGTCATTTAAGAAGCACAGCGTTGAGACTGCACAATTAACATCGTCACTGTTGACCTTGTAATTACACTGTGAGTACCTGTGGTGACAAGATGAATGAATGGGGCTATCATTCGACCCTACCCATGTAAGCTACCTAGCAATTCATTTGTAGAGTAAGTGGTGCTTGCCCACAAGTAGGACCCACCCATGAGGATCCAAATAATGGCAGATCAGTGCCTTCTAGGCTCTTCCGTTCAAGTGGCAGGCGATGGGGTCTATTCCCGTAGCTGGGATTCCGTGAGTGATTTGTGGAGAATCTGGATACTTTGCATCCCTTCCTCTTGTCTGAAAATCTCCTGGGTGTTGCGGAGCTAGGGCTATGAGGGACCCGTATCTCCTGACACCTGTTTTTCGCTACAATACCATGCAATCAGGCTTTGCCAGCTGGGCGTCTTGTCTGACAGACTTTACTTGAAACCAGGCGGCTGTTGGAAGAACTGGGTATCTATCAAACCCACATTTGCTTCAACGCGTGGAAAGTGCACATCTTTCTGCGAGGTGTAGGCCATGGGAGCGGGAGGAGCTTCCCCATCCGAACAATTCTTTGTAGCAGAAACCATCTGTGGTCGCTACTAACGCAGACGGCATGTGGGGGTTACAGAATGCCCCTTGGTCTGCCCTGTCTCTTCAGATCTGGATTTCGATAGACCCGGTGTTTCAGCCACCATTGGATTTTCAACTTGTAAGCTGATTCCTTTTTTTTTTTTTTTTCAGTCACTTATTCCTTCTAAAAAGATCATTTGCTTGTTTCCTCGCTGCTCCAGCTGCTGTGGTGAGGTAATCCTCCGGGTCGGATAGTTTCCCTGTTGTGTCAGAATACTATAACCCAAGGAACACCGTGTGGTCCAGGGATGGGGGCTGGGATGGGCTGGGTGGACATGATGGTCACTCTCCAGACCTCCTGATGGCCGTGGACGTTTTTGGGGTGGAGGCCCTTGGCCACTGCAGTTCCATCCCAGTGCTTTTAGTCCCAGGAGGAGAGTTCACAGCCGGATAGATCCCTCTGCCGGGGCTGCTTCCCACCTGTCATCTCAGCCCAGAGCTGAGTCACACGGAAAGATGTGTGGTGCCCACACTCGCCAGGGAAGGGGGCTTCGACTTTAATCACCGAAGACTTGAGCCAGAAGAACAAGGCAGTGTGTGGCGGAGGCAGCAGTGGCAGCCTGGCAGGAACTGTGCCTGACAGCTGTGTTCGTAAGACCAGGGCGGGACCGAGTGTGGGGGAGATGCTGGTCCCCCTGCCCCCATTCAGCCCTCTCACTGTTCTGCCTGTATAGCTTCCTTCTGGAACGTTCCATGGCCCTGCCCTTCACGTTTGTCCAGTTCTAGTATAAGGATAGGGTGGACCGACCAAAGGCTGGACACAACTAATTGGACAGAGTTTAGCAATGGTACTGATGGCAGACCCTGGCCTTAGGGTATCAGTCACCAGTGTTTCCAGACCTGGAGGAGGGAGTTTGTAGGCCTGAAGGTAGTTTCGGCTCACGACATACACTTTAACCCTCCCTTCTCTAAAAACATTCAATTGTTCAAGAAATAAGTCAAGGCACTTTTCCTCCATGTGGCTTTTCTGTTGATCCCTCTTTTCCTTCCTTCCTTCCTTCCTTCCTTCCTTCCTTCCTTCCTTCCTTCCTTCCTTCCTTCCTTCCTTCCTTCCTTCCTTCCTCCCTCCCTTCCTCTCTCCCTCCCTCTCTCTCTCTCTCTCTCTCTCTCTCTCTCTCTCTCCTAACTGATGCAGTTTTCACCTGGTGTGCTTGTTCTTTTCAACAAGAGTCAGTAAGTTCACCTTCCGAGGGGAAAGTGTAGATGTAGATTTCCTTGAAGGGCTATGGAAAGCTAACTTGGGACATTTCTCTTAGCACATCACTTTTATAATCAGTGGGTTAAAAGGAAAAAGATTTAAAAGAAATAAAAAGCAAAAGGCAAACTTTGGTTTGGATTCAAACGTCATCTTTGCCTATACGACATTTATTTTTATTTCTTTTCTGACAAGGAACGTTAACTTTCCAGGAAAACTCAACTTTCCTAAAAGAAGAGCCAGCCAAGACAAACAACTTTTTTTTTTTTAAGGTGTGATTTTTCCTGGAGGCTGATTAAAAAAAATCATTTGGAGCAAATGGTGGATTGGGGAAAAGAATAGAAACAACAACAAAAACTCTCGCCTTGGGTGTGGGACCTGGGGATCTGGAACAGGAGCTTGAGGTGGATGGTGGGGGGGGGGGGAGGAGCTCTGTTCACCTCCGGCACAGATCCTCAGAGACTGTGGAGGAAGTTGAAGGAACTCCCTTTGTCTCAGGACATGTTCCAGATGGATACTCTCTCTGGAAAGAGTATGTTTTTGGCAGCTTCTTTCGTTGGTGCGAGGTGAGTCTTCTGAAAGGCAGTCAGTCAGCCCAGGTTTTCTCCTCATCGAGAATGCTTTCTCGAGTACAATATTCTAGATTTTAAAAAAAAGATCTTTTTTTTTTATCATTCAAAGTAGTCAGGTAGATCCTGCAGCAGCCGACCTGCTCACCTTCCCACATCCCTGGAACATCTCACATGAACCATAATTAATATTTGTTTAATCCCCCTCCCCCATTCACTGAGAGCTTAAATAAAATTCTCTATTCCCCTTGCATGAAGAGAAATGCATATTCCTGCTTTCTCCATGTGTGTTTTTATTCTTAGTAGTCTTCTCTTTGTGCTGTGTGTGTGTGTGTGTGTGAATGTCTGGTGACATTAGGGCTTGAACTCAGGGTCTAGGCTCTGTCCCTTAGATTTTTCACTCAAGACTGGCACTCTACCACTTGAGCCACACCTCTACTTCTGATGTCTGGGTGGTTAATTGAAGTTAAGGGTAGCTAGGATTATAGGTGTGAACCACCACGACTTTGCTTTCTTTTTGTGCCTTTTGAGTTTGAGTAGATGGCGTAGGGCTTGTAGTACTTAACAAAATATATTTTATACTTTGTAGTTTAAACACACTGACAAGCAAAGCCATTTATACCCTCCATCTGGAATGACAAACTATAAAGCTCATTTAGAGATGATATTTTGTTCTTTTTACCCAATCATGCTATTTCTTTTATGATCATACACCCTATTGAGATTGTCTCTGTAGAAAGGATGTGGATTAAGAGAGATAGAGAATACCTCTGAAATCTAATGGTACTAACATTTATAATTTTGTGTCACTTTGCATTCTACCCAATACTTCAGCTTTACTCATTCCCCGAACTTTTCCTATTAATGATATTCAGGCTGAATAAAAAAAAAAAAAGGTTGAAATGCCAACATCATATTGGAAGACAAATTTACATTTCATTCCCAACACCGTAATTTAATAAAAGTTTTATGGTGTTATGGGTACTTAATTATGCTTGAAGCGCAGGTGGAATTTAACATTGTTCCGTGTACAGAGGATGTCGGCAGTGCTTTATTTCTAATCGAGCCTCGGCAAGCACAATGCTGTGTACAACACACCAAGAATGCTGCTTTTTAAAATACAGCCTGGAACTCCCATGAATTACTTAAATTGTATTTCATTTCTGTTAGAGAGAATAAGCGCTCATAATTCACTTAGGTTGATTTAATATAATATACTAGGTGACTAGAATACCTGGCACTGAAATACTCATTCTCTCCCAATTGAAGCTCCAAGGATGTTACAATGTGACACGTCGAATATACTTCACATC
The DNA here is from genome assembly GCF_019054845.1 of Dipodomys spectabilis. Classification (NCBI taxonomy): domain Eukaryota; kingdom Metazoa; phylum Chordata; class Mammalia; order Rodentia; family Heteromyidae; genus Dipodomys; species Dipodomys spectabilis. Next base: position 5,193,398 of record NW_024870935.1, read on the forward strand.
AGTAAGACAAGACCTGAGTGTTAGGACAGGGTTTTTTCTAAGTATATTATTTGCTTTTTCTGAGCGCCCTTGAAATTTGGATTTTTTTTTAAATCACCATTGCACTTCTCTTCATCCCTAACGGATTGGTCTTTGATTAGACCTGTCAGAGCTCCAGCAGGGTCCGGTTACCTTTCCTTGTTTAAGATGGCCCAGCTCCCTCCCTCCGAGTGGACTGCAGCTAGTCTAAATCCAGGTCCAATGGCTCTTACCTGCTTTGCCATTCCCTGCCCCTCCAGCCTCCTGACAGCAGCTGCCGATGCTTAGGGTTGGTTGGAGGAGGGGCGGGGTGGGAAGGAGGAGGGAGTTGAGCTGGGGTGTGAACCATCCACAGGGGCTGGAATCTAGGCAGATGCCTCAAAAACGCTTCCCTTTCCCCTTGGCTGGCAGGAGACTTGTCTTTGTCTGGAAGTGGCCTCCCGGGTGCCTGGGTCCCCTGGGGTTTTTAATCTACCCTGGGGCCTTCAGGACCCCTCCCCCCAGCCCTCCCTCTGAGATCCTGCTCCTGGAAGTGATGGTCTGTTCCACCACCAACTAGCCCTTGGCAGAGGCTTGTCACGTCCCAGAACAGGGAGTCTCCCGGTGAAGCCCTTCAGGATCTGCCTTCCTGTCCCTAAGCCTGCTCTCAAAACAAGAGCCACAGCTGGTCTTTCGGAATTTTGTAGGACTTCTCAGCCCTTCGTGGTGGGATTTTTAGCGTGATAGGCCAGTGACGAGTATTAAATTTAAGGGAAGATGAGGCGATGATAATCATTTGGTCTCCCCGTGAGAAGTGTGTGGATGGAGAACCATGAAACGAGCAGATTGTGCAGAATAGACACCAGGCCAAGGTCTGGGCAGTTTGTCAGTGTAGATAGATCAGATAACTGACTCAGAGTGTATGCCAAATGCCAGTTTGTGGATGACCCTGTAAAAAAAATCTGATACTTCAAATGTATTAAACCGAAATGTAACGAGCAAACAAAGAAACATTAAACTACCAGCAGATACCCCCTGTGCTTTGGAAAGTTTTCCATGTTGTCTTACTTTCTCAATGGTTCAAAACTGTGGGCTGAGATGGACTGGAGAGATTTTATTCCAAAGGAAGAGCAACCTATACCTAAACTGCTCCTGTTAAGGGCTTGGACTTCATGGTTTAATACTGGAGCCGTGAGATCATACCTTTGCCCTTCAAGGCACCAAGAGAATTGTACTGAGACTCCGAGGGTACTGGGAATGGAGAAGACTTGAGGACATCTAAGAATATTGTGAGTCGTCAGGAGAGCCAAGACCCGCAGCTGTGTCTTCACCGCAGTTAAACACAGGGAGCACCAGGGAAACAAACGTTTGAACCTCACACGGACAACTTCAGGGGTGCAAGTCATTCCTAACGTGTTGATTTCAGAACCTCCAGTTTACACCAGGATGTTCTGACTCAACCGTATACCTGTTTTATACCGTCATACCATGAAGGCCGGCCAACATTTTATTAGCTCATACCTCACAGGTTCTGTGCTAAATGGTTTCCATTGCATAAATGTGTCTTGCTACAAGAGAATTCAAACTTAAGCTGACCGCTGCTTCTACATGCTAGTTGACAGCTAACCAAACCTGGTTAGAGATAGTTCACTGGTTGATTCCAGTTTGTCATTAGATAGATAGATAGATAGATAGATAGATAGATAGATAGATAGATAGATAGATATGTGTATGTATATTCCTGTTTTTATCAATTAAAAATATATTTCTATACAAAAAATGTATTTAACCACAATTTCACAAATGGATTTCTCCCCAACATTTTACATACTGCAATTTTTGTTGCATCGTATTTTGGTGATGGTTTTGTGACTAGAGTTTTGTGGTTTTTTTTTTTTTTTACTATGTTTACCCCAGAATCAGTGTTCATCAGTGATATACAATGGAAAATTAATTTCAGGTAGGGTGATGGGTGACGTATGATGGTGTGTTGTGTATTCATATATGACAATAGCACAGTGGAACCCACCAAATATTGCTAGACGGGAAAGAGGGAGAGAAATAAGAGTAATATAGATGGAGTAGAGTAATGTTCATTGTACGTACATGCGTAAATATCACAATTAATGCCTTTTGAACAATTCATGCTATTCAACATGTCAGTGGGAAAGGGAAACAATTTCATGTAGAAATGCAATGTCCAAAAGAAATATAGATATAAACAACATAAACATTTAATTTTTATAGTAATCAGATCCAACAAATACATGAAATTAACTAAAATATATTTTATTAAACTAATATGCATACGTATTGTGATATCAACATAGAACCAGGATTGAAATTGTTGATGTGTAGTGTCTGTGGTCCCTTCCACATTGACAGCCATACGTGCAGACTGACTATCATTGAACCGCTTGTGGTGGGGGCCTGTTAAAACCTGAGATGCTAGGTGAGTCAGAGTCACTAAGGGTGGTGGAGCGATTGGAGATTTTAAATTTTCTCCAGCTGATTCTTTCTCAGGATAACACTTGGGTTTGTTGATTTGGTGTTTTTGGTCGGTCGTGGGGCTTGAACTCACAGCCTGGGTGCTGTCCCTGAGCTCTTTTGCTCAAGTCTAGTGCTCTAGCACATGGAGCCACGGCTCCACGTCTGGTTTTCTGGTGGCTCATTGGAGATAAGAATCTCATGGGGACTTCTCTGCCCAGGCTGGCCTTGAACAGCAGTCCTCATATCTCAGACTCCTGAGTGGTTAGGATTACAGGTGGGAGCCACCAGGGCCTGCCTAGGATATCTTGTAAGAGTGCTTTACTTGAAACGCGGCGTGTGATTAATCTGTTATCTCTGCACAGTGGTGGTCCCTGTGAACTCGTTGTCCCCTGGAAAAGAAATTAGGTTCTCTTCTTTCTCCCATTTCCCAAGTATACTCGTGATCTTGGCTCCTGTTTTTATTTTATTTTATTTTTTGAGATATATATTTTTATGGACAGCATTCGGTTGTTTTCACGGAGAGAGTTGAAATTCTGAGAACATCTTCCAGTGAGAGGAACATTCGGGCTTTCTCATCAACCGCCAATCCAGATTCTATTCTAGTCAGCTGGACTATTTCACAATTGACACGGATAAGCAAACAGGTATAATTTATTAGACTTTTTTTTAATAGTAAAAGCATTTTCAAGGAATTCTATGTGCAAAAGATGGCAAAACATTATTTTCTAAATGGGTTTGGGACATGCAGAAATTGTCAGGATGCCTTTAATAGTTTTTTTTTCTCTCTCTCCTCCAAGACATCTGATTGTCAGATGTACAGAGGTGAGACATGGTAATAAAAGTGAAAGAAATAAGTGGAAAATGCTGTCTCAAATGGATCCTTTAATCATGATTCCAGAAACAGGTGACTTTTACACACTTCTCATTCAGAAAGCAAATACAAACTGAATTCTTTGGTTAAATGTGTTTACTTCTGCGCCCGCCCCCCCCCAAGACCAGTAACACAGACAGTGTGTTTCAATTAAAAGGAACCCTGAAGCAAAAACGTGTTACAGGCAGGTGTAGGAGCAGAGCATGTCATTATCTCCCAGGCTCAGCAGTCAGGGTAATGAACAGCTAGGAAGACCGGACAATGTAGGGGAAGGAGGGCTTGTCATGAAACTGTCAATAGCATCTCAGCTCACTTTCCATTAGCCGGTGCAGGCAAATTCCAGGGCCGGGCTGAGCTGCCGAGCAAATCCTACAATAAATACAAGGGGCTTGATAGTGCTTAGTGTTGTTAAGCCTGACTTAATGTTTGCTGTGGTTAGCGAAAGCCTTCAAGCAGCCATTTCAAAGTTTAATTCCTCCTATTCTATGAGTTGATGGTTTGGGTTTGTCTTCCCTTCGCTTGACCTTGAAACTGAAATTTCTCCAGCAGAGTGTCCTTGGGGGGATGTTTGGTGGGTTGGTTTTAGGTAGAAATGAATTGTTACAAGGACCAACCTCAAGTGCAAAGTATAATAAACATATAAAAATAGATTAAGAAATTCAAATAGATAGAAAGTAGGCAGTCGATGGGCCAAAAAGAAACATTAAAAAAAAAATAGCAGATTGGATTACAAGCCTCAGTCACTGATGTTCAAGAAGATACATCCAACACACCTCAAACATGTATGCATGTATGGTGGTCAAAGAAATCAAAGGACTATAAATTCCTGGATATGAATGATGGGGACTAGAAGTGTTTCAAATGTTTTTTTTTAAAATAATTTTGTTTTCAAATATTTGCACAATAGGGTAATTCATGATGGTACCTATCTGAGTATGAGTTTCATTTATTTTCTGTCTGGGTGTTAAGCCTTAAGGCAACTTTATACAGAATTTTGATGGTGCACAAAAGTTCCATGACATAAAATTTTCCACTTGTGGTATCACGTGACTCAGAAACCGTTTGAATTTGAAGCATTGTGGACTTCAGATTTTCAGATTATACATACACACACACACACACACACACACACACATATATATATATATATATATATATATATATATATATATATATACATATGTACATACATACATACATATACCCAGGGTAAGTATTTTGTTTTCCTTAATTCATTCTTTCAACGTGTATTGGATAGCCATGCGTTGAACTACACCCTGGGAACAGGTGGACACAGACGGACACAGCTACTCCTTAGGCCCTAAGAGTATAAGAGAGCCATTAAAAATGAAGGAGGTAATTTCTCATAGGAATAAGTGTGATGGAGGAAAGAAAACTCTTCCACTAGTGAGACAGCAGTCTGAACTGCCCCTCAGCCTTTGTGTCAGTCAGGGAGAGGAAGCTACAAGGAAGGAAATCTAAGAGGAAATGAGTGGTAATGCGAAAGGAGAGAAGAAAGAAACTGTAATCTTCGGGAATTTTCAAAAATATAATTTCACTTTTATTATTGAAGCGTTGTAGAGGGCTGTTTCCTAAGTCAGGTTACAAGTACATTTCTTTTTGGACAAGATCACCCCTTCCTCTGCTTCCCCCCCCCAGCTTCTTTCCTCCCCTTCTTGAGGTGTCTTTAATGCTTAAATTCAACCTTACCTCTTAAAGAACTGAGAGGCTGTGGTAGCTATAGATGTCTCCCTTCCCAAATCCAGACATTGCCATTAGTGTGCGTATAAACACACACACAATTCCGAAAATTAGGTGTGTCTTTGCCTATCCTTGAAGGCATAAGATGACTCTCCAAAGACAACTAACACCCAGTTCTTGGTTATCCCAGTACACCCAGATCCCTCTACCAGGCTCAGAGCCGACCCACTGAGAAGCAGGTCCAATGTGAAATCAATCCTAGAAAGGAAGGAGCCCCTCAAAGCCAAGCTGTTAAGTTTACAAGCATGGAGTTTCCAGAATTACCAAATCCAAAATTCAAAGGTTGGTTTCCAAAGCATTAAAATTCCTGGACTTCACCCACAAAGATTCTTCTCCCTTCTGGAACCATACCTGGGCATCTGATTGCTTTTGGGTTTCCTATTCAAATCTTATCAGGAAGTAGTGCTTTGATTATCACCGGACCCCAGAAGTTGGATACGGAGGAAGCATATTTTTTTCTCCATCCATGGCTTTCTAGACGTTGGTGTTTATTTAATAATGTACCATTTCAGTCAATGGTGTGCTTGTGTACTACAACCAAGATCATTGGTTCGGGGAACTTCTTAAATTTTCTTGCTCAGGTTTACAATTCAGACACCAAATGCAGCATTGCATAGCTCTTCCCTTTGGAAGTATATGCAGAATCTGCTTGTGTGTGTGTGTGTGTGTGTGTGTGTGTGTGTGTGTGTGTGTGTGTGTGTGTGTGTGCGCGCGCGCACGCGCATGCGCATGCGTGTTTCTTCTCATCTGGACAGTGTAATTCGTTCTCTTGGTCGCTAGAGAGTCCAGCACATTGAAGCATGCTTAATAGCGAGTATGTTCATCTACCCAGAGCTTTACATAGTTAGGATTATCAGATTCGAACTCCACTTTTCCCCACAATGGAACTGCCAGCCGGGCAGAGCGCACGCTGGGGGTGTGTTTGAATGTGAACCGGGTGGAGAGGTGGGGGGGGGGGGGCGGACAGCTGGCCGTATCAGGAGATCAAAATTGGGGGTCTGCCTTGATGAGCCATGGGTTTGTCACCCAGCGGATGTGAGGGGCTGGCAACAAGTGGGCATTTTGCCAGAGCCGATGTATGGTCCTGACCTGCAGAAGGCAAGTTGTTTCCTGTGTGGTTCTGAGGAATCCCAGCTCATGAGAAGTGGGGTGTGGAGGGGTCCTGGGGTGAGCCACTGGGGCAGGAGGAGGAGGGGGTATTTCTGTCAAATCTCTCGCTTCCTGGCCCTGGAGGTATTCTCCAGGTCCCCTTTGACACACGTGCACAGCCCAATTCGTTATTCAGAAATTTATGGAAAAAATGTATGTGAGCGAGGAAAAGGGTACGTGGTACAGAAAAGTGAAGCAGCTTGAGAGTGTATCATTATGCGAGAGTCATGCAGCCCACAGATGGTACTGCTCAGAAACGAGAGCCCGTGCCAAAAGCGAAACTCTAAATACATTTAAATCACATATCTTTACTTAAAAATGGAGTATTTTGGAAGGAAAAGCAGATGATATTTAAGTACACAAGTGGTATTCTTTTGTTCCTCATATAATAGAGCCCTTTACAAAAGTCGTTGCCTTCGGAGTAAGCAGTAAGCCTTTGATTCCTTCAACTCCCCGGCGGATTTACTTGTCTAGCATGTCTCAGTTCTTAATAGGATTAACCATTGGGGTAGCACCTTGCTAGGAGAAGGGCTCTTGAAGTATCCTCACAGTTATTGAAAATTAAAGGATTTGTTGTGATTACGATGTTCAATGCTAAAAGCAAACCTTTGTTTTGAGCATTAGAAATAGTAACAAAAAATTATCGTGACATATGGGCTTCTTATTTTAATTGAAAATAAATTTAGTTCTTAGACTGTGCCAATCTGTTAATTAATTAGAGGGAGGTTAGCAAAAGGGAGGGATGCATTTGTTTGCTGCTTAATATAATGATTTCTCTGGAAATGTATTTTTTAATACAGTCATCAGGCTCTGCTTCTTGGTGCAAATGTGGATATATTTACTCTGAAGGGAGAATTTATATTTTAAAGGGTATAGTTCACTTTGGTGAGAGTAACACAGTAAACAACCAGGTTGTTTTTAATTTCTTCTTTTGATTAAAAAAAAAAAAAGAAAAGAAAACTCACATGGTTCTTCTCCCCTGCCTGACTCGGAGTATTCTAGCTCAGAAATTGTTTCCTGTTTGTCTTCCTAACTTTTACTGACGCCATTAGAGCCGATAGTAATATAATTAAAATACACATTTTTTTTGTATTTCAAAATTTAGAATATAACCTTCTATTTTAATATTCTAATGGCTGGATTTATTTAATGGCTGTACTTTTAGGAGCTCTCAGGAAATCATTCTACCTCTATGGCATGTAGTTCAACCAATTTTTCATTTTCTCAATATTGCTAACTCCTGTTCCTACATTTCTCTATCCTCTTCCTCTCTCTTCCACCCTCTTCTTTGGAAGTTTTCAACACACACACACACACACACACACACACACACACACACACACACACACACACCATCCTTCCCAGTTCTGATGGTCTGTGTTGAGGGGTGTGTGTGTGTGTGTGTGTGTGTGTGTGTGTGTGTGTGTGTGTGTACCTGTATGTACCCATGTTTATGTGAGCTTGCAGACACATGTGTGAATGGGCCTAGGGGAGAGAAATATGAGTTATTTTTAAAAGAGCTATGATCTTGAAAAAAAAATTTTCCTGCCAACTCCCAGCAAAGTAGTGATAGGCTAATAACGTGTTGATAAATACAAGTCCCCTGGGAATTACTGCTCATACAGAGATGGAAATCAATTATGGTTATTAGTAAATTGCTCATTTCAAACGGAGTGCTGATAAAGCCAATTCAAAGGTGTTTCCAAAGTTTTTGTACATGAACTCGGTACGTTGTGTCGATCCTGTTAATCTTTCTGTAGGAAAAATTCTGGACTAAGTCTTGCCTGTGAAATTTACCATACGCCACTACCAGTCGAGAGCCGGGAGTTCAGAAACGAGATTATTCATAAAGTGAACGTAGGACGCGGTTTTATGGATGTTGCTGTTGCTCTAGGTCATCCTGTGTCTTTGCCATCCTGATGGGCAATGTACAATAAGTCCATCTCACACTAGAGTTCATTTCACTGGGTTCTTTGCTCATCTGTAGGAAGTTCTTGAGTCTCCATTCAGGAAATGAATATGATGAGCATGCAGATAGCTCCTCAAAAGGATTGTGGGTAATCTGTGAGAGGACTCAGCAGTAAGGTAGTGTATTCACAGACAGGGATGTCATTCAATAATCATTCTTTCCACCTTCTATGTTTTCCATGTTACCTCTCCAAGGTCATACTCTTTTTATGTGTCAAAAGTGCTCTTATTCATGGTTCTTTCTCCATCTGTCACCATTGAAATAGGATGATGATTTACCCAGTCTCTTTCTGTGTTTCAGTCACAAGCCAGGCATTCCAGAATGTTCCTCCACAAATAAGTCCCAAGCAAGGGTTTTTTGATGCATTGATTTAATTTTTTTCTTAAAGATTTCAAAATTTCTGGGAAGGCCCCTATGGTTCATTATCCAGAGGAAACAATAGTACAATGTATCCAGTTTCACAGCCATGCGCTTCTGAAGGCTTCTCTTCCAAAATGGTATTTAGTTTCCTAAAGTAGTCAGTAAATAAATACAGTTCTTATATGATCTAGTATTTATTTGCTTGTACTGTAGGTCTCTCTAGGAGTACTATTTTATACACTTTAGCAGAATCAAATGAACCTGAACTATCTATGAATTAATTATAATTAGCAACTGATTTAATGCTTTCTTTTGCATTCATTTGTATACGTATCCCTCTGAAACAAACAAGTTTTTTCTAGGCAGGCAGTACACAATTATTAGTTCAAGTTGGAGTGATTCTGTATGAAATTGGCCTCATACTTATTCATTCAGAAAATGAGCATGGGAAGAGTATATATTTTATAAAACTCCAGTATTTTCCATATCAGATAACCAGCCCTTAAGAAAAATAAGATCTTACCCTTTCACAATTGCTTAATGAATTGCTATTACCCTAAGTATCTTTTTAAGCTTCTGTAGAGTATTTTTTCCCCTTTTCCCCAAAGCCGTTGAGCATGAGCTTTGGATCACAGACTGTGCATTTGAACGCTGATAATGTTGTGTTGTGGTTGGTTTGGGAGGGACATCCTTAGGATGGAACCCATGTATTTAGTCTAAGCAAACCTTGCCAACCTAGAACAGACTATGGCGGGAGTCTCAGTGAGAGGAAGAATTATTTAATGGAAATCATTGTCTTAACGGATGAGAACTCCCAGATCTCGTACAGCTAGTATAAGAATACTCTTTGGCCCGAAGGGAATAAAGCCTATCATTAAAAGTGTCTTGTTGGTGTTATTTTAAATGCACTCTAAGCAGAGCTAATCCTTGCCTCTTGGATGTGGGTAATTTGATGGTCAAGACCACCAAAGAGTACCCTGTGCTCATGAATCTCTAGTGCACGTTTGGTAGTTTTCTGTCCAGGTGCCACGGGTACAGTGGGTCTTCAGTTCCTGAGGGAGGCCATGGTCCTGGGGTGGGGCGGGCGGGGTGTGGGGTGCTTCCTATTGGGTTGGGGTTAATTTTCTCCCCTTCTCCTTCCTATCACCTCTCTCAGCTGGCATGGGGATGTCATTGCCTTTCAAATACACGTGTAATGAGGCCACTTGCTAGGTAACCTCCTCCCTCCCAGGAAGCCCGAGTACTACATTTCCCCCACGCTACCTGGGGCCAGATTCCGCCCCACCCCCAGGCCCTGTGATAAAGGAAGGAGAGACCACAGAGAGCTTCAGCAGATTCTGATACCTATTACTAGAAGACCACATTTCAGGGGTTGGTGGGTTTGTGTGTGGGGCCCAATGGGCTCTGGTCACGTCACATCACCCGCCTCTCTGAATCTACAGGCCTGTGGTACCCGTTCACCAACACCGCCATCAGAGATGAGCAGACTGACGCAAATGTAAGGGGTTATTTTCACTTGCCCCGTTACCCTCCAAACAAACAAACAAACCAAAAAAAAAAAAAAAAAAAAAATCCCAACAGTGCAAAGAAAGCAAGCTGGCGACATTAGTGAAATTAACCCTCTTACTATATGGCATTTAACTTACCATGTCAATAGGTCATCTTTTCTGTGCGTAATCTGAGTGATGAAGCAAGCTATCCTCCATTTTTCTTCTAACGCTGTGAAATCAGGTGCGCATTCTTCCATGGCAGTAGACAGCAGTAATATAGGACTGGCTGTGTGTCGGTCACTGGATAGGCAGATACTGCAGAGTTAACTGTACTGCATGGAAAAGATCCAGGCTGTAAAAGTGAGACGCTATATAAACACCACCCACTTGGATATCCGTGAAACAAACGAGTGAATGATCTTAACTCACTGTTGTTCGTCTATCCAGACCAAATAATAATCTTCTGTGCTTTACAGTTATCTTATATCAAGGACAAATGCCTCATGATATATTGTTCCTTCTTTAGTAATAGGCAGATCACTTTAAGTTAAAATATTCTCTTTTTCAATAAGGCTGAATATTCCTAAGTAGTTCTATGAAACAGAGCAATGTAAAATGGCTTGAATTTATGGTTTGATTTTTTTTTTCTCAGCTTTGTGAAAGGAGGCTTATAAATTCATGTGGTTTTTTTTTTTTTTTTTTTTTGGTCTGTGAAATGTTTATTTTTATTCATTAGAAAGGAGTCAATTAATTTGCATTTACTAATCTCCCATTTCTCACATGGTAATATCATTCTCTTATATCTGAAAGGAAAATGGTTACTATTTCTTTTAAGCCTATAAACTTAATTTCCATTAAGGGAACTGGTAGTTTGAATGAAGATAACAGTATCTCTCAGGTTTTATTCCCATTGTGTGGCTTATTATAGGTTTGTCTTTATCACTTCTGTTTGTGGCATTTGTGTAAAATATGTTGTCTGGTATTTGCTTAGTTTTTCTGACTTATAACGTTTGATCGCATAAACATATAACTCAAAGATACAGATCTAGGCGTTCCCAAATTGTTCCTCAGATGTCAATCATATTTAATTATTTTAAATTGCTTATTTTATAAGAATTTTAAATAGGATATTTATGTTTCTCAAATTTCCTACGAATACTAAATGAAAGACTTAAATGCTTTAACTGCTTTCAATAAACTAGAAAGTACTCGTTGCTTAGAGAAAAGACTTGAGAATAACAATCAATAGATGAAACTGTTTATGCTCCATTTTACTTATCTCAGATGATTTACTTGTAGATGCGCTTAGACAAATAGTCAACAGAATGTCAGCTGTGGTTAAAAGCCGACTCTTGAGTTTTTTCAGTGAATTTTTTATTTTTTACTTCTATTAGACTTAACTGATTGTTTTGTAATGCAACTGCAAAAGAATATTTAAAATAATTCTGATACAATCACAATCATCACACTGTTGATATGTAAAATCTTGTGTGCAAAAATGCAACACAATCATGTTTGAGTTTGCTTAGGTTTATTATAATTTAATTAATGAGGTATTCGAATTCAGATCAGACATGAGCTTTTTCTGATTTTATATATATATATATATATATATATATATATTTTTTTTTTTTTTTTTTTTTTGCCAGTTCTGGGGCTTGAACTCCAGGCTTGGGCTCTGTCCCTGAGCTTCTTTTGCTCAAGGCTAGCAAGCATTCTGCTATTTGAGTCACAGCACCACTTCCGACTTTTTCTGTATATGTGGTACTGAGGGCTTATGCATAAGCACCCAGGGCTTATGCATGCTAGGCAAGCACTCTACCACTGAGCCACATTCCCAGCTCTTGATATATCTTAATGTAGCTGAAAACCTAGTCGATAACAACTAATTGTATTAAAGTATATTGTCATCTTGTCCTAAATATTTGATGTATAAACTATGCTCGTCAAAATAGCTTTCTTATTTATCCACTGGATAGTTAGAATGAACTTAACATAATATGAAGTGATTTTTCTATCAGAAACCAGTGGGTTTTAATATAATTTAAGTCCACTACAATATAACTAATAATAATGACAAATATTTACTTTGTGCCTACCATTTTCTTAAGTGTACAGTCTACACAGTCTTTCCTGACACTCGATGAATTAAATATAGTGCTTTTACCCAGGAGGAAATTCAGGAATACAGAGAAGTGCAGAGGAGTCTAGGACTACATGGCCATTGAGTGGCCCTGTCAGGTATCTACCCTAAGCCACCCAATCAATAGATGGCCTGTTGATTTAGTTATTATCTGTATGGGCTGTATCCTGTACTTGAACCGTACCCAGGAACCCAGCAAGTAACATTTCTCTATAACTGAAAATTGCCAGTTGTCTTATGATAGTCTTCTTCTTATAGAGAATTCCTAACTCTGGATAAATTGTCTATCTGGCTCAGACCGGCGCAGGGCGCAGCTGCAGGGCCCTCTGGGGAAAGGTCACAGCAGAAGTGCATAGAGATTGGCCCTCGGATGCACAGGTAGACCCGGACGAGGGCCATTTTGCTCTGGATGCTTCTAGCGCCTTCGTTTCCAGCTTATGATCTTGTACTATTCTTACTTACCAAAGTCCTTATTGTGTGCTCCCGATTAGTGACTTGCCTTGAGTATATTCCTGCCATTTTATTTAGTAATAAAATTGTTAAATTGTGGCTCTTCAGAGTATTAAAATCTCATATTTGGGAGAGATGAAAGGATCAGAGCTGCAAAAGTGGGTAAACAGACTTGATTATCAGGACACCTAATTATTCCACGGGAGGATGCGATTAAGGGCTGAAGTTGTAAGATTCAAAGACAAGAGAGGCTGCGGAGTTTGTAAGGAGAAAAGTACAGAACCATATTGCTTTCCTGGGTTCTGACGGCCAGCTTGAAGTTTAAAAAACAGAACTGGGGACAAAAACAAAAATTAATTTGCCCAAAGTCCCTAATTCTGTCTCACCCTGTCATTTGTCTTTTAAGGACAAAGGTAGTCTTGATTAGACAGCACAATACTTACCATCTACTTATAATTCTGGTACCGAGAGACATAATAAGGAAGGTAGTCTAACACGGAAGACAGAGATGGCGGTTAATCCTGGGGCCCATGCATTTTCCTACCATGTGACTCTGTTTTATGTGGAGATATGTTGGCCCCATTTCAGAGAGGAGAAGATGCAGGGTCAACAAGGCTCAGAATCCCTGACCAGAATCCTGTTTCAGAATGACCAGGACCAAAGCACGCCTGTCTCAAAGTTAACATCCTCCAAGCCCCACCTTCTTCTTCTAGAAGACTGGTGGGGAGCAGAAAGACTTTCCAGAGCTTCCAGAGAGCATGCAGACAGCAGTGTGAAAATGCCGCCTGACCTTGTTCAGAATGTGTTTCGGGGCTGTGACATCCACAGGGGCTGTGCTTGGTTCAGGACGGACTCTCCCCACACCAGGTAGCAAAGGCCTGGGAAAGGCCCTAAAAGCAAGGTTTCCACCTATCTGCTTATGGAGGCGTTCATTTAGTGTTCAACACGGAAATGACCTTCAGTTACAGCCCCTGTCTCCTTGTCGCTGTCTGCTGTGTGGCAGCAGTCGGTTCTTAGTATGAACTAGAGTAATACATAGCTTTCTGTAGCATTTTGTCAACAGAATATTCATTCCTGCCGGGTGCTGGTGGCTAAGTCCTATAACCCTCGCTATTCAGGAGGCTGAGATCTGAGAATCACAGTTCACAGCCAGGCAAGAACGGAAAAAGTCCACGAGACTCCTATCTCCAATTATCCGACAAGAAGCAGAGCTGCGGCTCCCCTGGTAGAACACCAGCTTGAGTGACAAAGCTAAGAGGTAGCACCTAGGCCCTGTGTTCAAGCACACACACACACACACACATCTGTGGATGAAATTACACACAGCGTAATGCTGGTGTTGTTGCAATGACAGTATTGGGGACAGCTGGCCTGTATAAAGAGGGACAGTGTCAGACCATCTGAAGTTCTTTGCGTTGAATTTTACACACGATCTTTGCAATACTTCTGGGAGAGAGCCGTGCAAATCCCCCTATCTTTAGATAATGCAAGCTTAGGTTATTTTCTCAGAGAAGCCCGTATTAGTATCATTGGGACCTTCCTTGTTAGATACTATCCTTCCCGGACCCTATTAACAACGGGTCTGATGAGCAAATCTTTGAATTTTGATATCAGTAGAACAAGGCTCAAATTGGAGGGTTAGCCAGCCTGCAGATTTTGAGATAAAATGTCTTTAAGTTCTTTTTTTTTGTTTGTTTGTTTTTTGGGTCCAGTCGTGGGGCCTGAACTCTGAGCCTGGGCGCTGTCCCTCAGCTCTTCAGCTCAAAGCTAGTGCTCTACCACTTGAGCCACAGCACCACTTTGGCTTTTTTTTTTCTTTTTGCTTATGTGGTGCTGAGGAATCGAACCCACGGCCTCAGGCATGCAAGGCAAGCACTCTACCACTGAGCCACCTTCCCAGCCCCGAGATAAAATGTCTTTAAAACAAAAATATGAAGAGCAAACACAAAAGCTTTCCTCCTTTCCACCTTACACCTGTTCTAACAGTTTTCACCACCATGCTGATCTCATAAACAGAACCTTCACTGCCCAACCCATAGATTCTGCCTTGACCCGGGGTGGTAATTTTGTACCATTGTAGTAGTGATGTCCCAAGGTGAAAACAATTGAACAAACCAATGTGTCTTCTCCCGGATGCACCATCCCTCCATGGAAAGGTATTCTAAAGCGCGGAGGCTTACCACTTAGTTCTCTTCACTAGTAATTTCAGCTTTCCAGCATTGTGGAGATATGTGGCATTTCTTTCTTTTCTAACTTGATTGTCAAGGTGATGTACAGAGGGTTTACAGTTACCTAGGGAAGGTAGTGAGTACCGTTCTTTCTTTCCTTTTTCTCTTTTGAATCTTACCTATGCCCTCCTTTATTTTCACAGTTGCGTCCACCGTCTGTCTGCCTGAGCGGTTCCCCCGTCTGTCTGTCTGCCTGAGCGGTGTGGGGCTTACTTCGTTCCCTGGCTCTGCTGTGGACCGGTCCTAGAGAGCTAGCTGAGCTGCCCATCCAGCACCTCCCTTTCTGGTGAGTGGAATAACTCCGACCCATCTGTGTTTCCTTCCACCTCGAGTTGTGTTGGCTTCGTAGACCCATGTGCAGAGTTGCACTGGGGATTCTCTCTCTCCCACATCGGTGCCTGCCTTTCTTCTTCTGACTCAGTTGAATGACTTCACAACTCCTCATCCTCTTCCCCAGGGGCCACGTGCAAGCCCGTTTCCCGTAAGGTCTGTGTCGTGTTGCTTATCTGCACAGGTTACACCACAGCCAGCTGAACGGCAGGCAGGCTTTGCTTACGTGGTGACTTACATCCTTCTACCTTTCTTTGCCCTGAATGTGAATTCTGCACATTCTTCTACACCGGAGGCCCAGGTTCCAAGAGTTTACCCCGGGGGTTGCTTCGTGGGATGCGTGCAATGGCTGCTTTCTTGTCTTTTTTCTTTTTTAATGTGTTCGTTTATTTTTGTCTATCCATTTCGTTATTTCCTGGACCACCGTTCTGCACTGAGCTGTGCCCCTACCCTTCTTTCGCTTTGTTTCGCTCTTTGCTTTTTGGTTTCGATTTTATTTTTGAGTGGATCGTGGCCTACCAAGGCGGCTCATTTCGGGGGAAGGGGTGAGACAGAGAAAGGGTTCCGGAGAGCTCTTTTCATGCCTTGTGCACTTCTGGTTTGGAGACGGGCATCTATCCGAAGGAGCTGAAATATCAGTGATTGCGTAATTCCTTCCTGTGAGCGCGTGTACAGGGTTGAAGGCCAAGGATCAGGTGGAGGTTTTGGCTCTAAAACCGCAGAGAAACAAATACATGGCGCCCGGATCTAGAGGCGATCTTTGCATTCTTCTCTCTTTCTTCTTCTCCGTGCAACGGAGAGGGGGAGGGAAGAGGAGATCTGCAGTGGCTGCCGGCCAGGGAAGGCGTTCAAGGGCAAATGTGGTATGGGTGTTGGTGTCCCCCCTCCAGGGGGAGGGCAGGCTCCAGCAGTAGTCAGGGAGCCCAAGGGGAGGAGTCAGTTGGAAAAGGACGCAGGGCCCTGTTCCCAGCGACAGAATGGGAGTCACAGCATGCTCTAGCCATGGGTCAAAGAGCTGGTGTCCTGATGCCTGCAGTTGGGGGTGCGCGAACTTGAGAAGCCCCCTGAGCTCTGCTCAGCTGGTTTAGCAACTCTGTGGTGGCTCGGGTTCACACACACACACACACACACACACACACACACACACACACACACATACTCACATAGACACACACACACACACACTCACATAGACACACACACACACATTCACATGACACTCACATATATGCGTATATACCTATATCATATCTACCTTATATATTATATTAATGTATCATTATAATATTATTATATTATATTACTAACAATTATATATTAATATAGTATAAATATATTAATATATGATATGTAAATATACATGATAGCATACATATATTTTTATTTAATTTTTTATTTGATGTTATACATGTAATATTTTACTATATAAGGTATATTATCACGTATATTATATAACAAAATATGATCTATAATATGTAATACATTATTATATATCAATGTGTTAACAATTCATATATTATATTCTATATCACATGTATGGTATAGAGATGTACACCTGTGTATGTGTGTGTGTGTACAGGTAGAGAGACAATTCTTTTCTGCTTTATTCTGCTTTCCCGGGTGTGTGGTCTGAGGTGGGGCTTCTCGCAGAGGAGAGGCCGTTCTGGCTAGATTCGGTAGCGTTCCTATTCCAGGAAAGCCCCTGCCTTGCCGCCCCAGCACGGCCATGCCTTGGCTTTCTTGGCAGTGTTGTTGTCCCGGTCCCTCAGAGCTGAGCTGCAGTGTCTTGTCCCAGCTTGACGTGGACAGAACAACTCTTCTACCTTCACGGTGGCTCGGTCGCAGACCCAGTGTGCTCCTCTCTGCCCGCCCCGTCCCCACCCCCCAGGATCCCTAACACCCCCCCCCCCCATTCCTGTGGTTGAAGCTTGGGTCTGCCTTTGCTTGCGTCCTCAAGGAAACATAACCAAGTGCTTTCGAACACCCATGGCAAGTGTAGACTTGTCAATTTTGGAAGAAATAGGAGGATGTATGGTGAAGCAGACCTAAGACTCTGGCATCTCCTATGCTAACCCATCTGTCCCCCTGTCAGCTAGGAGCAGACCAGGAAACTGCAGAGTTAGACAAAGCTCGGTGGAGCCAGCCGTGGAAGGGTGGAGCTTGCCGTGGGGGGAGAGGGGGGAGGTCAGGCGGCGGCCTTGCTGTGCACTCCTGGGGTCTTTCCCGACCTCAGGCATACCTCAGTCACCCTGGCTCTTGTTTGCCATCCACCAAATCCTACCAACTCATTATTCCTCTAAGCAACAGACAGCAAGATAACTTGGGTGTCCAGGGTGGTTGGGCAGCGGGGGGGAGAATCAGAGGATGACTGGGTAGAAGGAGGACGTAGGAACGGGGACAGGATTCGGGGCACCTCTGCCACCCTCCATTCCAGTCTTCGTGGGAGAAAGCTTGAACACCTTGGTAGGCTTTCCCAGAGGGTCCCCCGGAGCTGCCTGCAACGCAGAGCAGAGAATCGTCCCCGGCTTCACGGCGCGTCCATTGCGCTTTCTCCCCTTTGCTTAGAGCAGCATATTTTATTTAAAAAAAATAATGATTTTTCTATTGCAACCAAAAGTGTGTTGGATTTTGGCAATGGAAGAAGCCAGTCAGCAAGGCCAGGGCTTGGCTTCCACGGACTCCCACCCACCGACAGGAGCTCTGCCTGCTGTCTGCCATGATAGTTCACGTTCTCTGGAAGGTGCTTCTGAGAAACACCTGCACTCTGCAGGGAGCCCGACCCTCTGCTGTTGGCTTAGTGCTCAGTGCTCAGTGCTCAGTGCTCCCTGTTCATTGATTACTCCATGTCGATGAGGTGGATGAACACGGCTTTTCCAGGCAGATCTTCAGTTTCCCCAGATCTTTAGTTTCTTTCCAGACTTAACCTCTGGCGTTTCCCTTTTTATTTCTGCTTGGGCTTGAGGCTGTAAATACCATGATCTTTGCTCTTTAGAAGCACCATCCTACCATCCTACCATCCACCAGGGATCTGCCTTCAACATTTCCAGGTGACTTCTGTTTGGTGTGTCAGAGGGAGACGTAAATGCAGTGGTTTGTCTCCACTCCGGAATCCTACGCACTACTAGACTGATTGATGGTAGCTCCTCAGTGTTCAAATTTGAGAAGTGAGTCTGTCACTATGTAAGAGTACACTGTTTTAGTTGGCTTCCACCGATTAAAAAACGGAGATAAAAGAGTGGAAACAAACATCAGAGGAAGCTGATAGCTCCAGCCTATACTCTTAGCTACTGAGGAGGCTGAGGTTTGAGGATCAGGTGTCAAAGTCAGTCCTGGCAGGAAAGTCAGTGATACTCTTACCTCCAATTAACCAGCAAAGAGAGAGAGAGAGAGAGAGAGAAAGAGAGAGAGAAAGAGACAGACAGACAGACAGACAGATAGACAGACAGACAGACAGACAGACAGACAGACAGACAGAAGTAGAGGTGTTGCTTGTGTAGTACAGCTCCAACCTTAATCGAAATGAAAAACACAATCCAGAGAGTTTTAAGATTGCTTTGGTAAAAGGTAAACACGTTTTGCAGTTTCCGATGTGAGCTCATTGGAACTGCACTTTGACGAGCTGAGGAGCCTCAAGCAGCCAGGTACGGTACCCATTCAGGACAGGGGACAGCACCTGTATGATGTATTCAGGACAAAACATGGTCCCATGCATGTTGTGCAGATTTGACTTCCTGTCCGTGGATTAACAGCAGACGTATTCACTCTCCTGCCCATGTAAAATTTCCTGACTGACGCTCACAAGGTGTTTAAGAATAAGACGAAGCCGGGCACCGGCAGCTCACGCCTGTCATCCTCACTACTCAGGAGGCTGAGATCTGAGGATCGCGGTTCAAAGCCAACCCCGGGCAGGAAAGTCCATGAGACGCTCGTCTCCAATAAACCACCAGAAAACCAGAAGTGGCGCTGTAGCTCAAGTGGTAGAGCACTCGCCTTGAACTGAAGAACTGAGGGACAGCGCTCAGGCCCAGAGTTCAAGACCCACTACCGACCAAAGTAAGATGAACAGATATATTTCTGTAGCATAACGTCGCCGTCATGAACAGCATGTTGAAAGCACTGCACCCAGCTTCCTGTGTGTCCTCCTCCTTTTCCTGCTAGTGTAGACACAGCCCCTTGGATTCCCCAGCCAAGCTTCCAGGCTGGAGTTGCCTTTAGCATTGTGGGATTTACACCAGGCTTGCTCTAAATATTTTACATTTTCTCACACAGAGCCCCGCCCTGTTCCCAATTTCAGCTCTTTCCAAAAATATCTTCTTAGAAATTTAAAGAATGAAGTAGAACGTATATAGCCCGAATTCATGTTGCAATGTCTGCGGTACTTCGTTTAAAATAACCGTTAAGGGCAGGAGGGGAGGAGAAAGAAGTAGTTATTAAATAATCACCTGGTAGTTTGTTCTGTACATCCTTCTCTTGGAAGTAAATCATTTTAGTTTTAATTGTCAAAGTAAAGTCTTAAATCCTGAAAGCTGAGGCCCCCAGAGGTTAAATATCTGACCAATGTTCATGTAACTAGAAAGGAGAGAAATCTATATTATGTCATTTGGCTGTTATACCTGCCATTTCAATTTTGCTTGGACAGAAAACAAATGGGAATACTTTAGAGAAAGATGCTATTATAAAGAATATGATCTGGTCTTTGTAATGAGCTAATTACATTTAAACTATGTCTTGTTTTGTTTAAGTGTCTCTTCCATTATTCTGATGTATGTGGGAATATTGTTATTGAAAGACAATAACACTTTGGCAAATACCATGGGACTCTATATGGGTGTGTGTATTTTTAAATATATATATAAAACATCAAATTGTGTGTGTGTGTGTGTGTGTGTGTGTGTGTGTGTGTGTGTGTGTGTAACACAAACTAAGTAAGGTAGTTGGGCAAACGCTTAAAAATTTTTAGTTAGCTCTTTTGGAAAACTGAGAGGGAGTAACTTTGATTGGCTCAAGTTACTATCACAAAACAGATACCAAAAAATATCACCAAACAAATAGTCCACAGATACTTTCATATCATTAAAGTGTGCCAACCAAGATGAACTCACCAAACAAAATTGGATACGTTCTGGTACCTTCGTAGAGGGCTGAGAAAGCAGACACAAAATGAATCAGATATGATGAGGGCCATTTAACCTAAATACAGTGTTAAAATGCCAGCCTAAAATAAACATAACTACACAACATAAAGGGCAGGAAAGTAAAAAGATCATTCTTACTGTGATTGGCTCTGTGTGTGTGTGTGTGTGTGTGTGTGTGTGTGTGTGTGTGTGTGTGTGTGTGTGTGTGTGTTATAGACCACAGCAGGGACAGTAGAACATGGGTTACAAAGGAGGAAAAACAAGCTAATTCCTATTACTGGCCATCACTCCGTGCATCTCCTCCACCCTGTGGAATTAGCAAATACTGACCCCTGCTGCCCGAGGAGATGCAGGAGATGCAGGGCTGGGGCAGGCAGACCTGGGGCCTGCAGGCTGTCCACCATCATCAGACCACGGCCTGTCCCCGCCATGCTTTCATCCATTCACAAACCTCTCATTTATTCCCCCCCCCGCCCCCTCCCTGCTTATTGGTAGCAGATGGTCCTCATGACCTGATATGATCTTTGCCTGAGCAAATTTACCCGACGCCCGAACTTTCTCTGTAAGCCATATCTCGCCTTTCTTTCTTTACCGCCCTAGACCACACTTCGGCCCAGTGCTCTGGACCGCTTTGAGCAGAGAAATCACTCACGGAAGCAAAAATGTAAACAGACCAAGGAAGAGACCCCTGTTCACAGACTAGGAACTGAAGTGGCCCCAAGTTCCCGCTCCTCAAAGCCTAAATTGAAATGGGCGCAGTTGAAATGTCTGTATTGTCTGAATTGCAAAGAAACCCCACACCTACCTGGAGGAAACAGAAGCATTTTCTACTGCTTAGGTCCGGGAGACACTTCTCACTGAGCGTTCATGCCAAGGGGTCTTGTTGGGAAATGCGTGGCTGGGCTCTTGCTGTCAGGGTGATACCAACCCCAGGGTACACCAAACCCAGCTCTTGACAGGCTGCCTTCCTACAGTACTACTCATGGTGAGGCTAACGCTTAGTTATTTATAAACAGGTTTTGTCTGTCAGGCTGGTGTTTTCCACGAGCTTTGCATCTTACACTTGCAAGTCATTTTTGTCAATACAGGAGACAGTTGGAAAGACCGTTTAGAGTATTGACTGTTTGATCAGCAACTTATATATTATATAGTGTATAATATATATATATATACATATATATATATATAAGATATATAAGATAGAATATATATATTAGAGAGAGAATATATATATATATATTCTATAAAGTAGAAGATACCAGTCTGGGACTGTTAGGCAAATTATAAAAGATTTACTATACATTGGGATACATAATGTATTGAGCAGGCTAGAGATATGGAGGTCCCAGTGTGAGACCAGCCCAGGAACAAAGCTGGGCATGGGCTGTCCCTGTGATCCCTGTTCATGGGAGACCACCGAGAGACGGAGGTTGTCACCCAAGACCCACCCCAGGCAAAAACAGGAGAGCCTATGGGAAAAAACCAACCTAAAGCAAAAAGGACATAGTTCAAGTGGTAGAGCACTTGGCTGTACTCTAGCCCGCCAGCCAGAGCGTCTTCTTCATATAAATCATACCCTGCAGTTCCTCACTTTAGACTCCGACACAGAAATTAGCCGCTGCTGGAGGAGGTACCGCTCTGAGTGTGGACCTTCATTCAGACCCTGGAAAGGGTGGCCTGAAAAGTGCATGTGTGCGTTATCCAGGACCGAGCTTGCAAAGGTCTATTGTTTTGGAGAATTGTTTCCATTTTATTTTTGAATGTGTATAAATCAGATGGAGAACTTTCCCAAGAGGTAGATACTGGTTAGAGCAAAGCTTGTAATTCAACGTGAGTAATGACCACGCGATGTGGAACTTGTTAAGGACTGGCTGGTGGAAAGCCACAGGCCCGTTGTGCAAATAGCCACCGTATAATTCCCAGCATGCACCATGGGAAATGATGGCTTTCTTATAGACGGCCTAAAACTTCTGCTGATCAATCAGTCTTCCTTGACTTTCTCATGTGTATCCCCAAAATGCAAATAGCAAAGGTTTGCGTATCTCCACTATCAGCCAGCCAGCCTTGGATTCTCTGCAAAGCCAGAAGTCTCCTTTTCCGTTTTCTTTTGGATCCATTATGCCAACTATCAGAAGTTGACACCTCGCCTGACAGCTAGCTGTGAATAAATGATGCTCATTTGATGAATGAATGTAGGAACCCCCCCCCCCCAAAAAAAGCTTATGAAGTACACATTTTTATTGTTTGTGGCTACGAGTCACATCACCTATCATTTCTTTCACATAAGGGCCCTAGGAACTAATTGGCCCAGCAGAAAGCTGAGAGATTTATTTGTCTATCATCAAGTGTATCTCTCCAGTGTGAGCTCCACATCGGTCTTTTGTATCGGTAAAGGCCTCCTTAAGGGACAAAGAAATTCCCTTGACCTTGGAGTGACTTCAAGAGACAAGTCTAAGGAAGACACAGCTAGCTACATAAATTTGTGTATCTCTAAAGAGGGCGAAGTTGTCACCCTGGTGATTTTATTCTCTCCTGGGCTGAGTGAAGAATGAAAAGAGAGGGCTTTCCAAGCCAATGCTAAGACAATGTGGATCAAAAATCCAAACACAACCCCTAGCGCTGTTTGAGACTGGACTTAGAGCGTTCCACCTCAAACCACAACAACCTAGACGAAAATCCATTGCTGCTTTTAGACGTAAGGTCTTTCGTGTGAAATTTGGACTCTACGTGTGGTATTAATGACTCAATGTCATTGTTTGGTGGCCTGTAAAAGGCCACTTCTAAAATGAGTAGAACTTTGATAAGCTGGGCACGGGGTGGCTCACGCTTGTACACCCAGCTACTTAGGAGGCCAAGATCTGAGAACTATGGTTCAAAGCCAGCCAGGGCAGGAAAACCAATGAGACGCTTTGATGTCCAATTACCCAGCAATTGCTAGAAATGGACCTGTGGCTCACGTGGTGGATCACTAAGCCTTGAGCAATAAAGCTCAGGGACAGTGCTCGAGCTCTGAGCTCTAGCCCTGAGCACTGGCACCAAACAAAAACTACAACATAAACCTCTGATAGGCAACAGGAAGTCCTATTGCTATTGACCACATGTTGCTAGAAAGTCTTATGTTTGCAGGAATAAAATGGCAATGAGCACAACTCCCTTCCTAATCTTCCATCACCCAGGGGAAGCCTCCCTAGACTTCTGGCATTTTCTACCACCTTCTTTTTTCTTTTCCATTTGGGAAAGGCCCCTCTCGCAGGCAGAATCTGAAGCACTCATTTTTGAGCCCCACAGTCGTTTCCTTATTCTTTGCCTCTTGCTGGTTCAGTGTGACCCTCATCAGCTAATTCCTTGATTTCTGGTTTTTGGCATCAGGAAGAGCCATTGTGTTTTCCTTGGAGAAGACACACGTTCTGGGGACATGTGAGCACCTTGGTTGAATATTTCTCAGTACTTAAGACTGATGATCCTCTTTACTTTTATTTTCATGACCCAGAAGGGCCTGGTGTTATTCATCTGCCAGCCAACAAGTCAAAAGAACCTTCCTTTGTCTTGTCTGCAAATCCTTCCCAGAAGGCCCTGCTGGTGTCTACATTTCCCCGGAGGAGGGCTGTGGAGCCAGCTGCTAAGTGCTGGTGTTCCCATGCACCTGTTTGTTTATCTTTTCAACTGTAATTGAGAATCTGCCTGGAAGCAGATTCAGACATCCCGAGGACAAACCAGCCTTGTATGTGCGCCTCCTGGAGGCCTGCTTCTCCAAGCTGATGCCCCGCACACACTCAACCATCAGAAAGTGGCTGGAATGCCGACGTTAAACGAGCAATGAGAGGCCAAGATAAAAGTAATCGGGGACATGAGAGCGCGCGCGTGTGCGCGCACACACACACACACACACACACACAGAGCAATTGTCACTCCTTATCCAGAACTCTAAAATGTTCTCAATTCTGGCTATACTTTAATATCTTCTAGGAAGGTTTAAACCCTGGGCTCCATCTGACTGGGGTTTAATTGTTATGACCTGTGGCCCACACATGCATATTTCCTACATCATAGCACGCCAGCAGATACGGAGCCCGCTGTAATTACCTGTAATTTACCTGTGATTACCTGTCCCAGTTCATCCCAGCGCCTGGTCCATGTGCCCCACATTCTCAAACAATCCAGCGTCTGTCTGTTCTCTGTGTGGACATACAGGATACCTTCCAGTCAGTTCTGTGGTGTCCGTCTCTAACAGTCTCGTTACTTAGTTTCCGTTGGTGTCAGTGTGCGCATCTTAGTGTGGTCTGGGCACGGCACCTTCTTCGTTTGTTCCGTGCACAACCAGAGTGCCCACGTTGGCAGGGCTGTGATCTCTCACACTCAGTCTCTCTGGCCAGCTTGCTCTGCTCTGTGCTTTAACTGCAACCTTTGTGGTGGTGGTTGCGGGCTTAGGTTCTTCATTTCTCTTTCTAGTTTATTCTGGGATGTCTGCCTAGCATCTGGAATAGTAACTATCACATCGTACGTGCCAGTAAACACCTGCTAGAGTGAGCGCTTGGTGCACGGTAGACCAAGCTACTCAAGGTAGAGTTCACCAAGGAAATCTCAGGGGTGGAGGGATGGTTCTGAGCAGATTGCAAGTAAGGAAAGACCCGAGTCCTGCTTCCTAGGAGTTTTGGGGTAGCGCGTTACCACTTCCTGTGCCGTAAACGATGCTCAGGATTAAAGCAAGGGAGTTTGAGTGGCTGGGATTGAGCAGTATCAGATTCGTTGGAGTTACTCCAATCTCAGGAGATCACTGGGAGTGTATTTCCAGTGGAACCAGCATGACTGCCCCTGCATGATGTGGCGTAACGGCGTGCTCCACACTGCTTGTGCGGTGTGTCCAACGTGCTGTCAAACCACAGAAGCCACGCCTTTGTTTCCACTCACCATCCCTAAGAAGCCAGGAAGCACTTACTAACCCGGATCCTTTCTGATGGTAGTGGACCACGTGTCTATCCCCATGATATCATTTTTGACCCTTACGGGAAACTTAGGACGTGACTGATCGCCACTTTAATACCAATGAAACAGAGACTCAACAACTCAAGTGGCAAATGGAAGTGAGATTCATTTCTGGCATCAAAGTCCGGGACATTGCTACTTTCACCTTAAATGCTGTTCTCACTCATCCCAGTAAATGAAAATTTTATGAAAAAGTTCAGAAACTTAGAATGTCAAAATCCTTTTAAAAGTTAAAAAAAAATCCTGTGGCGAGTCACTCAGTTTAGAATCTGAAAAACAAAACAAACTTTTATAAAACAGAATAATATATTACGGGTTGTGCTTTAGCTTTCCCTGTTACAGAAGCCAGAAATTACAGTTGTGATTCTGGGCATTTTCGTAAATAAAAACAGGAAGGTAATTCTTCTTTTGCATGCTTTATATCATATGGGTGTTGTGGGGATTTTTTTTATTGCAGTAATAACATATAACGTTTACAACGGAGAAACAACATAGTTTGCTGTGTTAAAAAAAAAAAAAAACCAACCTCCACAAACATCTAAATGACATAGGCAAAATAGGCAAAAAATAATGCTACTATTCAATTTAGGGATTATAGTTAAATGGGCAATGCTTTCATTAGATAGGGTGTGAAAGGTATTTGGGAGATTTTATATGGCTTCCACAGGAGATCAGTAGTGTTTTCAAAGAATTCGGGCAAGTTGCAGTTTTTTTTTTTTTTGGGTGACACAGCATTTCTCTGCAAGCTGGATCTGGTCTTCTGTTATGTCACAACTCCCCTGCTTCCTCACAAGATCCGTCCATACTCCAAGAGGACCGGTGGACAGCATGTCTGTGCCCCTGATACGTGAACAATGCACGTGCACATTGTGTAGACTAATGTCAGAGCTAGAGACAGCGAGGGTCCAGAAGAGAGAGGTCTTGGGGGGAAAATATACACATATAGTGATGTATATATCTAGGCATACATTTCATACCTATATGTATACACATATCTATATGTATACAAATATATAGATGTATGCGTATACACATAGGTTATCTCCGGTTGCCTGTAGTTCTCCATGCCCGAGTGGAGAGGTGCACACAGAGCTGCAGACGTTGGAAACCGTGTGGAGAGCGGACAGAGAGCTAAGTTCCCAGGCATGCCTCCTCTGCAAAGCCTAGACTCTCCTAGTTGAAGGGAGAAACAGTTTTGTCTTCACTCACCGAGGACTGACAGGTGATATAAAAGGTAATCCCGTCGAATTCAGGTACGAGTACAAAGAGGGTACCAGTTTCTGATGAGTGTCCTCAATGATTGCTGGGTGCACAGGTGGCCCTCTTTTTCTTTTCTTTTTAATGATTGATTAATGTCAAAAAAAAAAGAAACGGTAATAAACTATTCTAATGTCTTTCCTTAAAAAAAAAATCGGAGCTTCTGCTGGTTTGTTTTTAAAACAAACAGTTAATTCAAAACTAACAGAATTCTGTATTTTTTTCTTAAAAAAAGATGGTAGTTGCTTATTTACTTCATTTCAAAGGTTTTTTTTTTTATTCAGTCTCCCTAGCAACAGAGACATCTGTCTCCATTCTCTTAGTCATTAAAGCCAAAGAAAGTAGCTGCTTCAAAAATAATAAAGGCAATTTCTATGAATTGGGTAACTGTTAATTGTTGCCAAGAAATCTTAGTGAGATAATGAGGCATACAGCAATTGACAAAGATCTTTCCGTTGATGTATGAGCTTCCAGCTTGCCTGTGGAGGGTCGGTTCTATGTACAGTACCATCGATGAGATATTGTGTGCTTCGCAATGTAACGCAAATAGAGAAATGATCTTTACTCTCTTTCTAATTTCTTTCACAAGTGAGCCTCGCTGTGATCTTTCTGCTTGCTCCGTAACTAATCATACCTCGGGATTCCAGGCAACGCTCTTTCATGGAAAGTGTGAAGATGTGAAGCATTTACAATGGAGATCAATGCAAAGAATCATAGAGTAGCTGTTGGGTGGGGTGTCGAGTTGGGGGGGGGCGTGCGTTGGAGGTATGGAGATGTTAACACACAATATTCTTCTGAGTTGAGTTGTGGGGTCTGACCAAAAACAAACAAACAAAAACCCCCCAAAAATCCCATTTGAGTGAAAATACTTAACAATTGCACTAGATTCTAAAATGCATATTGGCATTTGTGTTCAAACTGTTTGCAGGCGCTTTTTGTAATGAATGAACCCCCAATCACCCTTCATACAATAGCTTCGCTAATAAACACCAAATAGCTTCTCAGCCCTTTCTGCTTTCCCAGTAGTAGAGGAAGCAAATTGTATTAAGTCAGTATGGCTCATTGTTGGCCTAGGTATAGCACATGCCTGGCTGTATGTGAAACTATAGTTAAAGAGGTAATAACGAAAGAAGAAGGAAAGCATATGGAGGCAGCTTTTGTGATTTCTTTTTGCACGGAGAAAATATGGCTCTGATAAACAGCTATACGTTTATTGAATTACAGGCCTTCTAAGCCTATTTTAGTTTCTTAAGAAGATTGGAGGGGAGAATTACAAATGGGAAATGTCAAAAAGGCTGAATCTAATTTCGAAATTTGGACGCTTATAAAATGTACATATGTGTGGATGGATGGGGAGGAGGTCCTGAATGCATATCAATTTTAGTAGAGATTTGAATAAGAATTTTACTTTTATTATAGTGTGTGTTGTGATCTAGTATGGATAAGAAACAGAGGAAGTAAAACATATTTTTAACCTCACAATGACATTTGTCTCTTGTCACACGGTAGCTATAGATCCTTTGGGTGCAGTATAAAAGTAATTAAGCTGTCAGTGGTTAGGAATTGTATAAGATCTTGGAATAAAAATGTAGGCAGAGTTAAGCCAGTCCCTGCAATTTAGGGATATTTTTATGATTGGCGAAGTATTTTTCTTTCTTTCTTTTTTTTTTTAAAAAAACATCCTCTAAATACTGATATTTCTAGTAAATGCTTATGAATATAAATGAATAAAAGACATTATCTTTTTAAAAATTACAGTTTTCATCTGCATAATTTCACACTGTTAAGGTGACAAACTGTTAATTTCCTTTCAAGATGCTTCTAATAGAACGAAAGTAGAAAGAAAAAAAAGTGTTTTTTTTTTTCTTCTTCTTCTAGCAACCAAGTAGAAATAGACTTGAATAGCTGTGGTGACTTTTTATCGAAAGTTTACAAAAAGGCAGTGTCAAGAAAGCCTTGGCATTTAATGTGGCATTTCTGACATACACTGTGGGTCTCCCGAGTTGAAGGATTGGCTTTGTTGATCAGGTTTTACCACATTATCAGTAAGTCCTGAAACAGCAGGTCTGTTAGAAGACCTAAATACGTACCCCCATTAGGAGAATCTGCATGACTCATGTCTTCTTCTAGGTTGGAAATCTCTCTGCCTTGTGCCCCCATGTAGCCTGCCACATAACTGTGTGATTTCTAAGCTTTTTTTTAAAACCTATTTATATGGGTGGAAAAAAAATCAACCACTACCACAACAAAAAAGACATTTAGCCATTTGAAAGTGCTGTAACATTATACTGTGAGTGTCTACAAATGAGATGCTGTTCTATCATGGCGCATCCGTTTGTTTATAGGAGTTGTATTGTTGCTTTAATGCTATAAGGGAGTTGAAGAACAGTGTTGGGGATCGTTTGGGCCACTTATAATATTACCTTCATTAATCGGAAATTAATTAGAAATTTAGTCCCCCTCTGTCCCTTTCCAGGAGATGTTTTCTGAGGTGAGCGGTGGATTGAGGTTCTTGTGTCTGTGTGAATTCGAATAAAGGCAGACGTCAGGCAGTATTGTGAATGCTGGGGCTACCTCGGAAGGCTAAAGAAGCAAACGGTGCTCCTGCTCAGGGGCCACATCCCCACCCACAGCGCACCCCGGGTTTACTGTGTGCTTAATGTCCACCCCGAGAGGATTGGGAAAGAGGGAGGAGGGATGAAGGCAGAGCAGTGGAGGTGTGTGATCAAGGGGCACGGTGTGCACACACAGCCGGCTTCCTGCGACGTCTCCCACGACGCCTCTCTTGTGGTGGGTGTTGTGCTAACTATCTTACTCCATCACCTCCCTGCATTCTTGCAATGGATCTTTTGTGCATTCCCTTTTAATAATTAAGGGGGGAAAATGCTGGGTGCCTGTGGTTCACACCTGTAATCCTAGCTACCCAGGAGGGCTGAGGGCTGAGGATTGTGATTTGAAGCCAGCCCTGGTAGGAAAAGTCCAGGAGACACTTATCTCCAATTAACCACCACGTGAGCTGTGGCTCAAGCTGTAGAATGCTCACCTTGACCAAAAAAGCTCAGGAACAGGACCAAGTCCCTGATTTCAAGCACTAGGACTGGCACAGAATAATGATGATGATGATGATGATGATGATGATGATGATGATGATGATGATGATGATGATGATGATGATGATAAAAGGGAAAAATCTTAAAGAACACATTTGCCCAAAGCCACACAAATAAGATGTGGTGAAATTAGATTTGAAATTATGTTTGTCTAAAGGCCAAAAAACAATCCATATTTTTAACAGCTGCCACCTCTGCAATTATGAACCCTGACAAATCGATGAGAAATAGGCGAACACTAGAAAAATTAACAACAGAAAAAAATAGACGTTTTTCCAAATGAAGAAATAAATTATCTTTTCTCTCACAGAGCTGTTCATTGGATAGACCCATTGTGTTTGACGTCTAATCTTCAATTTGGCTTTCTTAATTGTATTTGCCTTGTTGGCAGCACTGGGCTTCAAACTCGGGGTCTTCTCCTTGTTAGGCAGATGCTCTACCGCTTAAGTTACTTTCCCAGCCCCTTGTTTTATTTGGCTATTTATTTTTGAGGGGGGGGCGTGTCTCATTTCAGGCCTCAACTTGACTACACTGCAATCTTCCTCCAATCTCTGCTTCCCTTTCTTATTGAAATGACAGGGGCACCACACAGCACATAGCCGGTGGTTCAGATGGAACTTCACACACTTTTGATCCTCTGATCTCTGCTTTCCAAATAGCTAGGATTAAAGGCCGGAGCCCCCTTTCCTGGTAAAAGCAATCAGAGTGGTAGATGTTCGAAGGTTTGCTTTGAGTGTTTCTGAGACACAACCTCTGGCTCTCTCTGCCCTGCTCTTTCCAATGGGTACTCTTTAAATGTGGGAGAATCCTGTGTTACTCTCCTGAATTCTCTAGGATTCACTGGGGAAATGGAGTCTAGGAGCATAAATAAATTGCTGTGACCAGAAAAAGGACTCTAGACACTGCTTTGGAACATCCTTTCTTTTGACTGTGGGGGGAAAAAAATCATTGAATCCAAGGCTCCTTGACAGCACATATTCATGAGAAGTTTCTAAAGATCTCTGGTCCCCTCCCCCTCCTTTTACTTTCTTTCTTGTTGGTCCTGAGTCGTGTGCCAGGGTGCCTTTCGGTGTGCCAGGATTCTCATTTGTGAGCAATCTGAGCAGAAAAAGAACTCATTGGAAGAATGTCAGGTAGCTTCTAGGATCGTCAGGATGCCAGAGGAACAAGGTTGAGGAAGGAGACGAGAACAGAAGATTTGGCAAGAGAAGGCACCGTGGAAGCCCAGCCAGAGGACAGGGCTGGGTGAGGCTGTGTGTCACCGGCACGGGCCACCAGGGCCCCTGCTCCTGTGCACCGCTGCCTGTGTGGCCTCTGAGACCTTCCTTCACTTTGGCATCCTTGGCCGACCCAGGCCGTCCTGGGTGGGAAGAGCCAGTGTCCTCTGCATCTTAGGCCATGGGCCTTCTCTTGCCAGCCAGATAGAAGCAGCAAAGAGCCTATGGTCGCTTGCAGTTTCTCAAGAGCAGGGAGGGAGTTTGGATAGGTGGGCAGAAAGCAAGTGTGCGGATCACTTTACTTGGAGCAAAGGTCTGGATCGAAGAGATGGTTTGTGTCACTCTTGGTCTTGAGTAATAGACCGGGCCAGCGTCATCCAAGCATTGGGGACTCAAGCTACACCCAAGAGATCACCCAACAACTCAGAGAGATTAGGAATTACTGGGAGCGAGGAAAAGCAAGGGACTGAGCCAAGACCCAAAGGGAGAAGAAAGAGCAGGTATGGAGAGGGAAGGATGTCACTCCCACAAGTACTCAGGTGTATATCCAGCAATTATAAACAAACAAACAAAACTGACAACCTAGGTAGAGTTACAAATTTAGACAACACACTTAGAGCTAGAAGACTCATCAGATTGTACCGTGACAACCTATTTAGACTTCTAACAAAATCACCGCAAGTGGAGAGTTCCTATGTTATTTTTATGTATCAGAATTACACTGAGGTGTAACGGATATACAATGTACCGCTCACATCTAAAAGCCCACGCCATCTGAACAGTTCTGATATCGGTGTGTTCCCAGGATGGCAGAGTCCCAACTCATCCTCCATCCTCATCCCTAAGAAAGATTCTTCTGCCAGATTCTTCTAGAACTTGCTACCGCTGCCGCCATGCAGTAGATAGTTTGGGGGGAGGTACACGAGGAGACTCACTTGTGTTGTTGTTGCACAAATCAATTGTAATTCTTTATTCTGTCATTCTACAATGTTTTTCTTCTTCTTTGCAAGTTATTGTTTACAATGGCAATTCTTGTAGAACAACTAAGACAGGACGCTCAGCCACCTTCACCTGAAATCTACCACTCATTCTTACCCGTTCTTGCGCTCCATTGGAAGTGAGTCACAAGTCTTCCAACACCGATCCTGTTGGGATGGTTTGATGAAGCATTGTGCTCCTCCTGAAACTGGATGAGTTCCTGGCGGGTTGATTTTCTTAGTCCTTTGAATCAGGAGTCAAATGGAATGCAAAGGCAACCTGGAAAAAAAATCACAAGGGTTCGATAGAAGACAGGTGAGCCACACTCCATGTCAGTAGAGCCTTGGCGTGTTCAAGTGGGGATTCTTGTGCCAGACGTGTAGGTCTGGCCTGTCCACATGTCATTCTTGGTTTGGTAGCAATGCTCACGTTTATCACCTCTCCCTGTGAGATGCTTTTGTCTGGGATCTTCTCAGCCACTCACGAAGGCCTGCACACCCCCAGAGAACACAGCCTCGTTCAGACTTGGCCATCTGTAGTCCTGCCAATCCCTCTTACCTGCTCACTGATACCTTTTTTAATCCAGAGTCAAATGTTCAGGGCATTGGTTTGGGCATGGTGATGTCTTTCTGCACCGGTCCTGTGGCCTTCTGAAGTCCTGGCGTGGCAGGATGCACTTATTTTGAAGATGAATTGATTGAGTGCATTCTGTATGAGATGATGTGTTAAAATTCAGGATGTTATGCACAGAAGAAAAAAATCTCTCTCATTTTTTTTCTTGCTGCACATAGGGGTCTTGGCCAAGATCTCGTCTTCCTCATTTTTGCTGCCATCACAAATATTTATTTGGCATCTGAGTAAATATTCGAAGGTTAATGTACCATGTTGTTAATGGATAATGAAGGTGCGCGGTGCTCGCTGCCTCACGGGTTGGGATAGAAGCAGTGAATCTTGGCCTGGCACTCACATGCAGGTACCACACACACACACACACACACACACACACAAATGGTCATTGTGATGATTGACTGTGTGCCTTTTGATGTGCTACTCGCCATCAGTTGTGCTCATTTCCGTGAGCAACTGACCTGACGGCAGTTGAATTCTTGGCATCGAGACCGCGTTGCTCAAGATTTATATATTTATTCCAGAGTGGGGACAAATTTATGCCTAAATGCAAGCCCTGCCTTCAGCATCTCAAGAGGCAAAAGAAGGACCCTTTCCAAATGCCTTGCTCCTCGTTGGTGATATATACTTTTATTTTTCACGTTTCTCAGGTTGGAGGAGGGAACAAAATAAACTCCAAGAGAGATTTTCACATGATGCCTCTCTTCTTGCTGACTGGCTGACCCACTTTTTCCCTTTGTGGCCATCCTTTTTAATGGCGTTGGTGTGGTGGCTGCGGTGACAGTGTGTGAGCGGTATGACTTATAAAAGTCGTACTGGCCCAGCCTTTTCCTTATGCACCTTCCTCCCAGTTTTCATCTCCGTCGTAGAATTCCCTCGCGAGCCAGTGAATCAAGCTCGAAGGGGCTGGCTGAGTATAACTACCGTTTGAGGACCCCAGACAAATTTCCCTTCCGATGCCAGCCCTGTGCCATCATGTTCAGTACTTACCAAGATGCATTCCAGTAGAGGTATTTGATCTGACGGACCGGACTCTGTGATGTTTCAGCAGAAGCCGTGCATTTACAATGGTGACACAAGGTGACCATCCTGGGGTCACTCAGTGCTTCATTTCCTGTTTTTGTTTCCAGAACTTGCACATCCATATTAGAGACAAGCAGCTTTGAGGTCATTTGCAGTTGAACCTGGGATCTGGGCTTCCATACCGGGCCCTTGTCTTCAGGACGTTTCCGGGTCTGAGCTTTCTCTGAACTGTGCCTCTTGTTTCTGTCCATTGTCTCACTCCAGAAGAGATTAGCAGCTATTAAAATGACCAGTGGATCACAGCTGAGACCTTATCTGAGAGGAAAACCTAGCATCTAAAACCACACGATTAACAGGGAGCCGCTGTGGGAGGAGAGGAGCCACCATGTCAGTAATGCTCGGTCCAGAATGAAATTTCTAAGGCCCAGGTCCCACGCCTGGACAGGATATTCTATCCAGAAAAGGAAAACCAAGCTCTTCTGACAAACCGCACTAAGCAGGGATCTTTCTCTTTCTTTCTCTCTCTCTCTTTCTTTCTTTCTTTCTTTCTTTCTTTCTTTCTTTCTTTCTTTCTTTCTTTCTTTCTTTCTCTCTCTTTCTTTCTTTCTCTCTTTCTCTTTCTCTCATCTTTCTTTCTTTCTCTCTTTCTTTCTTTCTCTCTTTCTTTTTTTCTCTTTCTCTTTCTCTCCCTCTTTCTTTCTTTCTCTCTCTCTCTCTTTCTTTCTCTCTTTCCTTTCTCTCTTTCTTTCTTTTCAATCACCTTAGTGGCCCAGCCAATGACATTTCTCTAAGCATGTACGTTCCCCCCCCCCCCTCTGAAATCTGCATTGTTGCGAGCACCTCACAGCGGTCTGCGTGTGGAGATTTCTTTGCCCAAAGTATCTATTTTTATTTGATTACTGCACAGCTGTTAAGGCCCTGGGGTGAGGGGCTGACCAGTCAGCGCTGTGCTCCAGGCCCAAACCCAACACACTGTGTGGGACCCTGGCCGTGTTACCAGACCCCTCTGTTTCTCATCATAAATGTGAGAATAAAAGAGTATTATCCCATGGGATAGATTAGGGACTTGAGTGAGGTAATCCTCGGGACACACATGGCCCAGAATTTGACTTACATCAGATATCCCATTCTTTTTTTTTTTTGTCAGTTGTGGGGCATAAACTCAGGGCCTGGGTGCTGTCCCTCAGCTCTTCAGCTCAAGGCAAGCGCTCTACCACTTGAACCACAGCACCACTTCCGGTTTTCTGGTGGTTCATTGGAGATAAGAGTCTCACTGACTTTCCTGCCCGGACTGTCTTTGAACCATGATCTTCAGATCTCAGCCTCCTGAGTAGCTAGGATGACAGGCAGGAACCACCAGCGCCCGGCTCAGATGCCTCATTCTGTGACTTACTTAACCAATCATCACGATGTGGCAGCTGACCAGTGACAGACTGTGGAATTCCCAGAAGGGTCGGATGTATTTTTTGGAACAGAGGGTTTTGTGGACTCTCACTAGGAACCCCAAAGAATAATGCAAGCAACATGAAATGGCCTCTTCCATCCTGGAGTCGGGACTGCACCTTGCAGCAGCTTTGGTGAATGGGGCTCCAAGCTACAGCACAAGTATCTTCATGGAAGGAAGTACTCTCCAGAAGCAAAGGGACCACTGACACCAGCCCCGGGCACCGCCCCCCTCCTCGCCCCCCGGGGTCCAGTGGTCTGGCTTCCCTTCCCTGAGCAGGATCCTTTCTTGGGTTTCTCCCATTCTTCTTCACCCTCTGATCCCTTCCCTTCGGGGTGGTTGACCACAATCAGCATCCTCCAACATGCAGCACCTTGTCCAAGGGAGACGGTCCTGCCCGGCAATTTGTGACATGTCCTTCCACGTTCCCTGGGTGCGGGTGGCCTTGTGATTTCCCTGTGAGTGTTTGGGTCCGGGATTCTGCACACTGAGCTTTTGGCCATCAGCTATTACACAGCCCAGGTCAAGGGATTCCTGGCCACCTCCGGGGAAATGGAGTAGCAGTGGTCTCTTGTGCTGGGGACACTGGCATTGGGGTGGTGGGAGGAGGTCATAATGTTTTGCCTCTGGTACCCAGCAACCCACAGTGATCACCCAGACTGCTGCGTCTCCATCTGTTGCTGAAGTTGCCATTTTACAACATAAGATGCCCCTTCTGAGATCACTTACTCGAGTGTGTGTGTGTGTGAGTGTGTGTGTTTCTTCCAGTACCTGGTCTGAAACTCAGGACCTGAGTGCTATTTTTAAGCTCTTTTTTTCCACCCAGTGCTAGTGTTCTGCCAACTTGGGCCACAGCTTGACTTTCCCTTTGTTTTGATGATTCATCAGCGTTCATAGTCCCACGGACTTTCCTGCCCTGGCTGGCTTTGAACTTCGGTCCTCAGATCTGTTGAGTGGCTGGGAGGACAGGCCTGAACTCACTTCCTCTTCTTGATGCCCCTCAAACTGCTCCTGGTGCATGGGTTGGAGACTCTCTTCCTTTTGCTCTGCTGAACATCACTTCCCCTGTTTTCGTTAGAAATGGAACGTTTTTCTTTCCTTCCACCTTCACTTTTATAACCTACCTGGTACCTGAGAAGAAACTCGTCACTTTGGACTTTTTTTTTTCCTCACCGACCAGAAACTGAATTTTCCTTTAAAATTGTCAAATGCTTCCCTTATATATCTGTTATAAACAGCACTCGAGAAAATTAATTCAGGCTATTTTCAGACCAATTTCAAACATTTTGATGAGTCAGAATCTGAATCAGAGCAAATAGAACGCGATCTAAATACTACAAGGTGACACAAATTCAACTTGAGTAGGAAAGGATTAAAAAGGCAGTAATTACACTTATTCATCTTAAATTAGTTTATATTGGTGCAGTTCTAGGGATTTATGTTTAGGTATCATTTCCATCGTTTTTCAAATATATAGTCCTAGGGATTAAAAATAGCCCAGATTTATGGAACCTTTAACCAAAACACAGAAGTTTTCTTGCTTTGCTTCCAGTTTTGAATGCCCTCGCTTTAGAGTTAATGAACTCCAGATTTCTATTGTGCTCCCAACAATAGTGAGCAGGATTATAATTTGGGTCATTTGGGGGGTTTTGTTTGGCACATGGAGAGAGTATAGGCAGGGTATATTGGTGTAGGCCTACAACCCCAGCATTCTGAAATCAGGCTGGAGGAGGTTCAAGAGTTCAGCACCAGCCAGAGCTACGTACAGAGACCCTATGAAGAAATAGGAAAGGAAGAATGCATGGTGTAAACTCTGCCTCACCAATCCTTTAAAAAAGACACCAAGGTTAGAATGTGTTTGTGACTTAAACTAAGTATCCCTGTCTCACAATACGGTGACATTTGTGAGATTTATGTCATCACTTAATCACAGTAAAAAAAATGCTATTAAAAAAAGACAATTGCTATACACCTTAAAATCATCTATAATAAACAGTTCCCCAACCACCGTTATTACTCATACATTGAAACGGATTGATCATTCAGAAAAGGTTTATTGCGAAATATATACATAAATGTGACAGCATAAAAAAAAAGACACATAGAGAAAGGTTGGAAATGGTCCTTTTTGGAAATCACTGGGGGGGGACCACAGTGCACCCCAGAGAGGGGTTTACCGGTTACCCCTGCACCCCCCCCCGAGGCAAAGTGAATTTTGGAGAGGTTCTGGGTCACACAGGTCAGGGCCACAGGGCCTCTCATGCTGCATGCTCATCTGTGTGGGGCTTTGCCCCTTTCTGGGGGGTGGAGGGGAGAGCTGGGATCTGTTTTCCACCTTTCTTGGCTGTGACTCAAATGTCATCAGAGCACGGTGTGTGGAGCGTCTCAGGGACTGGTCACCTCATGCAAGGACGTTCTTGGGGAATGTACCCACTGGGGGCCAGCTGTCCCTTCTTGGGGCACCAGGCTGCAGTGAGCGGGGCCCAGGAGCCCTTCGAGATGCCCCACCCGAGTGCCCCATGCAAGAGGCTTCCAGATCGGCCGGTGGAGATATCTGCCCCCAAGGGACGTGGGTGAGCCAGCCCCCATGCCTCATTCCAAGTCTCCTGCAGAATGCAATACTGTTTTATACTGTGAGGGTTGGTTGTGTTGTAGGTCGCTGGCTTTCTACCCAGCGTTCACCCTTGCCACCGCTAATGAAGTGCTACTTTCTGACCATTGATAATAATGAGTCGCCAAGTTCCTATTTACCCTGTGCCCAGCACTAGGTTTCGTGGGTTTGTGCTTCTGTTATCCGTTCATGAACCCCGAGTTAGGCAGTTTTTCTCCTCCTGTTTGGTGGGTGAGGGGCCCCCCGGGGTGGGAGAGGGTCATCTGGTAAAGGAAGGAACAGGACCAGGGCCCGTGTACTTACCACTCAGGTAGAAGCGATGTCTGAGGATTAAGGGTAGGTTTTCTAGTACTGGTGCACAAGGTGAGAGACTGTGCACCCCAGGGAAAGGGGGATTTAGATTTCCTGAGGCTTTGTGATGAGATAAAGGTTGTGCTGAACCTGGTCAGGTATGAAGGATTTAGATAACAAAATATAGGAAGCAAGGCAGGGATTTAGTGTGGACGTAACCATGGGAACATAAACAGAAGCGGGGAGAGAAGTCAGGAGGGACCAGGGAAGATGGAGAGCACACCAGTAAGAAGGGACCGGGGATGGCAGTGGGCGTTGGGTGAATTCCTGAAGGGATGCGCTCCTGGAGGGAGACCCAGCAAACCGGAAGGTGGCAGTCCGAAGACGAAGGAAAAGCTCAGGTGCCGGGAGATTAATGGGCACACTAGGGGTTAATGAGGGGTAAAGGTAAGCATATAGAAAGTTCCATCCATGGGGTAACTCAATAACAGATTGAATAGAACAGAAAGCATGGGACGTGGCAAGAACTCAATAGAGTAAAAGAAGAACACAATAGAGTAAGAAGCATGATTTCCAACATTTCCAGACATTCTTTGTTTGTTTGTTTAAGTTACTAGAACTGGGATTTGAACTCAAGGCCTCGCACATGCTCAACTTGATTGCTTGTCAGGCACTCTGTACCATGTGGGCTACATGCACCTCTGGTCTCACATTTTGCTGGTTAATCAGAGATAGACGCTCAGGGCCTTGGTGCCCAGACTGGCTTCAAACCTTGATGCGTTGGATCTCAGCCTCCTGAGTAGCTAGGATTGTAGACACATATTTCACTGGTGCCCACAAGAGTTTCCATAAATTACAAAAGAAATTTGTCTTACCTCTAGCTAGGTGTACAAAGGAGTTTCAAGCCATTATGTCGGTTTAAATCCTTAATGCGCCTCCAAATTAACAAAGGAACTTACTTTATTTTTAGTTAGGGTCCCCAAACTGAGAAATAGATTCAACAAAGATGGACCATTCTTACACAAGAATATTATCCAGTGCTAATAATACTTCGTGATTGTATCTTATAATCTAAAATGTCCTTCACTTTTGTTCCATTTACAGCTGTCATGTTTGAAATACTAGGAAACTGTGTAATGGACATGTAGCTCTCCTGTGTATAAGGAACATAGCTGAGCCTTGATTACAAGCTAGGACCAGGGCAGTTGAGGTCCAATCCACTTCTATTTCTATTCACGCAACAACCTTTACATGTAGATTGGGAACCTGGAAAAATTATATGTTTTTTTTTTTTTTGTTGTTGTTCTTATCAGCCGAGGAGCACAAATACTTATCAGCACCAATATTTATCAGCGCAAATGTTTATCATACACATGCAATATTTTGTTGTATGTCTGAGGTACAGACGTCCCTATAATGTCTTATTCTATAGAGAAACTTGCAATGTAGGGTGAATGAAAATGTAAGGGTTGAAGAGGTGACTGGACTTGTGGGGGAGTTTTAAAAGAGACATATATACATGTATGTATCTTTTAAAGTCTTACTGTAGAATAAACATATTCCATGTGTATTTTGGGGGGGGGGGTCTGGTCATGGGGCCTGAACTCAGGGCCTGGGCACTGTCCCTCAGCTCTTCAGCTCAAGGCTAGTGTTCTACCACTTGAGCTACAGCGCCACTTCCGGCTTTTTTTCTTTATGTGGTGCTGAGGAATCGAACCCAGGGCCTCATGCACGCAAGGCAAGCGCTCTACCACTGAGCCACCTTCCCAGCCCTCCACATGTATTTTTGTTAGCATGTATTCATTATGAAAGGGGTGTCTTGTGGTATTTCCATACCTTCAAGCAATGGGCTGTGTTGGCCACTGAGAGCGTACCTCAGGCTTCCCCCCCCCCCAATGCTCAGCCCCGCGGGTCGCGTTCGGCTCTCTTCACCCCTGCTCTATCTCTGCTTCTTGCGTTTGGCTGCCCACCTCACTCTCTGGTTGCTTGCACCCTCTGTGTGGTTTGCTGAGCAACCCCACACCCTCGTGATTTCCATCCTTGTGCATCCCTTCCATCCTCTGCGGGGAAGTGATGCTGTTATCAGTGTCTTTCTTAAACCCGGCATCCCCGAGAGTGCTGGAAACCTCTTCCATGGCATCTCCTGTGCATCCCATTAGACTTTCTGCCTCTCTCCGCATCTTCCCAGTGTTTGACCCAGGGTGAGTGCTCACTTAATAAGCACTGACATGAAAAAAAAGAATGACACAATGCTTTGGCTGGGGAAAGTCACTTCTAAAGCACCACCAACGAGAATTGGTTAAACACAAGTCTTCACAAAGCCCTATGCTGAGTGTTTCCCCCCAGAGAAAATTATACAGATCTGGTTCTTGACCTCTAAGCACTTATTTATAATTTAATACATATATCAGGCGCTCGGGCAAATGTGGAAAGAACAGGCAATAATTGAATTACCAGCATTAAACAGATACGTAAATACGTTAGATTAAATATTTACTTTGTATGCGCTTTACCTTGTAAAGGGCAATTGCATTCCGTTCTAACAGCTGGTGACTGTATGGGAAACCATTTGAATTTTATGTGCAGACAATAGAACCCTATCTGAGTGATTACAATGTAAACCCAATGTCGATGTTTTTATGGGTGGAGATGGGTATTAATATGCCCTGTGAGGTTAATTTACCTTAGAGAAGAGAGAGTCATAGAGCTTGGACTTCATCCAAATCTAGATATCTCTGCCAAATGACAGAAAAGGGAGCTTATCTGTAGAACTCCACTATTTAAAAAAAAATAAGGAATTTGAAAAATAGGTG
The DNA here is from genome assembly GCF_019054845.1 of Dipodomys spectabilis. Lineage (NCBI taxonomy): Eukaryota > Metazoa > Chordata > Mammalia > Rodentia > Heteromyidae > Dipodomys > Dipodomys spectabilis. The sequence continues at coordinate 5,234,125 of NW_024870935.1, forward strand.
TTTTCCATCAAAAGCAGGAAATTGAGTATTTGACAACAGGCATTTGTCTACCAAAGGTGATGGAACATAATGAAATATGTTTTGCCCATAAAATAAATTGCCAAACTAAACATAATCCTTTGTGCAAATGCATTTAGTCTGCATGATGAAATAAGCTACTTCAAAAAAGTGTGGGGTCCCCCCCCTTTTTGAATTATTTTAGATTTGCTGTCTATCAAAAAGCAATTGAGAAAATGTGTTTTGTCAGTGCGTGTATTTTAAGGTACATAGATAACATGTATTTAATTGGAGAAAAAGAAGGCTCCATTGAAGAGGGTCACATATACTCGGTAGCATATGGATATTGTAGAAACAGATCTATAATCTAGACTGGGAGCTAAGCGCACATGCCTATAATCCTAGCTATTCAGGAGGCTGTGAGCTCTGAGGATCATGGTTCAAAGCCAGCTCGGGCAGGAAAAGTCCATGAGATTCTTATTGTCACTTAACTAGCAAAAAGGCAGAAGTAGAGCTAGACTTGAGAGCAAACATGTTCACAGACAGTGCCCGGACCCCAAGTTCAAGCCCAAGCACTCATGGGGAAAATAAAAGTAGTACATAGTTTAGATTCACCATTGAATTGGCTATATTCTTTTCTAGTGAAATTTACTGTGTTTTTAACTTATGCATTAAAAACAAGAGACTTGCTCACAGCAGTGGATTCCCAGCGATGGTGTGTGTGCATATTGTATCTGGGAGCATTCAAGGATGGTTTCTGAGCAGACATGGCTGCCTCTGTCGTACTGTATCTTCACCACATCTGAAAGGGTTAATCACATGCCTAATTAGGTTCTTCCTCTCCTTCCCGTCCTGCTCTGTGAATTGGTCCTTTGCCTCAAGGCTCCCGAGGCCTCTTCACTTCTACAATTAATTAATACAGTTTAACCCTTCAACTGTGCCTCTCCACCGCACCTAGCTTCACAGAATTTCAGGTCTCTGGACAATAGCCCGGGGCGTTCTACTCTGGACAAACTGAAGGCAGGTACCTCACCGTGAGATGAGGATAGAGATGATTTTTGTTTTGTTTGTTTTGGATGACAAGCAAGGGAGGGAAATCCTTGAGGAATTAAGTTATAAATAATAAACATCGTGAATGGGAAGATTTCTCTTTTGTCTTGTTCTTTTTTTTTTTTTAAGTAAGGATACGCTTCTTCACTCATGCTGTCTGTTTAATATTTAAAGACTGAATGAGATAATGTCTATAAAGCCCTTGGCTCTATGCCTGGTACTATTTCTGTATCGATTTATAGTTTTCTAGTATTAAATAAGCAGTGTTCCACTTGGGTCTCTCTCTCACACACACACACACACACACACACACACACACACACACACACACACACACACACACACACCGCCCTCTTTTTGGATTAGGGATCTCATTCATGTCTGTCTCATGGAAGAGGCGGTTGAGGTTCAGAGAGTCCAACAATGATGGACTCTGAAGAAGGGGCCCGTGTCCAGAGAGCTTGGGGCGCCTTTGGGGGAGAATAGCTGTGGGCAGAATGAGAGGGAATGCATCCCAAAGAACCATAAAAAAGGAGGGACAAATTGATAGCGGCAGATCTCAGGCCTTGGTTTTGTATCAAATGCACATGACTTAACAGGATCATCGGGCAGGTGTGTGGTTAAAATGAATTCTCGGTCACCCACAGGGGCTGGGTCAAGGAAGAGAGATTTGGAGAGCTTTTTCCTGCCTGGCTTTTTATTTTTGTGATTGCTTGTGCTCCATCAAGGAACCAATTGTAATAACTTAGAGATTCCAAGTCATGGCTGTCATGAGATCTACCAAAGAGGGAGGCCCAGTTTTCTTACGTTCCTCTCACTGTAGCTGGAAATCTCTTATTGAGAAGGTGGGTGGCTTGTGGTTAGGGTTTTCATAAATTACCTCAGGTAATTAAAAAAAAAAACTGAGAGGACTAGGTACTATCATTTGTATTTCCTGGTGGGGGAAAAAAATCGAGGCATGGACAACTAACATTAATTCAGTAATACAGAGCAAGATCTTCAGTCACGGTTTATCTCCGAAATCTATACTCTTAACTCATACCTGCCGGGAAGTGTTTGTGTCTTTTAGACAATCAGGATACAATGGAATCTTCAGCAGGGCTACTGTACACAGTCCAACCTCTGCTTTAATAGAGCCTTGTCCATCTACAAGACCCAGTAGAGGACATGCCCCCTGCCCAAAGACAAGAGACCTTGGTTTTTGTCCTTATGTCCTTCTTCTCCACCCATACCCTTCTTCAAAACTTTCTATTGCTCCTTCAAGGAATAGAACCCTTCCCTTTAGGACCCTTTTGATCTCTGCTTTTATTCTAGACGTTGATACACAGTATTTTTTTTTCTTCTACCATTGTAGTTCTTTCAAAGCAGAGCAAGGCAAAGGATTATCTCTGCTGTTTGCACAAGAATGGACACCAGACCTCTAGTCACTGCTAACTGCTCTTCTTCCCATATAGAATCCAGCAATGTTATACTCTTGGCAGGAGAAAAATCGGTCTCTTAACCAGCCCAACTGGCAGGGATAAGCCAGAAATAGGCATGGGAGCCCTTGTGTAGAAGAAGAAGAACACAAGGCAACCAGTTGGTTCTTTAGCTGAACAAAAGCAGTGTTTCCACAGGCAACACTCCAGAGTATGGAGATGGCTCGGTGGTACTACAGGCTGGTGTTTTGGTTTTTTTTTTTCTTAAATCTTTACATGATAATGGGATTCGACCTAATATGACTCTTTTCAGAGAAGGCTTCAATAAAGGAGTTCTATAATAACTCGAAAAAATTGAGTCAGGCTTTTAGAGTATGTGAAAGGCTCACGCTTCTCCTTAATCTCACCAATCCACATAATGAACCGGAGAGTCCACAACAAAATTACAGAGATTGTTCTAAGGCTTAGTAGCTAATTTGATTTTGTACAGAAGGGCTTTAAAGAATTTTTAATGAAAAGGCAATTAACGTTGAAACCTTCATTAACGGAGAGTTGAAGGGAAAAGCCGGACTTCTTGCTGAGTTTTTGACTTTTTAACTAATTGCAAAACTTTATGGTATTTTTACTGTATATTAGAGAATGGCAAGGCACTATCTGTTTAGTACAGCTAGACCCAATGGGCAAAAAGAACCCTTTTTTACAGGCTTTTATTTTCTGGGTGGTTTTGTGCATGCATGCGTGTGTATGTGTGTGTGTGTGTGTGTGTGTGTGTGTGTGTGTGTGTGTGTGTGTGTGGTGCTTTTATTTTTTTTTTTAAAGAAGATAGAAACTCCAAGAAGTAATTACAACTGCTCAGCTCTCATGCAATAAAAGCGGGTGCAAAATAACAAAATGTCACCCCAAAACAGTCATGTTTTACAACTCTGTCTTAAAGTTCCTGAACCTGTTGTTTCTCTGTCATGGTCATGTACTGATTTTTTTTTTTTTTTTGCATACAGCAGGAGGTTGATACTTTGTAAGAAACACAGAAGAGCAGACTTGAATATTGAGTTAAAAAAAATACAGCAACACTTTTGAAGGTTGGCTCTTCGGAATTCAAATCCTTTCCTGGTCATCTCTCGAGTTCTCCTACTGACAGAGGTGAATGGGAGATGAGTTTTTAGTCTTCCCATTTCTAGTCTGGGAGCCGACATTTCCCAACCTGGGTGCGCATGCTCGCTCCGTACTTCCTTGGAGGAATGCAAATGAAAACTCATTTGGCTGGAAGAATATTAGAGTCTTTTTATTGACCATATGGTGTAACCTCCTGCCATGGAATTGGGATCTCTCTCTCTCTCTGCCTTTTAAAGAAGCCCGAGCATTTTATAAGCTCTGATTTAGCATACCTCTCAAGTTGGGTCTCTCGGTTCTCTTTTGTTCTTACTGTATATTAATGCCACCTGGCAGGGGTAGGAGGCTGAGGTCAGCCTCTGCCCTTTGGCTAGTCTTTTTTTTTTTTTTGGTATGACAGGTTGTCCACCGTGGTTTGTGGTGATGACTGGTGGTCAGTCTCAAAACATCCTAAATTTCACATTTGACAGATTAGGTGAGGTGACAAGTATTTCTTTCCCTTTTTCATCTCTAACCTTGTTTTCCAGCAGATGACAATACAAAGAGGCATGGAGACACATCTCTGTCGCTGAACTGCCTAATTCCGTTTGTCATAAAATAAAGAGAATAGAACAGAGACAGATACGTAGGTACCTTATCAGTCAATGTCCTGGTGTCTTCAGAGGAACATGATAGTAAAGGAAAAAACAAAAACAGAAAACAAGGATCACAAAGTTACTCCTCATTCCAGTTTCCCTACGAAAGCTAGAATTTATTTCATGCAATTATAATGCAATGTGCATATTACTGGAATTTGGCATGGGATTGCTGCGGTGTATGGTTAATTGATTGGACATAAATGCATCAGGGCACAAACATTTTTTAGAATTCGTTGGAAGAAGGTCTGCCTGTGCCACTTTCTTAGCAGCATTCTTACCTAAGAGCTTACTTAACCTTGTTCTGTACTTTAGGATCTTCGTTGTTTAAGTCTCAGTTCTCATGGGTTACCATGATACAGTTTTATTTGGATCAAAACACTTTTGGAGGCTTAGAAAAAGACAAGATATCTAAATAATGAGAAGATCTATGCATGGCACTTACTTTTCTGTATTTGAGTATTTAAACTTCTAGTCTTGTTGGCAAGAGAGAGAAATAGGCAAGAAAAATTGCATTCCTTTGATTGATTGGTTATCTTTTTCCTAGATAGATTTTTCTCCTCCTGCTGTCTTTATGACATAGTTAACCCCTTGAAAAGACATCGTAGGAAACAGAGCAAGAAAAGAAAGACTATTGACCAACCCACAGAAATTGCTGAAATGTTATATTCAGATCATCTTTGAAGCATATTGTTACTTTTTTAGAGATTTTTCTGTAAACAACATTCCTTTGTATTTTGTTTTATGTCAGATTAGTGACAAGATAAGATACTATTCCCCTTTTTTTTAACAATATCAATAATGGGTGCATTAAATTTGTACCAGCACTCCTTGAGAGAGGCTTCAATGACATAATTTTAACTAAGGGTACGTATCAGTGAGCTCCAATCTGTATACTTTTCATATTTACTAACACACCTACAAGTTGTAGTAGTAGTGCAGTAGTAGTAGCAGTGGAAAAATCATGGCAGCCGTGGCCTAGTGGTAGAGTGCTTGCCTAGTATGCATGAAGCCCTGGGTTTGATTCCTCAGTACCACATACTGTGGCTAAAGTGGTAAAGTGCTAGCCTTGAGCAAAAAAGAAGCTCAGGGACAGTGCCCAGGCCCTGAGTTCAAGCCCCAGGACTGGCCCCAAACAAAACAAAACAAAAATCTTGGCAGCCTTCATCAACAAAGAAGACAAGAAGCCGCAATGGTATCCTAGTGTTTAGTTTGTGCTTTGGGATCAATGAAGAACTTGAAGATCTAGGAAGGTCCATTGGAATCCCCCATGGTCCTGCAGGCAGCATATCTCCCATGCTCATCTGTATTTCATTTTCTTTTTACCAAAATGTGTAACTCTCTGCAGATGCACTATACACGCAGCACCGATCTGAATATGTTAGCTCTCTTAAGTCATAGAAGTCATTAAGGAAAACAGACATCTTGGGTAAACGTTGGTGCTCAAATATTACCTATTTACAGCAGATGGAGTATGGTCACTTCGGGATGCCCTTCAGCGCCCTCGAATCCTGAAAGCCTTGGGTTTTCCTCCCGGCAGAGTGGTTGGTCTTCATGATGGTTTGCAGTCCCTGTCATCTACCACATGTGTTTTTATCCCTTGTTTTCATCTCGCTCTTCTTGTTCTCTCTCATGTTTTACTCTGTCTTGATTGCTAATATAAACAGCGTGTTGTCTTCTCTCTGCCTCGGGTTTATTAACTTGTCCAACCTGGCCGTATGTTGGTGTGACCTGACACGGGCTGGCTGTTGGTTCCCCGATTGCTTTCTCCTTCGTTCTTGCCCTCTGGTGAATTGACACCAGCATATACTCTGCAAAAATATACGTTACGCTGGAACATTGGCATGATTGACAGTGGACTGGAAGGGCCAGGAGGAGGCTGTTTTCCATAACAGCTTCATCACAGATCCTAAACACGAGCGATGAGCCAATGCACCTCAAAATTCATTCGGGTCAGCAGCAAAGAATGTTGCTTGGCAGGGCATGAATAGCAACCTCTCTCTCCTTCTGACGATTCGCTGGCAAATGGAAACAGGCTCTCTCCATCCAGATTAATGGCCATCCAAACTCAGTCAAAGATGTGTAAATCTCTGACTATTTCCTGTTGAGTTCCGTTCAATCATTTTAGTCATAGGTAATGACATCTTAGAGTCATTGAAATGTAAGTTGTGCCCTTGGCAGGGTGGGGAAGAGGGGACATAGGTTCACATATATTTGGAATGTGTTATTTATGTATACACCTTTTGAGAAGGATAATATATTGTTGTGAGAACAATTGGAAATCTGATGATGGCCTTGTCAAAAGTTAAGGCCCAGTATCTTCTAGTATTCTGTCTTCCACATCACAGGAACAGAAGAGAAAAACAGGAGACTAAGTTGGATGGAAAACAAAACAAACACTGTAGAGGGCCTAAGAAAAGACTGCTCCCAGATGGAATTCACTGAAGATTCTGTTTCTTTGCATTTTTCATTATAATTAATTCTTTAATATTGCCAGTGGAATCGCACGGATTGAAAGTGTTCCAATCTATACAATCTGGCATTATGCTGCTCTTCTGAAATCCCGGGGAGCTGTCCCGAAGGGAAGTACGGGAAATTCGCAGTGTGGATGGAGCAGTTGGGTCTGAGGTGTGTGTGTGTGTGTGTGCACGCGCTACTGAACAATCAGAGCTGACTAGATAGCATTCATGGCCAACAGCCCCTTTCTAGATGGAGCATGATCCAATTGCCATTTTGCAATGAGGGAGTGAGAGAGACTTGGAGAGAAGTAGAGTCAGAGAGAGACAGAGGGCAAGAGAGAGAGAGAGAAAGAGAGAGAGAGCAAGAAAGAGAGCAATTGCACACACCTGAGCAAGGCATTTTTGAATTACCTGATCTGGGAACCCTAAAAGAGATTGTATGCGTGAGGATACTGAAGCTGCCCAGGGTACAGTTTCAGGTAGCAATGTGTGACAGGGGGACATGCTGCCACCGTCTAGCCACTGACTTACTGGCCATGGTTCCCCAGGTTGCACTGGGAAAAGGAAGTTGCGTGAGTTGCCGAAGGGTCACATTTGAAGTCAGTGATGGAGGTGGGGTCTTGTTTCTTGTCTCTCTCTCTAGGATTGCCCTGAAGGCTTACTCAGCCCATTTCCCTCATCATCATCATCATCATCACCATCATCATCATCATCATCATCATCACCATCATCACCATCATCACCATCATCACCATCATCATCATCATCATCATCACCATCATCATCATCATCACCATCATCATCATCTCCATCACCATCATCATTATTATTATTTTCATGTCAGAGTCTCTCTACATTGGCCCAGGTTGGCTTCAAACTTTAGGCTTCAACTGCATTAGCCTCCCGAGTGCTGGGATTACAAGTGGGCACCACCATGGATGGACTTGTTCCTCCTTGATAGAGGACATTCCGTGGATGGAAATCATCGACCTCTTTTATCCGTATGTCACCTTCAGCAAGCCCTGTGTAAGCATGGATGTTTGACTCACTCTACAGGAATACTCTCATCTCTCTTATCCTTGACCTGGGAAGGGGTTCAAAGATGGGGAACAAAGAAACCCGTAGACGACTTCCTACTGTATTCTCCCTGTCTACGGTGTGTAAATAAGGCGGTCGGTATCAGCGTATATGGGGGGCATCTGGCTCCTCGTAGCCATGGGGCTGCCTGGGGACAGTAATAGTCTTCCTTACGCCCAAATATAGGATTAGTTCAGAGCATACCTTACTGCTTTCTGATCAAACCAGTCTCAATGAGCTTCAGGGATCCATAGTCTAACATATAGACATGAGGTATTTTCACCCTATTGACCCTCTCCATTTCTCTTTAAGCCATGTGACTCCCAACTCCCAAGGCCCACCCATCCACCCCATCCACCATGTCATTTCCCAGAACATTTTGAAATTAAAAAAAAATCCTGTCAAACTAATCTTCTGTCTTTCTACCACATGGGTCACCTTTGGCTTTCTGGTTTAGATATTGTATTGAATCTCACATTTCTCACTCACGATCACGCTGAGTGTTTCTTACATCAATAAACAATCTTTGCAAACATGGCTTTGCATATTGCCTGGCACTACAGAAGGAATGGTAGATGTAGTCCTATTGTGATTTACTCAGGAAAAAAAACATCAGAAGGGGTTGATTTGGCAAATTCTTAGAATTAAAATTACTGTTGCTAAGTCGTAAAGGCTAAATTTGCTGAACTTTCATTTGTATTGTCAGGAAAATAATCGCTATTGTTTGCTAGAGGAGACATCCGTTAAAATTAACTGTGGGAGTTTATCTCCACAAAGAAGAAACAAATATTCAGAGGTCTTAGCCACATCATCAGAAATTCTTCATGGAGAAATTACTCATCTAAATCTCTCTCATCCTTTTTTTTTTTTTTTTTGCTTTGTAAATCTTATTGTTCCTACTCAACCTTTATTTGCTTTCTTTCTTTTTTTTTTTTTTTAAAAGAAAAACCTTTCTTTTCTCTCTTTTTTTCTGAACCCTCAATGCTATCTTCTGTATTGTGTATGGAGTAAAGCATATTAATGGATTCCATAGATAATTTCCTGAGGTTGAAAAGGGCTTTGACTTCACAGAAATTCAAGCAATTTTGAAAGAAGCCAGAGAGGTGTGTATTAGAGTCCTCCACTTCCAAAGAGAATAGCAGAGTGACATTTGAATGTGGCAGAAGAAGTGAAAAGATCAAGGTGAAATGTGGCGCTGGAGAAGAGAATATGGCTCCCCTCCACCCCTCCCACCTTCTCTCTCTCTCTCTCTCTCTCTGCACAGAGAAGATATTCCAAAACTTTGAATGAGAAGTAAAGGGCATTAGCATCGTGCAGGTGTACAAGGAGTCAACCTGGGTTTGAAAATAACAAAGTTATCAGGCTTCCGAGGCAGGAGGACCTTGAAGCTGAGATCCAAGATCATTTGCTTCAAAATAAGTTACTTTTGTGGAAGAAGAGTAGGAGTCGGTGATCAAAACTGAATTTGCACAACAAAGGAAAGATCACAGGATGGAGACTGAGGAAACAGGGGGAACTGGACTGGAGGGTCCGGTGTAATTCAGGAGGCAGGACTACTTTCTGAGTCTAATAAAATCATCTCAGAGAGGTGAACATCTTACATTTCAGCTTTAAAAGAAAAAGAAATTTTAAAGACAGCCTGAGAGCACGTACGTTGACATTTTATCACCTCTAAATGATGGGTTCCTCGCTGTGGTTATGTGTATTTATTCTTAATAATAAGGCCTGCGTTTCCCTCTGGGTTCATTCCTTGAAATCTAGGGCACCCATGGTCCCTCAGGACTCTTCTGTTTATTCTTAGCTGAGCACCAAGAGTCGAATCGCAGGTTCAAATATCACAGAACTTGGCTCATTTTGAAATAAACGAGAATTCAGCTAGGGGAACCCCGCCCCCCCCCTCATTGAAATTCACCTCCAAAGCTATGGTCAGTAGTTAGATGGCTATAAATAGGACCTCTGCCTCTGTATCGTTTGGTTCCATTACAATAAGAACATGCTCGTGTATTATTTAGGGACCTAAAAATAAGCTTAAAAATAGGAAACAAATTATAGTGTGAGTAACAAATACCATAAATGACGTTGAAAACTGAAGTTTCATTTGGGAATGAATTCACATGTGCGGGTGCTTACAAAGGTCAGCACTCAATAACGTTGATTAAAGCAAGATAGAGTCACGGTGAGGAGCGTTCAGCAGCAGAGGACCTAGGTGGTTTGGACCCCAGGTCCATGGGAAATGAGGGCAGGACGTTAGGACACTGTCCAGCTTTAACTCCACACCACAACACAGGCCCAGCGTCTCACGTGTAGAGCCGCACTGCCAAAACCATGAGCTGCAATGGGGAGAGACTAGGAGATACTCGGGCCATGGAACTAGACGGTCCATCAGACCTGGATTAACACGGTGTCTCCAAAGTAGGGTGTTATAAAGCCAGGGCCCTGTCGTCTGCTTGGTCTCTCCTGCATGCAGCCCCACGCAGGATGAACCTGCGTCTTCCTGTGCTCTGATGCCCTGGGCTGTCCTTCATCTGCACGCCCGTGCCTTTGCTCTATGGGACCTTGTAGCTGGGAGAATCATGAGCCAAATAAGCTACCTGTTCTTTATAAAGCTCCCAGTCATCAGTATTTTGTAATAGCAACATGAAAACGACTGACGGAAGCACAGACCTAATGGGATTACTACGGGATGTATCACAGGTGAGGAAGAATGCTTGGGACTGTGGAGCAAAAAAGGTCGAGTTAGTTCAAGTCCCTGGAGAAGGAGAGGCAAAGGTAAGAGGTTTCTGGAAGGAGAATGGGAAAATGGAGGTGGAGCAGCAGGGAGCCTTTACACCTCAATATAGGTATTTCTTGGGACAGGAATGAGGGGAGGAAGGGAGGAAGAGGAAGAGGGAGGAAGGGAAGGGGAAAAAAAGAGAAGGGAAAGGGAAGGGAGGAGGTTATGAAGAGAGTCTCAACTGGGCTCATCGGGGAAATGCAAGTTTGCTGCCTGGATGAAGAGATGTGGAATGACAGTTAAAGAGTCATCAGTATCCATTCGTTAGTGAAATCCTCCACTCCAACCTTCCGGTCGCTTGGCTCTGGGTATCTTGCACAGAACCTCAATTTTCTCACCTGAAAAAAGGGGTAAAATGGTGCAAGGGACAGTCTCATTTCAGGACTGATCGAGATGTTTTTGAATGCGGAAGCTCCTTCCAGCTCTACCCGACTTCCAGTTCACCTGACTTTGTAGGGCCGCACCGTGATGCATCTCACACCGAGTGTCCGTAAGAAGAAATGTCCAGATCATCTTGTCTTTGCACTTCCTAAAAGTTTCCAGCTCGTTCCCCTCCCTGCCTTGAAAGTTTTCTTTGATCACTATTACGAGCACTGGTGGCCGGGAGTCAGTTTTCACCGCTCAGTGTATACTCATGGGGAACCTGGAGACTTTAATCCAGTGAATTTAGACATTCCTCTTCAGGGTGCTGTAGCGGGGTCCTCCGAAGACCCCAGGGGATTCTGCGTGGGTTGATCATGGCATTTGTTATCTTGGGGGCTTCAGAAAATGACTGGAGCCTTGATAACTCAGGAGATACTTGAGAGCGATCCATGGTACCTGATAACGCAGTACCCATTTCCGGCATCTCCCAGCAAGCCTTCTTCCTGGGGGGCTAAGACTCCTAGACATCAACAAACACGTGATGTGAGAATGATCAAAAAGCTACAGTCTCTCAGGTGGGGGCCAGTTAGGAAGAGTGGGGCCTGGCGTTTGACCTCAGACCCTCGCCTACTTATTTTAAAGCTGGTTTCCCTCTGTCAGCGGTGCCATTTTGAACCGGATCATTCTTCGTTACATTATGGTGAGGATGTCTAGAGGCCCCTCTGCCCACCAGCAGCACCTGCACCGTCCCAGCCACCAGTTTCTGAAACCAGCTCCAGAGTGGTCGTCCACCATGTCCCTGGGGACAGCGTCACCCTTGGTTGCCAGGTCTCGCTTTTCAGCTTCACATAACCAGGGCACCCTTGACCAGGGCTCTCTCCAAACCCTGGGAGCACCTAGCCCACCATTCTGATCCCAGTCCTGTCTGCTGCTATTCCTATTCTCACAGAGAGCAGCTTTAATCCCCAAACATCAGGCTCATCCTACCTCCACGGCTGAGGCCCTGACACCAGGGTGACGTGTCACGTTCATTCAGAGCACTTCTTACTATTTGCCGACCGCGAAAGAGCATGAGTGTCTTGCTGGGCCTGCAAATCACAGGCTTGCTCTTCCTCTCGGTGCTGGGTTACGACCGCAGGCCTGCTAAGAGATGAAAATGGCACGATTCGAAATCCCAACACCGGCAGGGGCGAGGCTGTTTGGAATCTTTCCTTGAGGATTGCCTCTGAGATGCTTTGCGCTTTCTTTAGCCAGCTCGCGCTGGAAGAGAACAACAGATCCGTGCACAAAGATTCCCGCTGAAATGAAATAAAGGAAAAGCCTGGCCTGGCATGTCCCCCCGCCCCCCTCCAAAGTGACGGAGTTCACACGGGCCTCTCTGGGGCCATCAGGTATAATTTCAGATCATTTCATATCAAGTTTCTGAGAACCCTTTTGGAAAGCTCTGTGACGTGTTAGGACTGAGTCTCAAAGAAATGGAAAAATTAGTATTTTCTTTCTCAGCCTACAATTTATTGATCAAAGGAAGACATAGACATTCCCCCCCACCCCCCGCCTCTTCTTTTGGCTTGGTAGTGTTACAACCATCTGAAGCATATTAATAAAGAAAGAGAGTTGTTTCTTGGGGAGATAACCTTGATAACTGTAATTTTTCTCACGAGTGTCCGCGGTGCGTTCGTGCCGATCTATCACAAGTGAGGGAGGGGGAGGGGAGCAGATGTTGCTTCGGGAGAGCAGCTGGCTCGGGCTGGGTGGGTTTTCGCTCTGCCTCTCTCTGCCTCTCCTGGAGAGTTCTTGTCCTTTGCTCTCTATCCTGAAGGTGTGGGCTGGAGGAGGAGGCATTCTAAGCAAAGCAGCTTTTCGTGGCAAGGGGTAAAGACCACTGAGGACAACTCTGCTACTTCTCATCATTGGCTATGGCTAAATAATCAGAGATGCGGCCGTGGTTCCTTGATGCTCATTTCCATCATCCATACGCCTGTCTTGGAATCATCCAAGACACAGCCGCCAGCCCGTTCTCAGCCTCTCCCACGGCAGCTGAACTCGGTCTCTTTCTGTCTCTGTGTTTTCAATCTATGACACGAGAATACTAATAACATCCAGTTTTTAAAAATGTAGATGTTTTTAGGGTCTGTTAGGATCTGGAGAAAAAAAAAATATATATATATATATATCCTGCTATGTAATGATGGAAGATATTTTAATAAAAACAAAATCACACATCTAAAATTTATACCAAGTTTACGATATGCATTAAGCACTCTGCCACATGTTGGTGATTTATTAATGAATTTGAAAAAAAAAAAAAAACACACTTGTGTGGAGAGACAAGAAGACACCAGAACAGGAAATTGGCCACATTTTTAAAAATTTATACTCGACCCACGGCTTATTAAACACCTGTGGCTCGTGTGGCATCACAGAAGCCAAGAGCAAAACGAGGAACCCAGAGTTCATTTCTCATGGAGTTCATTTCCAGAGTCTAGGAATCCTTAGACTAAAGGACCGGTCGGTGATGTCCTCCGGTGAGGAGCGACCCGAGATAGGGCAGACCGTGTGTGCTGGGGCCTGGGTCACATTCATGAAGAGCAGCCTGGTGACAACAGCACTCATCAGAGGCCCCAAGGCCTCTCAGCACCCTGCTTCCCACAGCCCATCCTGCCAGCCACAAAGGACGCACATGGCACTGGGCATTTCTTTCTCCGAGGAACTGGAGAAAAAGGGAGGTGCAGGTGCGTGATAGGAAGGGTCAGGGATGCTGTCCACAGTTGCATATGGCGTGGCACGTTTTGACTGAGGAGACCCTCCGCGTCTCACCCTTACCCACCATGGAGATGTGGTTGGAGAAGCCCAGCAGGGAGCCGATGCCCCAGGCCAGGATGGAATGACCAGCGGACTCTGTTGGGAAAATGGAGGAGAATGGAAACGGAATAGACCAGACTGGATCTTCAAACAGGCTCGGGCTTGTTTATTGCCAGCGGAGGAGCAATCTTCCTGCATGACAGAGCTTGTGCAAGGGACTGGATTTGGGTGGCTGGGCTTGTATGGGTCTTAAGAAGGAAGCAGAGGATGAACAGAATAGGCTATGGTATGGATTAAGAGCCTTACTCTATCTTTTGTTTTGTTTTTTATATCTAGATCTGTGACTTTTAACCAGGCCAACAAGGCCCTGTCTTCCTGGAGACCGCATGATGACTTAATGCACCAGTAGCATCATATCAGATTGTGACAGTAATAAAAGCAGGGCCCTGTGATGTCCAACAAATAAAACACGGTTACTAGGGTAGCGGGGAAGGAGACTTGCCTGCGAAACAGAGGACTTTTTATTTTATTCTATTTTTTCTATAGTTGAGATTTGAATGAGAAGAAAAGAGCCAGCTAGGCCCAGATCTGAGAAAGGCATCTACAGGGCTGCACAAATAGCAAGTGTAAAGCCAGACCCTAAAGTTAAGTAGCTGGGATGTTTGAGGAACAGAAAGGTGGCCTGTGGAGCCCGGGGCGTGAGGAGCGAGAAACCACAGTTCCCCAGAAGATGGGGGAGTCAGACTGGGGGCCAGATGGTGTTCCCCGATCTCAGAGGGAAGGGAGACTTGGGGTCTTCCTCCGTGGCACCAGGCAGTGGAGAAGCGAGTAGGGCTAGACCCTCAGTGCTCAGCTTCTTAGCGTGGCCCTTTTGAAAGTCTGCACCGGCGCATAGTTCTTTTCTTTCTTTTTATAGGAGACTCCTTGATTATAACTGCGAGCATCAGAGAGCTGATAGGATCAGAAACTTTGCTCTGTGTGGATGAGAGCGCAGAATAGAAACCGCGGTGGAGTGTGTTTCCTTCAAGTGACCTTAGTAAAACATTCATGGGGTACCGACAATGACTTTGAATCTATACAATGGGGAACACAAGTTTAAATACTTTGATATATTGCAAGCTGTTTCCAGGGAATCTCAGAAAAAAGATTGTGGAGCTCATTTAAATCTTGTACCAAGCCCGGGGAGAATTGGGAGGAAATCGCTATAACTATATATATATACTTTTTTCCAAGATGGAAAAAATGAAGCAGAGATTAAATAACTAGATTGTAATCTTTGCCCTTAGTCTTGCATTTCAATAATACATATGTGGATATATATTTGTATACAACTTCAATATTTATTATATGGATATGTCCATCTATTATATATGGATACATATGCATATCCATGCATATTTTATAGATATACATACATAGTCTGTATCCAGATATAGAATAGATATATTTCACATATTTTATGAATTTCAGCCCATGGTTTGGATCCAAACTGTGGTAAAATGATCTTCCAATCTTTTCTAACTCTAAGGTCCTCCGGTTTTGTATTTCAGTAAGCACCGGTAACAAAGGAAGCAAGCACATCTTTAAAGATCCCAGCGCTACAGCAGTGTATGCAGAGCTAGTTGGGTTTTATTATTAATCTTTTTTTGTTTGTTTGTTTTTTACCAATTTGTTTCTAAACATTCCCTGCTAGAGTTTAGAGTGGCCACGTTGCAGAGACCCCATTGGACGTCTGCCTGTATTCCATTAACTTCATTCCATTAACTTCATTCCCTCCCCCCGCTTCCTCTCCAGGCTGACTTACCTGTTTTGTTCATCCTACAGAACATCGCTTGTCCCCATGCTCCGTGTGCCCTAAGGGATGGCTTTTGAGCCTCATAAATCCAGGCAGATGTGTAAATGGATGTTAATGGTCCACACCCCCCGTCCACATTCGCGTGTGTACATTTTAATGGTGACCTTCGACGGTTTAATACCCAACTCAAACAAATGACTAATGGCGGAATTAGGAAGCCAAGTGGATCTGGAGGTCAGCCTTGTGGCTAATGGAAAGAGAGACATTCGGGATGCGTCAAGGACTTTCTCTTCTCCCGGGATCACCAAGCTTTGCCCAGTTCTGGGGGGCAGCTCCCCGTGGCAAAGTGGTAGGTAGGGCCTTTGGGACGGATGTTACTCACAGGGATGTCTGTAAAGACCGGGAAATAAAACCCGGGAGAAAGTGTTCACAGGAGCAGAGGAGATGTTTGCAAGGTGACTCTGCTATGCCCATTCTACCCTCCCATTACCTTGTGGCCCTGTAGCCAAGCGGTCTACATACAATCCCGGGCTGTTACGTGTCCTCCAAGTGTAGGTCTTTTGACAATCTCCAATATGAGTTCATCTGTACTGCAGCCACACAGTCACTGGAGATGGAAGCAAACCCACATTGTTTTCCCCCCACCTGCCTTGGCATGCATCTGAAGTCTGCTCATGCATCTCAGATTTTCCTGATGTCACCCGAGGCCATCTTAATGACATGTTTGACCTGGGAGCACACATCATTTTGAGTTAGGTCGAGAAGATGACTTTGATTAATTTAGCAGAAGCAGAAACATTTCCCAAAGTTGTGCTTTCTATAAACACCATCCTTAAAAAAAGAAGAAGAAGAAGGAGAAGCAAGGCTAGGCTTTCTGTGAGCATTGGGGGCTTTTAGAAAGAGCAGGAGCAGCCCTCTTTAGGGGATTCAAAAAGCAATTTATATGCAGCCTTCCCGGCACTAAGTAGCTTTGGTGAAAACAGTACTGCTTTTATTCACTTTCTTTAAATATGCAGGTTATTAATACATTTTCAAATGAATAGTTTGGAGATTTTTCGTTCCCTTCTAACTACGAGTCGATAGTACATCTCCACCTGCACGTGCGGCCCGATGCGTTCATTTTCCCTACAACAAACGTGTCATTTAGAGAGCCATTAAAACATAACCTTAAAATTAACATCGTGACCCGACAAGGAACCATTAAACGGGTTGAAAAGTTATGAAGGCCTTCTGTTAGAATGCAAGCTTTAAAGAATAAAAAGAGGAAGAAAGAAAGGAAGGGAGGCGAGGAGGGGGGTGAGAGGGGAAAGAAAGCCAGTAATGAATAATGACGTTCATGAGCCTCTGGTCTCAGAGCTGTTGTGTTCACTTGCGTTCATGCCTTGACATGCCGGATGGTGGAAACACATTAAAATGTCCATTTTGATGCTTTTTTTGTGGGGGGCGGGGT
The DNA here is from genome assembly GCF_019054845.1 of Dipodomys spectabilis. Lineage (NCBI taxonomy): Eukaryota > Metazoa > Chordata > Mammalia > Rodentia > Heteromyidae > Dipodomys > Dipodomys spectabilis. The sequence goes on from NW_024870935.1 coordinate 5,251,054, forward strand.
ACAGTAAAGCCAGGGAATGTCCCTCTTTCCTCCGGCAGGTCCCCCTTTTGGCTGGTGACTTTGTCACCCAAACACTAATAGTCTTGTGACCCTCATAGCCAGGCCTGACGGCTCCTAAGCACGAACAGGGTCCTTGCTGTGAGTTCCCATTGCACCAGTGGCTTTGTGCTCAACAGGCACCAGCGTGTGGTGCTGAGCACAGATGAAATCTGGGACCGAAGGCGTAGACTTCTCCTGTCTTCTTGTACCCTCTGGCGTCGACACGGCCCGGGATGTTACACGAGGAGAGACGGGATGCTGTTCAAAGGAGTTGTTTTGCAGGATGGATGGAACAACATAAGCCAAAATGTGTCGTGCACGGCCCACTTCACACAGAGGAAGGTAGTTCTTACCAGGGTAGCCCCGTGTTGCTCCTCAGAGCCTCTAAACTCCCTAGGAACAGGATCCGGTCAGTTTACCATGGAGGATTGCTTCCCGGCGTTCTCTTTCCAGCAAAGGCAGTGCTGTTACACTCCAGGGCCACGGAACACGTTGTGAGAACGGAGAGTCTCATGTGTCTCTCCTCAGACAAGGCCTCTGTCAGGAGGCAAGCGCACACCCAGAACTCACCCAGGCCTGGCTAGGTCCTCCGGGTGGAACCAGCTGTTCACATCCAGGCATTTCTCCCGCCTCCGGCTTCATCCGCCACCACAGCACTATACTCAGCAGCCCTTGGGACCGTTGGCTTTGCCAGTGGTAGAACTGTCTACTCACCTGGACCTGGTCCTTCTGGACAGAGCTGAGGTCCCACTCATGCTGGAACTGGTAAAAATCATAGGCCTGTTTGACACAGGGTAGCTGCCTTTGGCCCCTGCCTATGCCCTGGTGACGGTAGTTCCCTCCTGTAGCAATGCCGTTGATTAGAGCCCCCCCCGCCCCCCCCCCCCCAGCCAGCCCTGATCTGCTCTTCAGGACCCCGTGCAGTCATGTTGCAGCTAGGAGAGCCTTCCTTTACTGGCTCGAATGGTCTCCATTCATTTCCCCCCTTCCGTTTGACTCCTCCGAGAGATTTCATTTTCTTTCTTTTTTTTTTCCTTCAGAGCTGTAACTGTGCCGTATTGATCTCAGTGCCCCCCGAACCTACTCACGTGGCTGGAACTTAGGAGACTCCTGGGAAATGTGTGGGGATGTGGAGGGAGCGTGCTGGAGGCCAGGGGGCGCTGGCCTGGGAAGCTGACTGAATTTATTGCTGCCGTTTCCATCTTAATCTCTTCCTGGGTTCTTTCCAAAATGTCTCCAAAGCAGATGTAGCCTGAAAGAAAGGTGGAGGGACAGACAATGGTGTAGAAGTATAGAATCTTGATCCTTGGGCTCTGGGCTGAAAGTGACCCGCGTTTGAAATCTCTCCCTTCAGCGCTGATCTTGTACTGAAGTCTTGTAAAGCCTTGCCTTCCTTATTGTTCATTAGAAAATAAGTCAGTATGGCTGTGAAATAAGACGCCACACGTAAAAACATTACGCTGTCCGGAAGCCTAGAACCTAGCGTGTGGGAAAATAGGATGCTTCAGGATTACCCTGTTCAAGCTGGTGCTTAATGGTCAAACACTGGTGTCCAGTATACAAAAGGTGTGTGAGCCTGCCTTTTTGCCTTTGAGTAGCTAGGGAGGAAAAACAGAAGATACCCAAGAAGGCTTTGATGATGTCACCAATTACTTGATCCACTATGGGTGCTGATGTGATTGGAGTTCATCAGAATCAAAGGGAGTCACCGGGCCAAAACCCCTGAGCACTTTACTTCTACACTATCGGGCAGTCAGAGGTTACGAAGGTGTTGAGCTCTGACCAGTGAAGCAGCAAGACTTCCAGACCTTTGAATTTTCCTGCATGTTTTTTTTTTTCTGGAACTGCCCACCCCACCCCCATTTTCCCAGGGATGAGAACCAGTTCCAAAGTGCTGTGAGGCCAAAGAAAGGAGGGGAAAAAAATCAATCTAGGATTGTGCATCGTTGGATTTGTGGGGGCACGTGGTGAGAGAAGTATGCAATGCCAAGAGGGTCCCCACCAAAGGAAGCAGAAGAAAGGAGGGAATATGTTGGCTGGGGCAAAACAGGCTTCTTCCAAACCAAATTGTGCCTGCCTGGTTGATCTCCGGTGGATAGCAGAGTCAGGCATACCCCAAGTCATGGTGTTCTGTCTACGACCAAAATGTCATGTCCACTGATAGCACATTGGGATATTCAGCCAGAAAAAAAAAAAAATAATAACTGACCAAGGTTAGGTGGAAGCTATAGTGGTAACAATTCAAGATGGCGGCCATCATGAGAGGCCGAGTAGCCATACAGGCACGTGTGACTACAGAAGATGAACTTGAGCACCGCTTGAGTTCAGCTGCTGGAACCCGACGAATAAACAGTAACGGTGTATAGCCAACACGGTATTGGTATTATGTGGTCGAAGAAGTATGGGGCTGGAGGTCTGCCTCAGGTGGTAGAGCAGCTGGGGATGATGGCACAGAACTTGAACTCTGAGCCTGTCTGTACGTACTTTCGTAGCCGGTTGTCACTGGATTCCTGGGGACTATTTCCTGGGGAGAGAGTGGCCTGTACCCAGATACTTCCTGGTTTAGCCAGAGCTCATTGCTGTTTGCTTAAAACTTTCCTGAATGGGCTAGAGACCGGGCTGTACTCTGACCTTGTAAGGAACGTTTTTATTTTTTAATTTCTTCTGGGAAATATCTATCTATCTATCTATCTATCTATCTATCTATCTATCTATCTATCTATCTATCTATCTATCGTTAATGATTGCCTTTTCTGTGGGTTACAGAAACTCAAATCGGGAGACAGAAGCTCAATTCAGGGTACAGAAAGCAAAGGGAGTGGCATTTATTGAAGTGCTCTGTGATTTAGCCCTGCGATTTTCCCTGGCTTTGAAACGAGGTGATAGATTTGTTACCTGTTCGGATTGACACTGCTAATCACAGGCCAGTGCCCTCATCCTCCTGATGGGACCCAGGGCTGGGACCTGGGGAGTCTGTTGCACACAGAGCTGGGATCCTGGGCCTGTACTCTCTCCTGCCCTAGCTGTGTAAAGAAGGGGGGGAGGGGTCACAGGCCAGCCAGCTCTGTCCTTAGGGGACTCAAGTTCCTCCACATCTGGGTTAGGAGACTCCGGAGCCAACGCCGATCAATAGCCTGCCAGACCTCCCAGCCGACAGAGAAATAAAAAGAAGACAGAGGAAGTTGAAATCCCAGTATGGCCTCCATTTTTGTTGCTGTTGCTGTTCATAAAACTGGGATTAGGCGGGGGACGTGGAGCAATGTGTCCCCTGGCTGTGGGTGGCACCGGAGCCCGTGGCATGCTGGGAGAGGCGGCCCCCTGGTTTTTGTGTTTCCCCCGCGTGGTTGTCGATGTCTCCCTTTCTAAATGGCATAGAATGGAGAGTCATTGGGCAGTCTTTCCCCCAGGGTGGAATATGATCCACGTGGACGGTGACACGGACCAAGCGTTCCCAGCTCTGTCTCCCGCCTCAGCTCACCGTATGCGTGGATATTGGGACAGACTGCTTTAAATATCATGATCTAAGCAGGGTGGGGAAGTGGTTAATACAGTATTTGTGTGAGAATCTTAAGGGAGGGAGGGATACAGAAAAGACGGGAGACAGACAGACAGACGGACGCTGGGTTATGAATGAGAAATGGATGTGTGTTCTTTTAAATTCGGGTTCACCCACCCTTCCCTGGGAAGCCTGAGGACTCCAGGGTGGCCAGGGTGGCCTGCTCACAGACTGCCCCCACCCTGCCCTAGGCAGGTGAAGGCAGGGGGAGAGACATTCCTCCTCCCACCTGCACGATGCCTGTCAGCCCCTGGGGCGGCCAGAGGGGTACGAAGATACAGATCACAGGTGAGTGTGGCATCTTCCGGGCACATCAACTTTCCCCAATAAGGCAGGGAGAAATATTATTGTAACGGTAACATTCACACGGAGATATTTATGGGATGGCATGTAAAATCCACATGAATGCTTAAAGCAACACATCGTCCTCTGAAGCTCTTTGAGGCTGCCCCGGGCGACGCCCCCAGCTTCCTGGTGGGGGTGTCTGTTTCAGGAGAGAGATTCTGGAAGCTCTCCCAGGACATGGAGCGTGTCACGCGAAGCCTTTATGAAAGCATCAGCACGCACTTGGCACTGTTGGCAGATTGGAGAGCAGGGGAGAGAGAAAGAACCAAAGGAGCCAGGCTTCTAAGAGGCCCGTGACCAGGCAGGAGGGCTGACCGGTGGTCAGCAGAGAGAAGATGAAGGCTTAAGTCCCCCCCCCTTCCTGGATAACAAGGGGAGGGAGGAGGACTGGATGCAGTACAAGTACACAGATAAGTCCAGCCATTTCCAGGGCTGTCTGGATGGCATGCTAGCATCTTGCAGATGGGGTGCTGACTTCTGTACCCGCTGTCTATGGTGCTCTCATGCCAGGGAAGGGAAAGGAGCAGAGGAAAAGATTCCATATTCTCAAGCAGACTTCCCTCGAGAAGCTCCGGTTGCTGTGGAGTCCAGGAAGCTAGCAAAGGTGTGCGGCAACGGGTTTAGATAAAAGACCACAAGCCGGGTGCTGGTGTGTATGCTTGTCATCCTGGCTTACGGAGAAGACTGAGGTTGGAGGTTCAGAACCAGACCAATCACACAAGTCCCTGAGACTCTTTCCCCCAGCTAACCAGCAAACAGCTGGAACTGGAGCGGTGAAGAGCCAGCTGTGCGGGAAAAGGCCAAGCCAGAGCGTGTTCAATCCCTAGTACCGCCACCAAAAAGGAAAAGGTAGTGCACAAGTGCGTGGTAAACTTGTGTGTGGAATCTTGTTTAGACGGCTACGTGTTAAAGCAAGCTTATGAGAAAAGAACTTGCTGGTAAGCCACATTGCCTTCCCTGCTAGGTCTGATTCTCAGGACTTCAGTTTCATCGTAGCTCTGCTTACCTGAATAGTCCTTCCTCTCCCTGTAATTTCAACATACATATTGTCTTCTCTTAATGATTGAGTGCAGATGTACCGTCATCCTCATTTTCAAAGATAAAAGTCAATGCCCTGAAATTAAATAATTTTCTTAAGGCCATGAAACTAATAAAGCAATACTGAATTTGACCGTGTTTGTGTGTGTGTGTGTGTGTGTGTGAGATAGGTATAAATATCTATTTCAGAGGCTCCCAAACTTCTAAAGTGTATTTCACCACTACAAACCACAGAGATTAAAAAGCTATGGTCTTCTACTGAGATGTGGTTTGCAGAATATTTATCTACAAAGCAGTTATCAAACATAATAGTGCTATTTAACAAAATACAGTGACAACTTGGCTATTTTAAATAACATGTTTCGAAATAAACAATAATAGCCAAGCTGGGACTCTTGAAAGTCAAGAGAAGAAATGGCTATTGATTTGGAAAAAAATAATTGGCTTAACAGCAGAAACATTTTTAATATGAAGCTTCAAAGAAGACACTGTCAGTAGATGTGGTCAAAGATTCATTAATCGCCAGATATTGGACAGGCTTTGAGCTAACTGTTATTTCTCAGTGACATCACTTTATATAATGAGTTTTGATTTGGGAGGGGGGGGGCTATGTGTGTATAAAATCCAATAAAATGTTGAAAAGGTTAAGGATGAAATTAGCTGAGAAGAATAGTTTTTCTGTCCACAGCCTTTGTGATCAGCAGTAATTTTTTTAAAATACCCACTTACTCCGTTCTCACCATCATCGTATTTTTCAGGAGGAGCTGGCTCACACAGCAGGTGGAAAGTTCACAAAACTCCCGCCAAAGGAGAATTAGGGTCCTGAGCCTAGCCTGTCTCATTCTTCAAGTTCCCTTCATTTGGTGTTTAGAGACTTCCCATTGTTTAGCTCTCTCTGTCCATTTTTCCCCCTGCTGTTTCATTGGACAAGCACTGGTCTCCTTGGCCCAAACCTATTCCATCCTGGTTCCAGAAATTAGTATCTTTGTATGGATTGTATTTTTCCCCTTTCTGATTCCAGGCTTTTGGTACCAGAACATTTTAAAGCAAAAATAGTGTGATAGGACTAGCCAGGGAAGCAAGGTTTTAAACAACCCCTCCCCCCGCAAATTAACCTCCCTCCTGAGCTCAAAGTCACGGCAAACCATGTTGTGCACTCACACTGATGAACAACGCCATTGTGAACGATGGTACACGTGGGCAGACGGCCTTTTCCATTAATACCGTGGACAGCACAGTGTACTTCGGTGTGTGCCCTGAATTACATACCCGATTCCTATTTCTGTCACCAGCTCTGTGCCAAGGGAATTTAGCTAAAACCGTTTAGAGGCACCGATAAGAGTTACCTGTAATTGTTTCCAAATTGGTTTGCCAGGGTTTAGTGCTCCACTTTTATTATTGTTGTTATTTATTAATCTGATTCTATGATGGTCAGACTGTTCCTACTTTTGCTGGAGAGACAGGAAAACAATATGATTTTATTTCATCAAATCATTTCACTACTTTGCTCTTAAATGAATTGAACCATCCCTCCACACCCCTCCCAACACTGTCATTTTATTAGCAGAATCCTTTAGAATAACAGACCCGTGGAGAGCAAGTATTTACGAAGAAATAGAAACATTTGTTCTCAGTTTCCAACGTCCTTTTCTCTCCTCCTTTTCTTTGCTATGTCACCTCCTCCTTCTTATGAAAACCCATGTGCTTTTTGTTTCTTAAGAGAACTAGAAACAAATGATACATATTTTGACAGTTCTTAGAGAAATGATTAGTGATGTGTGCTTTTTATCTAGGTTCACTGATAGCAGTGTCAAGTTCAAGATAAAGGCGTGGATCTCGATTTTAACAGCATATTAGTATGTAAAGATTATTATTATTATTATTATTAATGGTATAGATAACAAAGCAACTGGCAAACTTATATCGCATCTCATTACTATATGAGACAAATATGGGTAACTTCTACAACCTACAGGTAGGGATGGAAAGTGTCTTTCCTCTAAAAATATATACTACTTGAATTTTGTATTGTGAAATCCTACAAGTATCCAAGTGTTGGCTAAATCCCATCTTTTATGTCCTTGTATAAATATTTCTCACATCTGCATCCCCAGTCCAGCTGGGCTACTGATTTTCTTTTCGACATGTGGTTCTGTTTCTATTATATCTTCATTTCGCTCTGAACCTGCATGATTCCACTAACCATTAAACTGCGATCCATTCTTCATCTTCTCTACTGGGTCTTCAAGATAGTGAATTCCACCATGGTCCTTTCCCAAGACCACCCTGAGCATCGAATAGCGGAATAGTGGAGATAATAGAAAGAACGAGGAGTTGTGGGAAGGCCCAGAAGCCGGTTGGTTAGTGTAAGTTGTGACAGATTCCCAGGAAGACAACACAGGAAGCCAAACAATCCATCCTACCCTCTTATTCATCCTTTGTCATCTGTGGTCATCCCGAGTTTATTCACCAGACTAGCCCTTGGAGCTCATTAGATGTCAGCTCTATGCTCTCTACCTTGCTTCTTCTCACGGTGACATCCTTAGAATCTTGTACGATGGCACTGTGAGGTCGTTAAATACAGAAGTCCTGCTAACATGGCTGGGTGTGGTGCACGCTAGCTACAGTCTCCCGAGGGACTCTTTCCATCCAACTGCAGCTGTATTCATGGTTAACCTCATCCACACGGTGGGCAGAAGTTCTCCGCTTCCTGCAGTGTCTTTTACCCAAGGGTGCTGGATATTGTGTCTTGTGTCCCTGACAGGAGTAGTTCTGTGGAGCTTCTATAGCAAAAATCTACCAAGGCCTGAATAGTTTACAGAATGGATGTGCATTGCTTGCAGTTCTGCAGCTATAGTTCACAGCGCTAGTAGGCTGGGGTCCTGGTTTCTAGGTTGCCCCTTTCTCACGTAAATGCACTGATCCGATCTTGGGGGTGCTACTCTTACTGTCTCTCCCAACCCTGAGTCCCTCCTCAAAGCTCAAAGACAAACCACAGTGGCATCACATCAGGGCCTGGTACTCCGCGGCTCTAACTGATCTCTTCTCTCTTTGTCTGAATGAACCCTGGACTCATTTCAACAACTTACTTAGTATTATTTTTTCCTGAAACTGAACTCACTCTTTAAACAATATTTAAATTTAGATCTATTTAGAAGCAAATCTCCTCTCCGCTTGGGTGTAGTAGACATTTAGCATCACTGGCTATAAATAAAAGGTGATTCATAAAATAAAATTGTGCACACATACACACACACAAAGTTGTGCATGCATCTTTCTCCAACTGTCATGTGCCACCCTTAGGAGAAAACTGGGAATGAAATGAGCTCTGTGCTGATTCTAAATTCAGGCCTCTCCCTAGGAATGTCCAGTGGTCTATTACTGATAGATGTAAACCAGTCCAAGGCCTTGAGATTCATAGATAAGTGTGCAAGTAACCCTGGTAGCCATTACAATATATCAAGAGCCAGGAAATGAGGAGAAATGGCAAGAATAGGGAAATGCAGGACCATCTTTTTCTGTCACTCCTGCTTGCTAAGCCTAGATCTGTGGTTGAGCATAATACTTATTTGTTCCTGACTGTAAGCTGCACTGGCTACTGGCTTGTTAACTTTAATTGGTGGAACTGAGATCATTTAGACTATTAATAGAAGTTAGTCATGTGCTTTCAAAGAAACTGGTCTGAATTAGGATCTTTCATTAAAGACCAATCATCCATTTTCACATTTCAAAATTTGATGCTATTGCTTTCTTGATGGGGTTCCAAACTGACCAGAAAATTCATCTAATCCATTTTCTAAGGGTAAGAGTCAAGAAAATAGAAATTCATCTCCATTAATGGCTGGAAATATTTACATGATCAATCCTGGCGTAGCTGGTCCAAGAGAAAGATTATGAAATGGTTTAGCCAACGTTGCTTGAAAGTTAGCAGGGGAGCCGCAGAACACTTGCCTCATTACTGTTGCTTCCAATCTCTAATGTTTGCTTTCAAAGAAAACTATCAAAGAAGTGTTTGGTTCTTGTTTAGAGGAAGAATCAAACCCATGTTTACCCAAAAAAAGAATCAGCGAGGTAGCTGGCTGTCTAAAATCTTTTTTTCTTTTTTTTTTTTTTTGAAAACAAGATACAGCCCTGAAAATGCAATGAAAATCGTTTCATGAACATGTTTGAAATGAACACGTTTCGTAAGGAAGTGCGGGGTCAACCTGCACTGGGGTAATGGAGGGAAATGGAGGGCTTTGGAGAAATGACCCGCAGTTTATCTAAGTCAAGACTCCAACAGTGGGGGCTGGGAAGGTGGCTCAGTGGTAGAGCGCTTGCCTTGCATGCATGAGGCCCTGGGTTCCATTCCTCAGCACCACATAAGCAGTAAAAGCCAGAACTGGTGCTGTGGCTGTGGCTCAAGTGGTAGAGCGCTAGCCTTGAGCTGAAGAGCTGAGGGACAGCGCCCAGGCCCAGAGTTCAGGCCCCACGACTAACAACAACAAAAAAAAGGTTCCAGTAGTGGTACCACAAACTTTGAAATGGAACAAGCGCAGAATCTTAAGATTCCAGAGCTTGATTTTTCCAGTTTACCACTTAGAAGCTCTGATCTCGGACAAGCCCTGAGCTTGTTTTTGTTTTTTTTTTGTTGTTGTTGTTCCTTATTTCAGTTATTTATTTTTTCAATCTATAAGCATGGATACAATGCCGGCGCTGGTTTTGGTGCTAGGAAAGTCAGATGGAATCATCTGTGTGCCTGTGTTTGAAGATGTAAGTTGTAAGTCCAGAAGATATACAACAATGGCTCGTTTTGTCACTTCTTTCTAGTTCTCCTCCCAAGGGAGGAGACACGGTGGTGTTCTGCCAGTGACTTTCCCCCGGTGTCTCCTGCCTTCATCTGCCATTGAGTCATGACAGAGCACAGTATAGAGTGAGCAGAAATTCATGTGCAGGTCCAACCCAAGCTGTGTGTGTGGTCAAACCTCAGGGGATATGTTTGGATATACAGATAGAGATAGGAGATATATATATATATATATATATATATATATATATATGTATGTATTTAAACTGCAGTCTGCTCCGTACATTGTCAGCCTTTCCTCTGCTGAACTACAGGAGAAAGTAATGAGGATTAAAACGGGTGAGTTTCTTCTATCTCATAGCTGCTTTGAGAGAAAGATGTTCCGAAAAACAGATTCATAATCAACATTCTTTCAAAATCGTTTGACACACGGATTCATAGTTTGAGTGTAAAAAAAAAATCAAAGATCAAAGGGAGTTTGGAGGAAAGCTCCCCACCTTAACTGAATTAATAAAACACTGGATAGACTCCTCTCTTTCCCCTGTAATGATCTGGGTGAAATAAATTCTAGAAGATTTTCTGACACACATACATACATACATACATACATACATGCACATATATATTATATTATATATTGGAAATGCTTTCTCTTGAGCAAAGTCAAACATCAATTCATTGTTTATTTTTTCTGTGATGCAATTTAATTATAATGCTCGATGCAGTTTGTGAATGTATGATTTATCACTTCTATAATCCACAAAAGATTTAGTGCAATGAACAGGAACAAATACAGAAGAAATAAATGCAAAAAAAATTAGGACTAGTTGCCAGGCGTCAGCGGCTCCCGCCTGTCATCCTAGCTACTCAGGAGGCTGAGATCTGAGGATCACGGTTCAAACCCAGCCCAGTCAGGAAAGTCTGTGAGACTCTTATCTCCAATGAACCAACAGAAAACTGGAAGTGGCGCTGTGGCTCAAGTGGTAGAGCGCTAGCCTTGAGCTGAAATGCTGAGGGACAGCGCCCAGGCCCAGAGTTCAGGCCCCATGACCGGACACCCCCCCCCCCCAACAAAAAACCATTTCTTACAGAATGACTTGCCTCATTCATTGTCCCCAGCCCTCAGGGAATGCCCTCCTTCTACGGGGACTTCCTTTATGGTCTTAGAAGCAGCTACTGATTACTTTATGTTAACAAAATCTCTGGGATTTTTTTTCCCCCCAAGACTCCCACAATGCTGGCATGGATTTCTTTGAAGGATATTTAGAAGTCTTCTAATAAAAATGTTTGCCTTTGTGTGGGATCTTACGTCTGGTAGGGGACCGTGATCTGTGCATGGTGACAGAATTGTTACGACATTGTTATAAATCAGAATGATTTGCCAACCTCGGTCTTCTGATTCTTTATAGGAATCAGGTGGCTTAAGGACAGAATGGAACCAGGTCTTTCTCCCCCCCGCCCCCACTTTCTCTCTCTCTCTCTCCTCTCTTTTCTTCCTCTCTCTCCGTATCTTTCTTTCTTTCCTCCCTCCCTCCCTCCCTCCCTTCCTTCCTTCCTCCCTTCCTCCTTCCTCCTTCTTTCCTTCCCTCCTCCTTTTTTTCCTCTTGCTCCTTCCCTGCCTCTTTCCCTCTTTCTTTTCCTTTCCTTTCTCTCTCCCTCCTTCCCTCCCTCATAGATATTTGTCCCTGTAGGCACTAATGCTTCTCTAAAATGTGTATCCATAGGCTTAGTAATGACTAAGACAGTCAAAATCACCACACAAGGTGGATCCTACACTCATCATTAATTCCTCGGGAATTGTAGGGGTCACTGGTCAGGACAGGGATGCAGAGCCTAGAAACAGTACCCCTTCTGTGTTTGTGTAGGAATCTCTGCTCTCTGTCCCCAACCCTTTCTGTGTAATGCGGTTTGTGACTTCTTTTTGTCCATTCAGACTTTGGAATCTGCACCAACCGGACTTCAGCCGTGGTGAAGCGCAGTTGAGAGGGAAGGGGCAGCTCTACTTTTATTGTCTATTAGTCAATGGGAATTAATTGCTAATTATCCAAACATTTCTATGATAACATTACAAGCTCTCTTATAGCAGATGTGGCCTAAAACTGTATTTGGAAGTAGATGGTAGTATTTTCACATGTGTTGTCACACTGTCTTTTCTTTTAGAAAGAAAACTGGCTGTCTATTTTTTTATATAACATTTGTTAAGTATCCATACTGACCCAGGGTAATTGAGTATATTAGCAAATGTACCACTCTGTCAGCGTTAAGAAGTTGGGAGATGAAACTAGTTGTGGATGATCTATCTGGTTATCTGCTAGAACAGATAGGTTGTGTAAATCACCATCACCACGTTGCGTTTGCAATCAGTGGCAGTGGCAGACTTCTCTTATTTTGGAACGCGATGCTGAATTATTCTTGTTCGTTGCATTAGATGTGTGTCCTTCAAAGTCTGAGCACCGCTTTTTTGTCTGTCCTTTATGAATGCTAATAATATACTGAGTAGATCCTGGGTTATTTTTAGGAACTCAGCGTTTTCTCGCACGTATACGATGAACAAACTCGAGCGGCTTTCGTCTGATTAAAACGGTTAATTTTCCATTTTTTTTCCCCGTATAAAAAGAAGAACGGGGCCTAAACCACAGCAAGGACAAAGGGAACTCGATGGGCACAGTGTCAGAGCTTAATTGTGTCAATAATTATTTGTGCGTCGTGCCAAGTTCTTCATGAGTAGTCACTTGTGGATAATCATTATCAATGACACGTGGTGAAAATATCTTCACGAAGGGGTAGCAGGCTGGAAGTGAGAAATGGCGCATGTTTGCGTGGCCCACCGCGTTACCCCCGTAGCTGCGCATCTGAAGTCCGCACTTTTGATGCGAAGGGAGCCATTTGCGCGCGAGCGCGAGGAACGGTTGCAGGCCCTTGAGGAGGAATGTTGACTGTGTTTGGGATCTCTGGGGACAGAACTCGGCTCCCTGAGTCCTCCAGCTGCCACTGGCTCTCATCTTCTTATCGGTGATTTCAGGTTGGCCAGGATGAGGGGGTTCACAGGACAGAAAGCCCGGGAGCATCTTGGGAAAAGCCGAGGTTATTTGCTCCCCATCTCTGGCTGACTGCAGACTTGCATGACAGAGGCAGGCAGGGAAGTGGCAGAAGTACTGCCCGCTGGACTCCCCCTGGCTGGGGGTCACTGTGAGTCTTGGGTGTGGCCGTGGACGGCCACCGTGGATACAGCAGCCCCTGGCCAGCGGGTGGCTCGGGGATCATCTCCACAGCCGAACCCCTGCACTCACCTTTCCCACGGCGTTTGCCTTCACCCAGAATTCACACATGGCCAGGGTGAGGATCCCGGGCAGCCTGATCCAGCGTCCCTGTCATTTTCTCTCCTGCCTGTGTGTTCTTTTATTTCCGTCTGCTTCCTTCGGGCCCATCTCCCTTTGTGTGTGTTTCCTGGGGCTGAAAAACTCCATGCATAGTGTACACGGTGGAGTCAGGAAACCACAGTGGGCTCCCACACCCGTCCGTGTCTTCCCGTGTCTTCACAGTGAACTCTTTCCTGTATGAATATTCACTGATGAACGGGGAAGGCGGGTGGTATGGGGGTGGGGGAGGGAAGCAGCCACCCAGGGCTGTTCACAGCAGATTTTGAGTAGGCCTTCACCACGGACTTGAAGTCTGGAGATTTGCTGACATTTTGAAAAATAGTTTTTAGAACAAAATGTCAGCTGATGGGAGCTTTATACATGCAAGCGTAACTTGCGCCCAGCTGAGGCTAGCTCAGCCTATTCTCACACACTTGTGCGAGGATGCATGGCCACCGTGCTTTTAAAGGAACTAATTATATACATATATACGTGTCTCTCTCTCTCTATCTATATATACATATACATATACACGCATATATATGCAACACTTCACATTTGGCAATTGCTTCCCTTAGCCTACCTTCTGCGAGTCCCAGCTGAGTGGCATCTGTATGGACCAATGAAATGTCGGCACACTGGCATGAGTTTGAGGGGGAGCCATGGAGATGTTGTGACATTGGCCAGCGTGGGACCAACGGCTCTGCCCTCCTTCTGCGCTCCTCATCCAAGCAGCTGTGTTGTATTCACATTGAAATGAGGGGGACTTTTTTTTAAAAAAACCCAAGCAGCTGTATTATTCAGACTTAAAATAAGAGCTTAGTTTCCCCAAATGGTTGTGACGCAAACATCTCATTAAATATTTTTAATTTTGAAAAAAAAAAAAAAACAACACACCACCGTTCCAAGGCAGCGGCGAGGTTGGTGGGTATTGGTAGTGATGGCGCTTGTGTAAGTTCGGAGGAGTCCATTTCCCGACCCTCAGCTTCCTGGGAGGGACACGTCTTACTATCACGCATCTCCGGAACGGTCCTCTCCTGCTACAGACAGGCGTGTTTGTGCTTTCTGGAGTCACAACTTCTCTTGGGTTTCAGGAAGCCCCACCAGGAAAGGGCAGGAAGTTTCATCCCCCTGGATGATTTTCTGGTTTGTTTCCCTCCTGGGCCTCTTTGCGTTTGGTTTTACGCATCCCTGTGGGTTGAGCCAAGAAGGGTAATAATCCCATAGACGACCAAGACAAAGAAGCTGTCAGGACCCAGAGTTTCACCGCCTTCCTCCCACCCACCCTCAGTGGATGCCGAGCGAAGATGGCGGAGGAGCTGGAGGTGCAGTTGTGCAGTACCGGGCTGGCTTAGCCTGATCAAGGCCTCACACCAACAAAACACATGGAGACGGCCGCGATCCCCGGTCTCTGACGCTCTCCGCCCTTGATTAGGAAGAATTGCCTTCGTGTGTGCACTGCTGTGATGAGAGTTAAGTGGATGTCAGCACCCACGCAGTTTCTTAGGCAGTTCTCGAGGCTCGGAATCCCGGGCGAGTCTGACGGACCCCGGGTCCCAGTGTTGGCAGGGAGGCTTCCTTTTAGAGGCTCTAGCAGGGACTCCGTTCTTGCCGCCTCTGCTGTCGTTCTTGCCAGTGCTCGCGAGCTGAGGCAGGTGTCACACCAGGCTCTGATTCTGCCAGGTCCCCCCTCCCTCTTCTCCTGTCTACCCTCCCTCCCACCTGTTTCTTGGTGGAGGAGCCCTGTGACCTTCCGCTGGCTTGAGTAATCCATGATCATGTCTTCAAGGCCATACCGTATCTACATCTCCAAGTCTCTTCGGCGATCAACTGTCACAGACTTGGGGGCTTGGGGAGGAAGTTTGGCGCGGGGATTACCGTCATTAGTGTGACCCTGTATCGGAATGGGAACTGTAACCCTACCACAGCTGTTGGCTACCTATCTTTTGGAAAGTTATGGACTTTCATAGTTGCCAGCCATACAGTGGGGTCACACCGTTGAACACCAGTGGCTCACACCTGTAATCCTAGCTATTCTGGAGGTAGATAGGAAGAGGATCTCAGTGCGAGGCAAAAAGTTCGCAAGAAAGGTCCCGCCTGAGCCAGTCATTGAGAGTAGTGGCTTGTACCAGCCATCTTAGCTGTGGTGGGTGTGGGGGGGGGGGGGGGGAAGTGGGCTGAGGTTTGGAAGCTCTAAATTCCAGGCAAGCTCCGACAAAGTAATTCATTAGACCCCTCATCTCAACAGCAAAATCTCAGCGTGGTAGTGCACGCCTGTCGCCCTATCTAAGGCGGACGCATAAACAGGAGGATCAACGTCCAAGAAATCACAGAAGAACAATTGAGACTTAATCTACCAAGAGAAAGAAAGAAAACAGGGAAAAAAAAAAAGAGCAAAGAGCCAGAAGACATTTCGCCGTGTCTTCCCAGCAACTGTAAAACCCTCGGCTTCCAACCCCAGTCACACCCCCAAAAGGAATAACACCGCCATCTTCACTCATCAAGCACGCGAAGCCAGCAGGCTTTCTGTAGCAGGCGCTTCACCAATGCAATCTCCACCCAGCCCTTGGGAGGGGGGGAAAGGCAAGGACACTTCCCAAGGCGATAGTCCATAGAGATGCGCGGCATTTTATTTTGTGTGTCCTCCTTCTGTGAGCGTGGGTGTTGAGGAACGCTGCTAGCCAGAGCGGGTGAGGGCGTGCTCAGGAGCAGACCATGAGCCAGGCCTTTCACCCCCTGCTGCACCTGCCACAGGAGGTCAAACGTACCAGTGATTTTTTGACAGACACCACTCTCTCTGCCCAGCTGCCCGCGCGCGCCACACAATGCCCACGGGGCTGGAAAAAGAATCCTTGTGACGGACGGATGGTGCCCCCCTGCTGAAAACAATAGCCGTTTGAATTTGATTTGTCCATCTTCTGGGAAGACAGTCAAAGCCCCTGTGCAGAGAAGCAGACGGGACAATGGGCGGGTACCGCTTGTACCCTATACGTCGTGATCACCTATCATTAGGATGATGCCATTGTCTGCATTCGTGCTCTCCTGATTATTATGATTATTATTGTTATTATCCACTGACCTCTGACCTGGGGTGGAGCGTCTCGTGACAGATGGGCGCTCGATTCAGCCCACTGCTTGATGCCGCACGGCGCCTGCCATTTCTGAGTTTGTATCGAGAGGGGCTGCTTTGTGAACAAAGGCAGTGTGGTCGCAATTCGTCAGTATACTTGGTGGCAAAGCCCTCGGCCGGTCCTTCTGGGACCCAGATATTCATAGCATCGACAACATGGGCTTAGCTAGTCTTGTTCTGAATGCCATTATTCCAAGAAGAACCTTGCGACCTTGGCTGGCAAGGGATGCTTGCTGGCTGGGGTGCTGCTGGTCGGAAAGCCCAGTAAGTAAGTGACTGAGCCTGGCACCTCCGGGGTGGGCAGGAAAGCGGGGTCACAGTATTCCTCTCTGCCTGGACTTTGGAGTTCTGTGGGTGACATTAGTGGCATTTGCACACTGCAGGCCCTGTTGCTGTGGTCAGAGAACATTCTTAGCTTGTTACTGACCACTGACTTCACCAAGTTCTGCGGGTGTGGGAAAACCTGGCTTTTCCATATGAAGTGCTGATAATTGAACACGGGGACCACTCTGACTGAAATCCATACTTACCCACATGGCCGATAGAAATAAAATATCCACAGAGTTCAGCTTCTCCGCCTGGAGGCCAACAGTGGGGAATTCAAATAGCATTCCTGGAAAGCAAATCCCCTATTCTCCCACACCCGTTTGGGAACCCTGGGTGACAGCGATGTTTAGATCAGATTTAGATCATCTTTGTGTTTGCATTTAGAATACCTCCAAACATGACAGAAATGAAGGAAGGAAGGAAGGAAGGGAGGAAAAGAAATTAGCTGATTGATGGTGGCTCAAGCCTGTAATTCCATTCTAGCCACTCAGGAGGCTGAGAAATGAGGATTGAGGTTTGGAGTTGGAAACTTCAGTGGGACTCTTATCTACCAAATTAACTACCCCAAACCACCAGAAGTATAGCTCAAGTGGTAGAGTGACGAAAAAGCAGAGACAGGCCCTGTGTTCAAGCCCAGAACTGGGGCGCACACACACACACACACACACACACACACACACACACACACACACACACACACACATGCACACACACACACACACACACACACACACACACCCCTAACTAAACTCCAAAGAAATGAAATCACACACACACACACACACACACACACACACACACCCCTAACTAAACTCCAAAGAAATTAAATCACACACACACACATACACACACACACACACACACACACACCTAACTAAACTCCAAAGAAATGAAATCACACACACACACACACACACACACACACACACACACACACACACACACCCCTAACTAAACTCCAAAGAAATTAAATCTTGTGCAGGGGTAGAAAGAGGGACATGAGCAGAAAAAATGAAACACAAAGCAATCCTCATTTGATACCAAATATGAAATAATTGCTTTTAGGAACACTAGATGGTACATTTAGATCTCAGTAGAGAATGGAGGACTCCATTTTCAGGGACAAATCTCTTGAGTTTGCGCTTTCTGATATGTGGATTGGGACTTGGTGGGGTTTAAGTACAAACATCTCAGAACCTGTTGGCCGATTCACTTTTTACCTACTATATATGCTACCCTATCCAGAGCAGAGCAGAGAATGATTCTTGTTCCTTTCTCTTTCATTAAAATAGTCTTCGAACCAGGCATAGTGCTTAAAAGATTAGACCTTATAGAGAAACATAACATATTGTATTTAAATATGCTAATCTCTAAGAGGAAATGAAAGATCTGAGACTGCTCATTAAGAAATAAATTAATTCATCACCATCCATCATCATCCAGTTGTGTCCAGTTTTCAATTAAGTTTTCTCCAAACTGCTTTGTGCCTTTACCAAAAGGATTGATTATCTCTGATGATGATTTGTGTGTGTGTGGGGGGGGGGAGGTATTCGGATGTTGATGGCAGTTGAATTGGCATAAACATACTGGGTGTCTTTCTTATTCAAGTAGTTAAGCAGTAGCTCTTCAGTGCATGCAAATTCACCATGATGATAAGTAAAAACAAGAAAAACTTGTGCATTTTAAGATGTATTTCAGCGGTCACGTCCCTCCCTGGCATCTCCGATCACCTGAAAGATTACCAAATCAGAGTGGAAACTACCACCCACCTCGAACATTTATAACATGTGGATTGTTCGTCTCCTACCTGGATCGCTCACTGAATCAAGCCTGATGAAATATCTATACCTTTGTGATAGTGTGAGAGCACCCTGCCCCGAGGAGGCTTCTAATCTATAAGCCATTGCCAGTTGTAGTGACACTCTTCTTCCCTTCCTCCCTCCCCTTCCTCTTCCTCTCCCCCACACTCTCCCTTGGTGGTGAACACCAAAAGAAGCTAGGAGTCCTGTTGCCAGTGAATCTACTGGTATCCACGAGCCTCCTTGCTTAGAGGTAATGTGCGTCCTGGGCCAGAAGAAAATAATTCCTAACTATCTCTTTAAGGATTCCATGCAGAATGAGCCATGTATGAAAATGACTCCCCATGCCCGCCACTTATCTCCAGATTCCTATAACATGAAGATGAACACAATCTGCCATCATGCTGTTAAAATGATGCATAACCCACCAGCACTCCGAAATGATCGAGGATTATTGCAGCCTCTTACAAGTTGGGCACTGAGATAATTTGGCTAGTGTTGAAGGAAGAATATTCCATAACCCCCGTGGCTTGCCCTGCATTGAATAACTATGATGTGCTGCTGCTTTTGTTCTCCTTATATGTGGAAGGAGCAATTAATGTGTCAAAAAAAAAGGAAAAAAATAATATCGCAAAATGGGCACGTGGCGCCCCTCCCCCACCCCGGGAAAACCGCAAGATTGCATTCAATCTGCTTCTAATATCATTGCACAACATCAGAGCGTGTTGTTTATTTTTTAAAAAAAAAATACATAAAACAATTTGGTAACTCATGGCCAGCATTACGGTGCTGAGGGGTGTCTCCGAGACTTCTGTCTCCATTAATGATCACACAGTGGATTGTGTATTTCTTTGGAAATGCTGAGAGACCAGGGACACCGATTCCGATGTGCACTCCGTCTTAGGTAGATGGTATAAATGAAGAATTTTTTATTATTTTTTTAATGCAAGCATGTGGAGATTTCAGAGAAGAGAAAGAACTGTGAAATGTCCAAGGTGCTGTCATTGTTGCTTTTGTGACCGCTGTTTGTCTCATGTTTTCGTGTAGCCTTAAGAAAAGTCAGGAACGTTGGCAGTAAGGAAGCATTCAAAGATTGTTTTCCCTTTTGCTGGTATTCAAAGGGATGGAGGGGGAGTACGAAGTTCAAAGCAGATTTTTTTTTCTTAGTCCATTTTATCTGCTGCTATAGCTCAAGCAGTTCAGTTAATTCAATATTCAACACCATAGCATTGGCTCAATAACTATATGTGACTTGAATGAATGAATCATCTCACCATCTTAATAAAATTTATTGCTGGCAGCTTGGGCAGGATCTTAGTGGCTGACAGATACTAAGGTAAATCGTTAATTTTTCTTTATAGATTAAATTAGAGCTAGTTCATTCTCTTAAACAAAAATGAATACTTTCATTTTAGGTTATTACATTATATCTATTTTCTGTCTCCCTTGCTAGCTCATAAACACCAGGACACCTGCCCCGTTCACTCCTGGATCCATTGCTTAGAATAATCTGATGTACATTTCTCCAGTTATGATTTATCTAGTAAATTTCCAGCCAGAAAAAAAAATGATCTAAGTTATATCTAGAAAATGTATGCTGTCAGAAACATTAGAGACATTGAATCTGCCTGTACATCACATGTTTGAGGCATTTTTAAAGAAGTTGCCTGTTGCCTAAAATTTTGCATGGATGCTCAGAACCCAGATTAGAATGAACGGATCCAGATCTCCCTTCCTCTCTTCCTTTCCCCCTCCCTGTCCTGTCCTGCCCTCTTTTTCTTCCTTCTTCCCTCCCCCTCTTGTTTTTCCCTCCCTCCTTCTCTTTCCCTCCCTTCCATTCTTGCTCTTTCTTTTCCTCTCCGTCTGTGTGCCCTCACCTCCTTCTCGAATGCTTTAGAAGTAGATATCCTGAACAGAGCACCTGGCTTTCTTTCTGTTGTTCCTGAGCCCCACCCCCCACCCCCGTCTCTCATTCTTCCAAAGACTTGACTCAGCTCACCTTCCAGGAAATCTTCCTTCTCTCTTTCTGCAAAGACTCCCAAGATGTCCATCTTCATTTTCCCCTTTCCTCTGTGATCATCTTTATTCCAATTGCCTTGACTGTGGGCATCTGTTTGTGTGATGGTCTCTCTTCTCCTGAACTTGTAGCTGGATGACCATATCTGCTATGCCTAATGGAGTCTGAGGTACAACACAGGCTCTTGTCAGTGCCTTACAGATGCAAAGTGGAGGAAGGAGGTGAAGGGAGAAGTAGGGATGAAAATGAGGAAGGGAAGGAAAGAGGGAAGATGGAAGGGAGGGAGAGGGAAGAAGATCGTAAATACTCAAAGAAAACTCTTTAATGACTACGAGAAAGGAGAGTCGTTCCCACTAGAAAACAGCGCTGGCTTAGAAAACTGGAGAGGAGGTAGAAGACTTTAAAGAATTACCACAGGTATTACACAAGATGCTGTCCAGTTCCTTCTGCATTCTTTCTATGGCCTATTCATTTCTAGTCATGTCTGATATGCCTTTCTCTCTCACAAAAGTCTGTTGTATTTTAAGAACTACCATAATTATCCAGTCTTAGTTTCTGTTTCTATGAAGACCTTTGCAAGTGTGTTTCTGAGGGACCGGAAAACAAAGCAGTATTATCATTTCTTTAAAGACTTATTTTTATGTAAGGAGCTTAAATTTTCAAGCTGAGGTCCAGAAAATGCCATTCGTGCGTGTTTCAGTTTGTTTTCAAAACCCATCTTGAGACCCAGAGAGGGCTGTTGCTCTAGAATGAAAGGTGTTTTATGAACTGATTTCCTCAAGATCTTGTCTTAGCTAATACTTAACTAGCAATTACTATGCTGGCCTGTGTTTTACGCCAACAATTCATTTGTTTACACAACTGTCCAATGAAGCACAATAGTGTCTGTCTACTGAGGTAGGTAGATGTACGCAATGGATGCGTACATCCAAGTTTTATCTGGGGCTTCCGCTCAAGTTCTAACCCTGGTAGTTTGGATTCAAGACTAATCCTGCAAAACACTTCATCAGGTTCCAAACTACAGTGTGGAGAGCGTGTGTTCTTCTTTTACTGCCACGATCACAGGTACAGTTACGTTGAATCTAGTAAAACGCCGCTCTACTGGGAGGGAAATTGTGTCTTCAAAGACAAGAGTGGGTGAGCAAGAGCATTTAAGGGCATGATTTTTGTCACCCTCACGAGGATCTGATGAGATTCATGGTTCGCTCCCCCAAAACGCCCTTCGTTGGCTCCCGATGACACACAACAACCCTGACACCCGCGCTGCCTTTGCTCCCTGAACCTGCGGATTGAAATGCATCCCTTTGAGCCTCCTCTCTAGCAAAGATTAAGTCTGGGCCAACGTTTACTTTCTAGAAAGCAGATTGGGAGAACCGAGAACAGGAAAGGAGATCTTAGAGATCCATGCCAGATGAAGAGGAATTAAAAATAGAAAGTCATGAGAGTTTTGGAGTTCTGAGAACATGCCTGGCTCACCTTCCCTCAGATGCCCATTCTGCAAGGCAAACAGCACCTATGGCCACGCCTCTCGCTGGCCACGAGACGTGGCCCTCACGGTCCCCCACCCCGGTCCTCTCTTGGGCTCCTCCTGAGCTGCCTCCCACCTCCGCCCTCACAGCCTCACCCTCCACGTTGGGAATCCTAAATATCTGCAGCCAGAACAGCTAGTGTTTTTCCTCCTCTTGTGAGCCCGTGGTGATGGCAGTTTTCCACTTTGTGGGTAGCCGATAAGTCCCCGCCAACGCTCTTTACCACCTTCAGCAACTCGGCCTAAAAGGAAGGGTGCCATGCTGGCCAGGTACTATGTGTGTGATGACATAGCCCTGTGTTCTATGGAGATACCCAACGGGTAAGCCAGCGTGGCGTGTGTGTGTGTGTGTGTGTGTGTGTGTGTGTGTGTGTGAATTCGCAACTACCAGCAGAGACATTGCCTGGGATATTTCTTCTAGTTGCTTTGTCAGGGAAATTATCACAATGGAAAAACAAGGCGCCCTGCATGCTCTCAAGCTATTCTGCTTTCTCTTGCATAGGAATCGCACGCACTTTCTACGCCTGGCAAGAAAGCTTCCCTGGTGTGGGGCAGCAATTTCCTTACGCTCTGTGTTCATCTGTACAGTCTGAGGGAGGACATGTAGGGAGGGAGGGGCATCATGGGCAGAAGTCCACGCATCCTTTTTACGGACACACACGTGTGTGGGTCACACGGGCCTGGGTGAATTTCCCTTGAGAGCTGTAACATGACAGTCTTTTTTTTTTTTTTTTTTAATCATAACCCTGTGAAAAATAGGAGGAAGGGGCTGGGAAGGTGGCTCAGTGGTAGAGCGCTTGCCTTGCATGCACGAGGCCCTCAGAGCCACATAAGCAGAAAAAGCCAGACGTGGCACAGTGGCTCAAGTGGTAGAGCGCTCACCTTGAGCCGAAGAACTGAGGGACAGCGCCCAGGCCCAGAGTTCAGGCCCTGTGACAAAAAAAAAAAAAAAAAAATAGGAGGAGGAATTTGTTGTCTCTCAAGATTGGGCATCATATCTGAACAATCAACGTAAAGAGTCTAAAGCAAGTTTGAATAGAGTTTCCAGGACTTTGTTATACAGTGCTAACCCATCTATAGGAGCATTTGCAGATACCTTCAAAAGTGTCCAGAAATAAATAAGACATCTTGCCTAGCAAGTGATTTGCTTTCTCTGGAAAGCACGATGAATACCAGATAGGCAAATATATGTCGACATATGAATGTATTCTTAATGCCAATATTAGGCATGCCCAGAACTCACAGCATTTTCTAGTATGTGCTTAGCCTACTTTTAAATCTGTGTTTTTACCAGTGAGTTAATAATATCTCCAAATTGTGTTTCTGCCACTACTGTAGAAACTGTAACAAATTCAGTCCAACGTGAAATCAATAAAAGCTGCCTTCAGTTTGGTGGAATACAAGGGTATGGTCTCTTTGTGCTCAAATGAGACGGAGCCCTGATTTTCTTTTGCAGATGAATATTTCTGTTCATATTGTCGAAGCCAGAAGCAACCTGCCAATAATCAATTGATCTCCACAGCTAAATGATAAAGATGATAAATAGATCTGGTTTTGTGTTTGTGGGCTAAAGGGTTTCTAAGTTAAAAAAAAATATATATATATCTATTGAAGTGATTTAACCGGTAACATTGAGATTGGAACGTGTAATTTAAAACTTGCGAATATTTTCCTTAGGCTAAAAACGTTTTACTTTTATGGTTCACTAGTGGGTCCCGAACCACACCGGTATTTATAGAATTGACAATGTCTTTCCATTGCCTTGTTAGACTATGCAAGTGTGGGGTGTGAAAAATGAAATAGGAGTCAAAACACAGAGGATTTCAAATCTCCCATTGTTGAAAAATCACAGCTTTTTAAAAAATAAAAATCCAAGTCAGTTGAAGCACAATCTGAACAGATAGTGAGTAACAGTGTTCCACCTGATAAGCCAGTGACACATCAGCTGATGTTTTTCAAGAAGAATTGAAGGTACTTAAGGTAACTGGCTTTTTTGCTTCAAGATTAAAATGCCTTCAAATTCAAATTTGTAATCACATTCAAATTAGTCTTTCCTTTTTGCTTTTCTATTATGTCTTTCCCCCCCTAGCTATGTGACTTGTACAAGTCGCTTAACTTTTTCATTTTCTAAATTACTTATTTGTAAAGTGGGGAGAGATTTAGGACCTAAGCTGTATATTTGCTTTTAGGAATAAGTGAATTATTATATATAAATGGATTAGGAAAATGATGGGCATGTAGAAATTACTCAGCAGCTCTATGCTACCAGTATTCATTATTCTAGCCCTATTTGCTTTATACAAGCCACCAGTCACTCATACTGCCTTATAGTCTTTTTTTCATAATTATATCATTACATTATAACTTGACAGCCAAGCATTTGCCCAGTTCTTCTTTGATACTTCTTTTCTACTTTGGTGAAGTGCCCCTGACATTGTCTGTTGTAGAAGAAGTCAATATGTAGATCCAGCATTAAGACTGTACCAAATCTACATAGACTTTGCTCTGTGGTGAGTGAGCAATCTGAAGATGAAAGCCTCAAGCCAAGTTCAGCCACCTGCTCCACTGTGGTATAGTTACACACTGCATGCTTTATGGAGCAGAGTTTGTCAAGCTGTGTTCTGTAAGGTTCTGCATCCAGAAAGTACGGAGACATCCTCTCCCCACTTCATAAAACACAAAACAAAACTCCACAATCAAATACTATTGAAAATGTAAATTAACCTATTATGCTCTGGTGACTCAAAGAGCTCCAGGACTTTAAAAATGTGCTGTTTGCACACACACACACACAAAGATGGAATCTTTTCTCATGCTTGCCCTTGAGCCTGTTTTCAGAGGGGACGGGCACAGCATCTTGTGTTCAAGGTAGAGCACAGCAGGATTTGGAAAGAGTGGCTGGAAATCTGTGGCCAGGGCTAGGTGGGTGTCCGCAGCGATTTCTTTCTGGAATTCTATGGCACAGGGTTTTCTGCTCTAGGAACTGGGAGGTTCCCAATTAACTACTGAAACTCAGGAATGATATCCAGAAAAAAAAAAAGATGGATGGAAGGAAGACAGAAAGACAGGAAGGAAGGAAGGAAGGAAGGAAGGAAGGAAGGAAGGAAGGAAGGAAGGAAGGAAGGAAGGAAGGAAGGAAGGAGGGAAGGAGGGAGGAATAAAGTCAAGCTAACCCAAGAATATCTCTGTAAGTCCTCGGCTGAGGTCCTTTTACATTTGTGCTTGAACCTGTCCAGTGCAAAGCAGCAAACATCAGAAGCCAACAGGGGTTTGGTGCGCATGAGTAGAATAGCAATGTGCTTGAGCTGAGATTCTAAATGAATCCCCAGCTTCTGTCTTGCGGCAGGAACCTCTCCGGGTTTCACGCTCTCCAGTGTGTCTACATAGAAACTACAGCGAAGCCCATTCATTTTCAGATCTTCCCAGCGTCCTCTTTGTGGGCAAATGAAGTGAGGGGAGGTTTTGTCTTGTTGCTAAGGAATAAAAACAGCACGTGCTTTTCTTACTTTGGTGATCGTCTATTTATACATTTCTGGAGGAGGAGGGGGAAATATACCTGTATTCTGTATCTTACCTGAGGTTTCTCAAACACAATCATTTCTTAGTAGCTCCAACTGTATATTGCGTTGGCAATGTGTACTAAACATTGCTCCTGTCTCTTTTAGTTAGGCTTCAAGCCTAGTGCTTGAACTGTCATTATCCAAAGTCATCCGACAGCAGCTCTTCCTTCACCTCTTACTGGCCCACTACAAATCGAATCACATGAACAGCTTTCTAGGAATCAATAGAGTTCTTACTTCAACCACCCAGGACGAAAATAAATAAAGCCTTTGCTTTTTCTTCCTATGATGGCTGTCCATACCGGGGGTTAATATGCCAATGCAGAGGAGCCCGTGAAAAAGGTGACAATTTTCTTGGTTTTATGATTGTCACCAGTCGGTCTTACAACCAGCTTTCCTTGATCTGGACACCAGGAGGTATTTTCCAGCTATTTCCACCCCTTTGAGTTTCCTGGTTGTGTGGCCAGTGTGTGTGTGTGGTGGGGGGGGGGGGGGGTGCTCACTTGGCTGCCTGGTGGCTATTGGCAACAAGGGCATTATGGGAATTGGCATGCAAATGAGCGACTCCCGCCAGGTTGCTGTTCCATGCTGAGAAACTCAAAGAGAAATACAGTCGCCTGATTTCACACCTGTCTCCGGTAAGCCCTCACCCAGAAGATAATGGCTATTTGAAATATTGCCTGCCCTACCGGAGTTTTGATTCCAAATGCCTAGACTTGAAACCAGCTGGGCTCCCTTCAATAGTTAAATGGTGAGTTCCTTGAGTTGTCTTTGAAGGGTGTGTAAAATGGAGACTAGGGCAAATGGTAAGACACCTGTTGGTCCCCCCTCTCTCTCTCTTCCTCGTGAATATCGTGGTTATTTCCAACTTCTGCAAACCCATGTAAGGTTGTGTGAACTGAGCATTAGCATTTGTTTTCATGCAGGTGTGCTTCATAATATCCCAGCATTCTGAGTTTAATAAAGTCGGTTTTTGTTGTTGGTTTTTTTTTTTTTTTTTTTGGTAGACTCTCATGCCGTTGATGCTGTGATAATTTGGTAATCTGTTACAGTAGGAAACACATCTTACACAGTAACCCCAGTGGTTTCCTTTTACCTGGTACAAAGTCTGCCTTCCACCCGGCTTTGTTCTGCGCGGTTTAGGCTTCAAAAGGCCTCTCCTAGCTGAAGACAAAGGAAACACCGTAGGGTTCCAAGAGAGAGTAAATCAAAGTGAAAGCAGGGTGGTTTGTTTATTGATGAGCCCCCAGCTTAGAGGGAGCTGGCTCTGCTTATCAGCTACGCTTCCGTTTAGTTCTGGGTGAAAAGTGACTCCTCCTCCAAGATTGCCTGGTCAGGGGGTGAGGGAAAGATTGGTGCCATCACAACCACAAATGAGCAATGAAAGTAGCTGAAGCTGGCATCTGTGGCTCATGCCTGTAATCCCAGCTACTCTGAAGCTGATGTCTAAGAGTTGTGGGCCAAAGCCAGGTTAGGTTGCCAAGTCCAGGAGACTCTTATCTCCAGCAAACCACCAAAAAGCCTGAAGTGAAGCTGTGGCTCAAGTGGTAGAGTACCAGCTTTGAGTGATCAACCTATGGGAAAGGAGCTTGCCCAGGCCTTGAGTTCAAGGCCCAGGACAGGCAGCCAAACAGAACAAAACAAAACAAAACCCCAGAAATTTCCAGAAATGAAAGGTCTCTGAGTGTCATGAAGTCTCAGACTTGCTTATTACCGACCCATGTGATATCTGAAGAGAAAACCTAAGACAGCATTGTAAACAAGATAGGCGGACACAGAGGTCTGCCCTGAAGTGCTTGACTCTTCTAGTCACAGCCTGTCAACCACAGGCTGAGCCACTGGATAGAAATTAAAAATAAAGACCGAGCAGATGCGTTGTCCAGGCCATTTTGGAGGTAAGCCTCTTATAATCTGTGCATCCCCCGCTTTGTCAACAGAACACCTGCCAGTAGCTCATTTAATTTGTATTTTTTGCCTAACAATTTCAACAGAGGAGAGCCGCTAAGCAACAACGTATAAATTAATGGAGCTCCTTAATAAAATAACAGTTTAATTAGTCATCGATGAGGCATAATCAGACAGGAGAAAAGATTCGGCAGAGAAAGCGACACTATCATTATGCTCATTTTGGAGTGTTTTTCCTAGAGGAGCTCCAATCCAGTCACTTGGTAAACCCTAAGTTGATTCCTCCGCTCCCCTCCCTTTCCCTTCCCTCCCTCTCCTCCCCCCCTCCCCCCCAGTGAATAACCTGATTGTAGTAATAAGCAGGTTCAGGTTAACTCAATGAATGGACAACGGGATGGTTTCCTTGGATCTAGTAGGCCGCTGTCCCCTGCCACATCTTTCTGGAGTCGTTTGCCGTATCTACCGTAACAAAAGCAAAGCACAGCTATTTTGGCAGTGTCCATGGCCAGGGCTTTCCCTAGGCCAAGCCCTCTGGAGAGTTGGAGTGGACAGGAAGATGAGTCAGAGGGGTAGAGTCGGAACCCTCCGTGAACAGCGGCTCACGTCTGGGCTCCCCCCCACCCCACGTCCGTTTGCTAAGCACTTCCAGGACTTTCCGGAAGTGGTGTCATCTCCTGTCCCTTGGTTCCGTGGAAAAGTATAATTGTACTAAGATGCTAGAGAAAGGGCTGGGCACCAGTGCCTTGCATTTCTGATCCTAGCTACTCAGGAGATTGAAACCTGGTTTGAAACCAGCCAGAACAGACAAGTCCTTGGAGACTATGTCTGCAAAATAACCCACACAAACCCAAGCTGGAGCATGGCTCAGGTGGTAGAGCACCAGCTGACCAAACACAAGACCCAGAATTTAAATCCTTATCCCTGGGGCACGGGGGATGGGGAGGTGAGGAGATAAAAGGTTTAGAAGAAAGCAACGCCCCCCCTTCTTTTTTTTTTTCCATCCCAAATCAGAAAGCTGTGGGTTATTGTTGCAAGGATTCCCAGCTTAAAAGAACCTTTCCCTGCTCAGTTATGGATGAAGTCCAAGAGACAATGAAGGAAGAAAGACAGCTCCTAAGATGAGATTTGGTGGCTGTCTTTCTTCGTTCCCAGGATCAGATTCCTGTGTGGCTGTTGGTCGGACTAATTCACCTCTGAGATGCTCAGATCTCGGCTCTACCACTGGGGTGCTTTGCACTTTACATCTTGTTGCAAAGGAACATTAGAGATGGTCTAATGACATAGCTGCACTGGAGAAGGTTTCTAGCCAAGTATGAAATCTTAGACTCGATTTTCTGGTGCAAATGTGCTGTGATATTCTCGCGATTCTGCTTGCAGGAAGAAGCATCCTATTGTTTTTGAGCTGACATAAGCTGACCTCATTTACTGGGGATGCATTTGAAGTATTAGGAAGAGGAGGGTAAGCTCTGTAGAAAGAATAATTCAATCTAGATGTGAGAGACTCTTATTTTTTTTTAAGCTTCATTAACTGATAATTATTTGAGTGCTAAACAATGCCCTTACTGTTTGATAAATGAATATTAGCCTCGTGTCACGCTGATAAAAGTCATGAACAGAGCAAGATTCTTCTACATTTAGGGGACTTTTTTATTTTGATGCTAATGGATGATGTTCATTTGGGATAGATAGTATCTCGAATGACTCAGCAGGACCGACTTAAATTAGATTTGTCCATCCATGCTTTGCTTATTAATAGGGCCCGAATATCTCGATACCAGCTTTATATTGCACCGTGTGCCTCGTGTAATTTATCCTTCATGACCTAAAGATTTCCGTGATAGGGAAAAGCAGCTGATTATAAAATATCACCATTATGCTTCTGTTTGAAAAGTGGAGCGATGTGTTTTATTGCCACCCT
Source organism: Dipodomys spectabilis (assembly GCF_019054845.1). Taxonomy (NCBI): domain Eukaryota; kingdom Metazoa; phylum Chordata; class Mammalia; order Rodentia; family Heteromyidae; genus Dipodomys; species Dipodomys spectabilis. The sequence goes on from NW_024870935.1 coordinate 5,280,361, forward strand.
CCCACCCACAGAAATGCATTCTCAGAATCAGCAAGATGAAATAACTTATTAAAATCTCTTATGTACCCTTTTTTTTTTTAAAAAAAAAAAAAGGCCCATTGGATATGACTTCCTTGTAGATATCATTGGCTTATAATAGAGTGTGGTATTAGCGCTGGTAGGCTGTGAATTCAGTGGCTGGGTCTGGGTTAATTGCTATTCACCCAGGAGTTCAAATGCACCTTGATGAGATGTGTGGTGGGGGGGGGGGGTTGTGGTCAGGGGAGGAAGTCTGTAGAGGGCATGACCTCTTCCCATCAGCCACTCACTGGCCCAACTTCCTTCTGTATTGTGGCTCTGCCTTCTCTGGGTCCACAGAGTCTTTTCCATCCATTGGATGGTTATGGAGTCCGGGTGACGATTAGAGATGGCATGCTTTCCTTCACTGACACAGCTCAGAAAGGGTGACCCTGACTCTCAGAGAAGCTTCCACATAGGACCAGGCGCTCAGACAGCACCCCATAGTAGGCCTCGTCTGGTCTCTCGGGCAGAGAATGGTGTCTGCTTCCCTCCTTTCTGGATGGATGGATAGATGGATGGATGGATGGATGGATGGATGGATGGATGGATGGATGGATGGATGGATGGATGGGCAAGCCCCCCACCAGCGTGCCTGCTATGAGAGAGTTCAGAAGTGGAGGTGTAGGGCTACCCCTGGAATCCCATGTGAGCAAAGAACTGTGGATGTGGGCCCACACTTGGCATTCCCTGGGGGACAAAGGCAGCACTCACAGAGAGAGCACAGGAAAGCAGGCGTCTGCTTCCGTGCTGACTCCTCAGAGCAGACCGAAGGCATCTCAATTAGAAAAAAAAAATCATCTGCCCGTTCGTCGGTGTGATTGCAATCATCCATCCGTGGGCGCCACCGCGGCGCTCGGAAAGCTCGCGCCTCGACCCTCCGGTCATTTGTAGCCTCATTGGCTTTCTGGTTCTGCTCATTGACAACAGCAAGTTTACTTTCTCCTAGCAGCGCTTGGTCGAGGCCACGTCCCTTTCAGGGACGAAGCACAGCCTTCAGGGGTGCCTTTGGGGTTCTGCTCTGCCTCGGTCCAGTGCCCCGAGCTCCGTGGTGTCTTAGCTGAGATTCTGCTCCTCTTTTCCCACACTGTATCCACCCCTGCAGAGTCCCGTGTGATGTGCAACATCCCGGTGAACCTCGTGTTTCTCTCAGGAGGGTATCAGTCTCCAAACCTTTCCCTCCCAGAGAGTTTCCTGTGCTCTTGGGCATATTTTATTTTATTACACTTCCAGGTCCCCATATCCATTTGTACACTTTTTTTTTTCTTCCAACATTGTTTTAGGGATGGAAAGGAGTCTTTTGTGTTCCGCTGGCCCAACTCGCTCAACAGCCTGGGGACAGGGGAGGAGAGGGGCTCTTTGCAGATGGTGGTCGCGTGAAGCGGTCACATGCTTGCGTGCGTGCGTGTGTGTGTGTGTGTGTGTGTGTGTGCATGCATGTGTGCACACGCGGGTGCAGCAGGGCACGCTGCTTCATTCTCCACACACAGGGACTGGCTGGCCTTCACAGCTGTCTTCCCTTGCTGCAGGGGTGACTGGCCCTCCTGGAAATGGGCCGAGGTTCGAAGGAAGCTGAGGACAGGAAGGCCTAGGATTTAAGCTACGTGCAATGGGGAGATACTTGATGATGGTAAATGACTGCGACCTCCTAGACCTCCCGCCTGCCCAGATGTACTTCTCCTTCTCCCCTTCCCTCCCTGGGCCATGAATGGCGAGGTAAATAGCCCACTGGCTTTTGGGAACGTCTCTTCCCAAGAAGAGGGGCCAACTGACTGTTTTCCTCCCACCAAAGCCTCCTGCCCGTGGTCTCCCACACCGCACTAGCACCTCTATCCCGGAGCCTCTGTTTCCCTCCCTGCAGAGTCAGGAAGGCGGTAGTCCATGCATGGAGTGACTCCGTGCAGAAAACACACAGTCAACACACCATAAAAATTAACCAGTGCCGCTTACCCCCCTAGCAGTCCTCATGAAAACCCCCCTGCCTGCTCCCACTGCCCCGATCACAATAAAAAATACACCCTCTCCCACGAGTGGAGTCCCAAGGTGCCTTCCATCCCTCCCTAGCTTTTCTTGGGAACCCGTGGAGCATCGTTTCTTGCTCCGTGCGTTTGTTCCCCGCAGAGAGAAGCACTCTGTAAGGAGACTTGTCTCCGTGATGTATACCAGGCTTAACCCAGCTCCCTGGCAGATCTGGGCTTCCATTGACCTGCTGTGGAAACAGACACACAGAGTGAGGGTCCCACAGATCCCCCGCCCCTTTCCCCCAGGAGAGGTCAGCCCTCCCCCACCCCCGCTGCCCAGGGCACTGCCTCCCCGAAGGACTCCGAGTGAGCGTTCTTGTTGACATTAACCAAGTGCATGTCTCGGGCGGAGTATTTACATGAAATCAGATTTCTTCTTCCGCAGGAACAGTCTATGCCGTTTGTAAAGAAGGGATAAAGATACCATAAAAGTTCTCATAGGAGGATTAACAAATATGATTCTTTTCAATTCCCTCTCAGGGGAGAAAGCACAATCACGTCGTTAACACCATTTCAACCTACTCAGGTCTCATTGGCTTGCAGGTCGGTCTCAAAATAGGATTTGGTTTGAATCTCATAGGCAGTGTAGCAACCTCCTGCAGAAATACTAGCTAGGTGTGTGTGTGTGTGTGTGTGTAAATCTTACAAGCTAGTTGTCCTGAATAAAATGAATGTACAAGCTTTCTGAGATAATGTCACGTGTTAGTACTGAACATACTAAGCAGAATCGCCTTCTGCGTGGCCTCACCCGTGATTCCAGACACTGAGCAGTGAACCCTCTGTAAGAGACTGGCTGCCAGTCCTGTGTGTGTCCCCCTCTTGCTGGGTCAGTCCTGGGATCTGGCGATCACTCCTCCTCAGAACCGTCTTCCACCTGCCTGCGTGGCTTCCCTTCCTTCTTGTTCTCTTTTCTTCCCAGAGTCCTTTGCTGCGCATTGGTCCATCCACTTCCCCCGCCACAGCCCTTGCCTGGGGCCTTCACCCCTCCTCTGCCTGGCACCCACTGCCTGCGTGACGGGCTCCCAGCCCTGCTTCAACACCCCTTGATGTTGAGAGCTGGCATATCTCCTAGACTTCATTGCAGCCGCCGAGCCTCTTCCCCTGCCTGGAGAATTCTTCCCGGAGGCCTCAAATCCCACCCCCTACCGGCAGCAGCCGGCTTCTGTCTCTCAACTCCTATCCCTTATTTCATCCCTGCAGCCTGCCCGGTGTGTGATCTCCAACACCCACTCTACTGCTTTGTAAAGTGACCCCCCAGGGTTTCCCTTCAGAGGGGTTAGCAAAGGAGCTGTGGCGTCATCTGCAGGGACTGGGAGCCCCCACCCCACCCCCCAGCAGGGCGGGGCATCCTGGGGACAAAGGTGGGACCTGTGCTCCCCAGCCTGTTGGTGAACTGACTCGGGAAAGAGGGAACAATGAGGGAGATCTCCGGTTCTGTGAAGATGCAGCTGGAGAGATGGCCGGGCTTCACTTTCCTTCCACGAGCTTTCTGTGGCCACTTGCGGTGGGACCCAGCACCTGTCCATGGGAGAAAAGTCAAGTCTAGAGTTGCGTTTCCTACCACTCAGACCAGGCCAGGCCAGACCAGAGAAAAGCGAACCCCACTCCAGAAAGAAGGATAACACAAACCCAACAGGGGATTTTTTTTTTAAATGAAGATTTATTTTTCCCAAACATTTAGAAATGTGACTGTAAGACCCTTCCCCTGTAAACCACGGAAAAATAAATCAGCACGAAGCGTCACTGTGTGTCTTTGTGTCTTGGTTAAGTTCTACATCTAGAGTGACGTGGCTGAAACCATCTTAAGTCACTACGTCTTCTTCATACAACAGCAGAGATGTTCAAAAACAACCACCACCACCCCCAAAAAACCCCACAAAAAATGGTAGCAAGAGAAGCAACAGACAATCAACACCCAAGACCACCCAACCATCCTGGGATGCGTAGCAGAAGGCTCTTTGCCTTTCATGAGAGATGCGGGGTAAGAGGACACTAGAATGGGGGGCTTCTTTTCCTTGCTGAAGGCCCCAAAGGGAAAGAGGGCCTGGTGCAGAGGAATCCAGGCAGGTGCCACCTGACAGGGAGACACTGTTGCCGAGCGTCTTCCTCTGGGCACAGCGGCACATGCAGCTCTCTCCTTGTGGCTTAGGATCCTGAGACATTCCAGAGAGTCGTTAACTATGAACCCCCCCCGCCCCACGCCAAGTGGAGACTGGCACCAGGGCCGTCAGACCTCTGAAGTCTCAGCTCCTGTGTGGTCTCATTGGTACCCCAGTTGAATTGTGGAGCCTGATTTTGACATCTGATAGTTGTAAGGAGGAGGAGGAGGAGGAAAAGTAGGAGAAGGAGGAAGAGGAGGAAGAGGAAGAGGAAGAGGAGGAGGAGGAGGAAGAGAAGAAGAGGAAGAAGAGGAAGAGGAAGAAGAAGAAGAAAGAAAGAAGAAGAAGAAGAAGAGGAGGAGGAGAAGGAGGAGGAGGAGGAGGAGGAAGAGGAGAAAGAGGAGGAGGAGGAGGAGGAGGAGGAGGAGGAGGAAGAAGAAATTATTCCCTTAGGAATGTTGAATTAATCTCTCCAGTTGCTCTTCCCGAATCATAACTAAAATCTGGAACAATCCTACGTGCATCTCCTCCTTTGACCCCATGTCTGGTCCCCGACTCTGGATACAACGCTGCCTACAATGCGTACGTGACCTGCATGGGTGGATTTCTCTCTGGCTGATGGACTGCCATGCGAGTCCTGGGTTGGCAAGTGTGGATGTTTATCTTCAGCGCAGGTAGCGTGCAGGCCAGGCTGGCTGGCAGTAGGTACCCATAAGGTGTGAAAATACCCATTTGCCTCACGACCCATTCTTTCAGAAGCTGCCTACTCCGGGTGTCGAGCAGTTGATGAACCCCCAGTCTCCTCACTGACGGTGTTAATTCTACCTTTTTTCAATCCCGACTTTTTTCCCTTTTTCTCCGCTTTGCTGCGGCAGATGGGTGGAATACCAAAGAGGCATTACTCATTCGAGCGCTTCCCTGGCAATAATTATTTTGAATCCTTAAATCCTGACCCGTACCTGTTGGGGGTCCCAGATGGGCTAGGCTACCTGTGTGGATAATTGGACTGCTCCTCGGGGTACTGCTTTTTCTATCACAGCTGATAATGTCTCTGTAAAAATGAGCCAACGTGGCAGGGTAAGGTAAGCAAAGATGATTATTAAGACTGGGAGTGTGTTGAACCCTCAGTTCTTTCGGCGTGTGTACATCACACTTGTCTGCCTCAGTTAATGAAGAAGAGTGAAGACTTGCTACTTATCATTTTAATACAGTTTTGAGTTTCCCCAGAGAGTATTTCTTGTTTGTCTCAAGGTGATGTGTGTGTGTGTGTGTGTGTGTGTGTGTGTGTGTGTGTGTGTGTGTTGCACTGAAGTTGTCCAAATGATAAATAGTGCCCTCGGTAAGTTTCAGGCTGTATATGGAAGAAAAAGTAATACCACATTGGAAAGTTTTCAGATAAAATGGAATCCAATTTTATTTTGAAAGGCCGTGATGAATGTTTAACACTTATTTTGCTGAGATTCTTTCCAGACACATCTTAATCTTTTTTAATGATCCTGATGTGTATGTTTTTGAAATATGTATATATATATATATATATATATATGCAGAGAGAATATATAAAGGATGCAGAGAAATTTTGTTATTAATTACATTGGAGGGAACGATTCTGTCTTTGATTTCCTTTGCTTCTGGAAATCAAGACCGGATGAAATGTACAAGGTTGTAATGCGAACTGAGTTTTGTGGGTTATTTTTTCTCTCTCTCTTTTGGTTAATACAGTTCTGCCACTGAGAAAATGATTTGCTTGGCTCTCTCACAATGAAGTACCGTGTGTTTCATTCAAAACAACAATAATGGAAACACACCCCGCGTGCATTGTGTCTAAACACCCACCAACAATCAGTGCTGGCGATGAATGCACTTCGACTTGTGTTTATTCGCCTTGACTTGTGTGCGCGTGAGGATTTAATTTCCCCTGTCACAGGAAGCGAGCACCTCCTTCCAGTGCGTGGATTTGTTTGGGGAGGGTTCACCCAGGGCCCTCAGCCCCTCCACGACTGTTTTGACACACTGTCACTTGTGTTACACACTCCCAAGAGCGGCGGTTGGTAAACAGAATTAGCACGAGACAAAGCCTTCTGTGGTACCTCGTGTGACACCTTGCAGCGTTGTTTGTTCAAAGTGTATTTGTGTTGAGTGCGCTTAAGGTATACCCCCAGGTCATGCGTGGAGGTGCGGAGGTATAGAATGGCGACTTCAGCCCAGCAAATGAGTCTAAACTTTACCCTTGCCACAGATTTCTTAGCGTGGGGCAGTGTTATAACACCAGCCCCTCTGCTGTCTGCCAGGTCTTACTTTTCCTTATCCCATAGAGCTCAGGCGACTTTGACGCACGCCGTGGCAGACTTGGTTCTGAGCGCGAGCTAGCTGCTTTGTGGCTAAGGATAATCGTTGCCTTTTATGAGGCTTCCACGGGACTAGCGGTCCCGTGGGACCTCCCCGTCCCACCTCCCTGCCATTCTCAGGGTTCGGCTTTGGTGGGCTGGGCATCACAATAACTTTCCCCCAGTAAGCTCCACGACGGTCTACTTAACTGTATTGTTTAGGAAAAGTCTAGAGATTTTGCAATTCCTCTGCTACCTTTAAAAGTTAGGGTCAAAGGCCGCTCAGAGAGAGAGAGAGAGAGAGAGAGTGCCTAACTCAGTACTTCAAGTATCACACAGGTGCTGATTACAGAACTCCATATGTCTGCACTTTACTGTCGGATTTTACATCTCCCGGGGACAGGATACTCTTACCCCCTGACCTCTCACTCTAGTGCCTTCTTCATAATTGTATTCTTCCTGAAAACTATAAGCAGTAGTATCATAAATAGGGGGGGAAATAACAGCTGAGTTGGAAGGATCAGAGCCAGACTGTTGACTTTTGGCTTGGATGATGGATTCTGGCTAGAGGATATCTTCCCCATACTGACCCTGCGCCTCCTCCCGGGCCACGGCTAAACCTGACCTGAGTATTTTATCTGGGACTTGGCAAAGAAAAGCTGCAACGGCAAACCTTTCCCGAGTTCTTAGTGCTGCTGTAGGCGTCGACCCACGGTGGCCGCTCATTAGTTCATCATATTAATAATGCTCTTAGTTGAAAAATAACAACCAGGTGTCGTCCAGCCGGGGAGAGTTAGGAAGAATAAAAGAGAAAGAAAGATAGATAGATAGATAGATAGATAGATAGATAGATAGATAGATAGATAGATAGATAGATAGATAGATAACTATGCAAGATAAAGCAGGAGGGTTTTTCACAAGAGGGCAGCCCCAAAGAGCTGATGAATTGGGGGTCTTTGCCTAATGGAGCGTGTGTGTGTGTGTGTGTGTGTGTGTGTGTGTGTGTGTGTGTGAGAGAGAGAGAGAGAGAGAGAGAGAGAGAGAGAGACAGAGGTATAACATTATTTGATGAGGGTGTACTGATGAAGGGATGAGTCGTGAACTTACCACTGAGGAAGAGATACACGCATCAATATCCAAACGAATGCTTGATAAAGCTCCCCGAGGAGGAAGAGGTGAGCAGAAGCATCTCTCCTGTTTGTTGGTTCCCAAACGTCCCCTCCAAGGTCACGCTCAAACTCTTGCGGTTAACTTGCCTGAAGGGCCCACCCCGCCATTCTCGGCACGTCTCTGCTTCTTCTCTTTGTGTGGATTCCGTGGTAACTCAGGCAGTGTCTGCTCGTTAGTGACAGAGCTGAGGTCAGACACGACAAGGTACGGTAGATTCATCCGAGGTAGCTTGGGCTGACGCTAAGGGATGGGATGCAAGTCAAAGCTCAAGTTCAGGTCTAACAAGAGGGGAGAGGCTGATGGGAGAAGGGACCTCGCGGGGTCCCTGTGAGCATCAAATGGAAAGAACATCAACCAGTTGCAGCATTGTAAGGACCTGTAAGGGAATTTGGGCTACTTCTTGATTTAGCCTGAATAGCAAAATGAGGTCTATTTAGGATCTAAAGCTCTCAGTGATCTTACTAGGGAAAAAAAAAAAATGGGAAAAGAAGTAGCTGGTGCTACTAAATCTGCCGTGCCTCAAGGTCCCGGGCCCGAGCAGAGCCATTGGTTCCTATTACCGTATTACCTGTTTCCCATTCACCAGCCCCAGCGCAGTCTCGTTCTCATCTAGAAGCACAGCGCTGAGGAGTCAGAAGCCTTGAATCTGGAGGGAAATGTCACACATTATTCCCTAAGTCTGCTTGGCGAGGGCTGGAAGCAGTGAATCTCGGTTCCTCCCGGTGGCGTGCCCAGCCCTGTAACCACAGGGCTTGTTAGCGTTTGGTCATCACAGGTGACAGGTGTAGCTAGGGGAAGGCTGCCTTGTGAGCCTTACTGTGTAGCCCGTATCTCCAGGCGGCGCACATGCCCAGCTGAGTGTCCAGGCCACACGCTCCAGGCGGTGTGCACACCTGTGTGAGTGTCAGGGCTGGGGCCTCCCAAGTCTGGGCGTGTGTACCTCTGTCTCTCAAATTGGAATCCGTTATCTTACGGATTCCAGATTGGCCACCAGCTTTGGGAAGTCAGCCTCGGAAGAGGGCAGTGGAAGGCGTTTCTCATCTAGGTTGGGGGCTGCGGTGCATGACTGTTCCCACCCAGTGGGTAGGGATGAGAGTGTTCGCCAGGCAGCCGCCTGAAGCCCCCCACTGCCAGCCGAGATCTGCCATCACAAAGGGTGATACCACCTTATCGATCCATGCCACACGGTCTCCCACCGTGGCGCTAAGCCTGTGTGGAGAAGTCCAACCTTTGCAGCGTGAGATCTGGAGATAGGACTTAACTTTCTAACCGGAACGTGAAGTTTAAGGGGGAGGAAAAAAAAAAAAAAAGGAAGGAGAAGAAAAGAAAAAGATGAAAGTGTGTTTTGTAGGCGTGCCGTGATGCTGGCATTTCATAGCGTCAATGATAAAAATAAAATCAAAGTCAAGTGTCTCAACAGAGGGAGAAAAGACCTGAACGTGTGCATATCAAGTGTGTCCAGTCTTTCCTGCAAAAAAAAAATAATAATGAAAAGCAGAAAGATCTTCATTTGACCACATTTTATGCCGCGGTCCTACGCTTTCTCGTTACTCTGGGAAAGATGAGATGGTTAGCAGATGATGTGGGGGAATTATACACTCAAGTTTTAATCTCATACTTGATGTATAAAGCTGATTATTGATGTCCATGGAGTTGGGAGAGAAGCCCTGCCTCTAAATTGAGACGGATTGATTTTTCTCAGAAATATGGATGATTATAGGCCATTCTGCGCTGGGGTTCTTTTCCTCTTAAGGAGACATTGCGCTGTCAAGGAGTTGGAGAAATAAAATAAAAATAAGCATTTGTGGAGGGCTATGTCGGGGACAGGTTTTTAATTAGCACGGAGCTTTCCCCTCAGGGCTAATGGAGAGAGCTTCTTCTTGCCTGCTTGTGTGAGTTTTGAGTCTACCTTTGTTTTCACAGTGCAGAATGAAGAGGGAATGGCCGTGAGCTAGCATTTTTTTTTTAAGCCTTTCCTTTCATTGTACATACTAATGGCAAGGGAGAGACGTAAAAGACAGATTTATTTTTTTACGTTTAATCAAGCCCAATAATTATTGCGCTGTGCTTACTGCTTTGAGCATTGCGTTTTTGGCAAGCCATTTGTCAGTTCCTTTCATTTTTTTTTTTTTTGCTTTTTATTTATTTTATTTTTTGGTCCAGAGCAGATTAACAATGACTGTGGGATCTGTATACTACTAGCCAGCCAGCCTGCCTGCCTGCCTGCCTGCATCCTTCCCTCCCTCTCTCCTTCCCTCTCTTCCTGCCTTCCTAGTAAACAAAGCTTACTGATGGTGTAGGCTTCATGGAGCGCCTGTGAACTTCTGGTTATATGCTCGAAACGTTGATGTGTGTATTTATTTGTAATACTGGGGTTTGAGCCCAGGGACTCGCTTTTGTTAGGCAGGTGCTCTACCATGGGACCACAGCGCCAGCCCCTTTTGTGTTACTTATAGGTTAGAGGGTCTTCTCTTTATGCCTGGACCAGCCTAGACCACAAACGTCCTCTGGTGATTCCCCGTTACCCAGCCACGGGAGGAGGAGATGGAGTCCCGTGACCTTGATCGTGTTTATTGGCGAGTGCTGACCTGGAGCCCCAGTCCCAGGCTCTTTGCCTCTCAATTACCTAGGGTTACAGGCTTGAGTCACCGTGGCCACCACCTCTTTATACCTTCAGTGCCTTCAGTTACAGATCCGTTCCTTGCCCTCCTGGTCCTCGTTTAATCCGGCCTCAGACGGTGCCACCGCCCAGGCTGACCAGCTGCCTGCTGGCTCTTTTGCCAACAAGAGAGATCTTCTGACTCCTCCTCAAACCCCAGCATATCCTTGGCTACCAAAGGAGTCAGATCGACCCCCATTTCAGACAGAAATCCAGTTCTCCAAAGTGCTTTCATAGGAAATGTGGGTAATCGCACCCAGGGCCCTTTAATTAGCTACTTCATTTTGCTGATGGAAGTAGGGGTTGAACTCAGGGCCTCGCTGGTGCCAGGGAGGTGTGCAATGGATTGGGACAGGCCTCAGGCGCTTTTGTATGGGACCTTTTTCTGGTGGGATTTCACCGTGTGGCTAGGTGGGCCCGGCTGCCAGGCTCGGGCTTGCTGGCCATAAAGGACTCCCACCAAGGAGCTCAGCTGAGATGAGAGGCATGTGCCACTGCCTCAAACCACGATCTTCCATTCCACCCTTCAGAGTAGCCGGAATTACACACTTGAGCCACGGCACCCGCTCCTGGTAGCTCAGAACCTATGAAGAACCAAATGAGGGGGTCACATGACTGTAATCCTGAGGATCATGTTTAATAATAATGTTTACTAATCCAGAGGATCATGTTTAGACACCAACCTGGGAGAAAGAAAGGAGTTAGCAAGACCCCATCTCAACAAACAAGTCTGATGGTTTATAGCTGTAGTCCCCACTACCTAAGGTTACGTGGACTAAGGTGGGCAGTCCTAGGCAAAAACACCTGACATAATATCTGAAAAAATAGCTAAAACCAAAAAGAAAAAAGGGCCAAGGGCGTGGCTCAGGTGGTGGAGTGTCTTCCTAGCAAGTGGGAGGGCCTCAAGTTCAAACCCCAGGACCACCAAGAAAAAAAGAATATAGATAGATAGATAGATAGATAGATAGATAGATAGATAGATAGATAGATAGATAGATAGATAGATGATAGATAGACATACAGACACACACACACACATACACACACACACAGGACCTACAAAACAAACGCTGCTGGCTTGATTCTCCTTGTGGAGACTGCGGACAACGCTATGAAAACAAGTGGAATCTGAGCTCCGCTCCTCTCCTGCCTTCAGCATAAGTCCTTTCCCATCCCTACCACCCTCCCTTCCGACATATTTCACGCCTTCCCCTCACTTCCCTTTACATCAGTATGTCTGTACCTTTCTTCTGAAACCTTGTGAAAGAATTGCTGACCCATACTCAGTGCCTGTCTTTTTTGTTGTTGGTGGTGGTGGTCATGGGGCTTGAACTCTGGGCCTGGGCGCTGTCCCTCAGCTCTTCAGTTCAAGGCTAGTGCTCTACCACTTGAGCCACAGCGCCACTTCTGGCTTTTTCTGCTTATGTGGTACTGAGGAATCCAATCCAGGGCCTCATGCATGCAAGGCAAGCGCTCTACCAATGAGCCACCTTCCCAGTCCATCAGTGCCTATCTTTATGGGATGCAAGGTGTCCCTTCAGCTCATGTGAGATTTGTGGCAAGGTTAAACCAAGGTTGGTATCACTTAGATACCAATTATTGCCTTGGGGGTGGGGGAAGGCGGGTGAAATGGACTATGAAGATCCGCTCCTCTGTTTGAATTTTAAAATTTTTAAATCCATATTATAATATATAACATAATCATCAAACAATGTAGTTAATCTATATTAGATCCCTTGATAAGTTAGTATTTGACAAAGATAAAAATAATCTAATCCATCTAAAATGTGTTGATGACTTAAAACTCTTCTTTTTCTGGGTTCTCTGGTTGGTTTTGTTTTTGTTTTTGTCAGTCGTGGGGCTTGAACTCTGAGTCTGGGCACTGTCCCTCAGCTCTTCAGTTCAAGGTGAGTGCTCTACCTCTTGAGCCACAACACCACTTCTGGTTTTTCTAGTGGTTTAGTGGAGTTAAGAGTCTCACGGACTTTCCTGCCTGGGCTGGCCTTGAACCCTGATCCTCAGGGTCCTGAGTAGCTAGGATGACAGGTGTGAGCCACCAACGCCCAGCAGTTCTCTGGTTTTTATTGAAACAACTAATTTGTATGTGTATGTGTGCACACAAAAGAGTGTGTTTTGTGTGCCTGTGTGGGGTTTATTTTGTGTGTGGAGGGGGAAGGTGTTCACAGATCTCACCAGTACATCTGTGTGGATAACAGACATACAATTTTCCTAAGCACAAACCATCTAAACATACCATTGTCTTGTGAAGAGTAAAAGAATCACCGTGGCATCCAAAAGTCAAACCTTTAAATCACTCCCACGTTACACATAAATGTATTGATGGGGTGTTAAAATTCCACATAATCAACTTGGCATGAAATGGAGATTCTGGGGCGTGCTGATTTTAGTGGAGTGGACGGGATGCTAACGGAAGTTTTGATGGTAAAACCTCAGACACCGACAGCTCTTTTCCTTTCATTTCGTTTCCACACAGAAGCCATCCACAGGCTACATTTTCCATGAATTCTTCTTCAGATTTCAAAAAAAAAAGGGGGGGGGATTTAGAATTAAATCGCATCCTTTGGCTCTTCCTGTTTATTCTAACAAAAGATGCGAAGTTATCTGGAAATGGCAGTGAATCATTTCTGGTAAATGTAATTTTCACCTTTAGGTGGAAAATAGCACTGTTAATAATATTGATTGGAATGGGGGAAAAAGCATAAGTTCTACTAATGTCTCTCTGTTTTCTAAATCCAACTGAGCAAATGCAAAATTGTTCCACAAATAATTTTTACGGTACGTCAGTGCGCCATTCAACATTAAGCAAATGTTTCTTGTTTTTGTGAAAGATTTCCGTTGCTGGTTGAATGCGCACTTTGACCTCTGTTGGCAATGCACTCTGTTTTTTTTTTCTCTCACTTTTTCATTATTTATATTTTGTGACTAAGGGGTATACATATGTTTATTCTTCTTTTAAAGTAACTTTCAAAGTCTATCTGAAATATTTTCTAAATATTTTTAAAAGAATCTCTAACTTCTCATTTTCCATTTGATTTGACTCCACAATAAATTTCAGATAACCAGATTTCTAGTTTTCTTTTCTTTTTTCCTTTTATCTCTTAACTTTTATTTTCTTATAACAGGCTCTTGCTATATAACTCAGGCTGTCTTTGAACTTACGATCCTCCAGCCTTAGACTCCTTAGTGCTGGGATTACAAGGTTGTACCATCATACCCGGCCTGCCTTCTTTTCTTGTTTGAGGGACAGCATGTCTGCTATTACTGTGGTCAAGACGTTGCAGAATGGAAATCTCAATGCCACTTTTCCTCCATTACTTTGATGAAGAAATACTCCCTAAAGTTAAAATAATATTATTATTTATTATTATTTTTATCCCGTGCTGTTTTGTGTATAGATTGTAAGCACGTGTGGGAAATATAACACTGAACTTACCCTCCCTCCCATATAATTAACGAAAGCTGATCGTTTTTAAGTGTATGCATTTTGCAGGCATTTAAAATGCTTACAAATAAATTGAAAGCCTAAATGTTGCGTTCAAATTCCAGACGAGCTCCTACCTCAAAGTAATCCCCCATCCCTCTCTTTTAGAAAACAAACGGGTCTTTCTGTCCTTCTGCCCACTTTCCACAAACTCAAGCGAGAATGGACTTTGTTCCTGTCATTCGGGCATTTGAAGGCGGGTGACGCCGCTTTCTCACTGCGATTTTTCTGTGAGTCATCTCTCATTTTATACCTCACAGAAGGTCGGCCATGGAAAGGGTTCTGTTTGGTGACACATTTCCCTCCATGCAGCTGCTATTCAGATTGGTCTTGATCACACACACACACACACACACACCTGTTTGAATTTTCATTTTGCGGATACTCTCTACTCTTCTACTTCTGAAAAAAAAAAACAAAACACAATGGATCAATACAATTATGTGAAACACTTTCTTTTTCCCCTGCCAGCCCTCAGGTTCTCAGATTCCATAACGTAAGGTAATTTATATTTAAGTGGCTGACAGCCAACTTGCAACGTGAACAGCGCAGAACACCGGAAGCATGACGGAAGAAAGAGCCGCGTGGGGAGAGTTTTTAATTTTCCTTAGAAGATTATCGTTAGTAGTTATTTAAAGGAGTTACCATTTCACAAAGCAGTTTGTGAATGCAATGCGTCTTGGCCAATGCCACCCCTTTCAACCTCCCCACCCATCTGCTTGGGGAGTTTTTAAGATATATTTCAGGTACAGATTTCAGAACTGGGTATGTGCTTATACAATCCATTTACTACCAGAGTAAATATGCACTGAGTTTTACATATGAATGGTGTTTTGGTCATTAATTTGGTCATTTTCTTCTGAGCTTATGAAAAGAACATCACTTTGTAACTTTTGGGTTTTTTTGGTTGGTTGTAAGACTTGAAACTTGGAGCCTACGCTTTTCCCTGAGCTCCTTTGCTCAAGGCTGGTGCTCACCCATGTTGAGCCACAGTCCCACTTCCAGTTTTTGAGTGGTTAATTGGAGATCAGAGTCTCATGGGGACTTTCCTCTCCAGGCTGGCTTTGAACCGTGATTCTTAGATCTCAGCCTACTGAGTAGCTAGGATTACAGGTGTGAGCCAACAGTGCCCGGATGTAACTTTTTCTCAAACCCAGAAACACATATCCCTTTGAAAGCACTTTCTATTATATTTTACACCCATTTTAGGCCCTTTAATCTACATGCACAAAATTCTCTCAAAATAACAGATTACTTATTGTTTGAGAACTATACACCAATGCCTACTGTTGAAATATAGTCCTTAAAGATATCCCCCAAGTGAATTCTGAACTCAAACTTACATTTTGTGTGTGTGTTGTGTTCACTCAGAGCCACACAGCTTACTTTGGCGATCACTACATCCAAATAATTTAGAAAACCTGCAGTTTGCTGGATATAATCGTGTTACTTTAGCATGTTTCTGTGGCAAATTTGAGCTTCCTCACACGATAAATAACAACACGTGTACACCTTGAGATCTCTAAGCAGAGTTCAAAGCCCTTCGCCCTGGAAGTCAGCGGGTGAATTCAGGCGCAAGTCAAAGGGGATCCAGGACCTTTGGAGTTTTTATCCAGTTCGAATGGCAGTGAAGCGCGCAGCTCTCCATAAAAGCAACACCTGGCATTTCTCACGGTCTGGAGATCTCTGAAATAGTTTTGTCTCCCAAACCACCTGTGAAGGAGGAGCTCATTTTCTAGATGAGGGATGTACCATCCTTCGCTTCCAGATATCCCTGGCTCTAGAACATTCTCCTGAGGTCCTCACAATCTTACTGCTCGCTGTCCACCCCCCCTCACCGACCACCAAAACTTGAGACGTAAGAATCGTAAGGTGGATATTCATGGCTGTGGTTTGCTCACACTGGTAGCAAACTGAGTAAGCCAATACCTGTTTTTCTTTCCAATTGTCATCCTTCCCTGAAACCTTCTCCTGATGGTTCTTTTTTTTTTTTTTAAACTGACCCATGGGAAATAGGAGTCTCTCAGATTTGTCTGCCTGAGCTGGCTTTGAACTGGGATCCTATGAAGTCCTATGTAGCTAGGATTCCAGGCCACCAGCCACTGGCATCTGGCTAGGGTATAGGAGTCTCATATTCTCCAGATTCTGAAAGTAGGTAGGATTTCCAGCATGATCTCTGCTCTCTCTCTTTCTCTCAGATGCGATTCCTGTCTCTTTTGTCTTATCCAACCTATAACGTGGGATTCCCCCAGAGAGTCTGGGTGACCCTGGTAAAACCACCTTTGGAATGGCTTCTTGGAATGCTCATTTTTTTTTTTTTTTGAGTCCAGAAACTTCCAACAAATGACATGTTTTCAGCTTACAGAGGTATCTCCACACTGCTTTCCTGGCCCTCGGGAGCTCTTGGAGTGTGACTTTCCGGGCACAGAAGACAAAGCCACCGTCCCTGCAGATTGCAGGGTTTTGTGAGCTAAAGTCTGTCTTCTCCCAGTTAAGCTTTGTACACACAAAACTGCCACCTGCCGTTCCGGCCTCCGCTGAGAGTCTGCAGGTCCCTTTGGTGGCAGTGAAGGTGGGGAGATGTTTCCGTAGAACACTCTGGCCTTTTTTTTTTTTTTTTAAACTCTCTGGTTTAGGGCATTTATAATTTGGGGTAAGAAGATAAAACACTCAACGCAGTGAAATTCAGCAATGGCTCCGAGTGTGGCTTTTATGATTACAAGTTCAATCAACCCTTTTAACGATTGCCTTTCTTCCCCCCGCCCCCAACCCCGAATTTCGCTTTGAATGTCTGAAAAGGAATCTTTACTGGGTTTAACAATATGCACTAAAACATTTCAACCCAGAGAGAAAAATAAAACAATAAAAAGAGAGTCTTAGCCGTCAGCTCGCTCGCCTGGATGCTTTGCCTGGCCTACAACTGAACTTGGGAGAGGTAGGGAGTCCTGATCTTGGCCGTGGAGGTGGAAGTTGGAGTTTGGGGGTGAAAGAGGAAAAGGACGTGATTTCTAGTGTACTGCAGATAAAACCAGGACTGCCCTCTTCAGCCTCACTTTGGGTGAAGGTTGAAGAAGATGAGACAGGGGCAAGGATAACTGAAACTACAAAAAACGAAAGAAATGGGTCAATATTCCAGCATGCCTACGGGGGTTAGCAAGTTCCCTTTGGGAGCCCAAATTTGGAAATGGCCTTTGGGACAAATATCTAGTGTATCTATCACTGCAAAGGAAAAGAAAAAGAATAGAACGTAGCTTTCCAAGCTGAGAAATCCAACGTGGAGCCTAGCAGGGCATCCTAGGTGAAGGGATGATCCGAGGGAACAAAAGAAACAGGAAATCCAAGGGGATGATCCAAACTCCAGGCTGGAGATCAAGTCGCAGAATTCAATCGATGGTGACTCGAAAATCCAGCGGTGGGAAAAGAAATTGCAGATGTGAGGGGACAGACAGACAGATGTGTGGACTTTCTGCAGAAGCTGAGCGGTAGATCTCTTGTCCGCGCCAGCTCTGAGCCAGTCCACTAGGGCTGGCTTCTCCTACGTGTGTTCTGTCTTGGGACAGTGGTGGCTGGTAAGCTGAATCATCCCACCTTACCTGACCCAGGAGTGTAGACTCTTAGAGGCCCTCACCCTGGATTGCTCGTAGAGAGATTCACGGGCAGAGTTAGCGCATGCCACACCTAGGAGATGGGTTCTACCGCTTTAATGTCTACAATGGGACGAGAGATCTCAGGAGTCCGCGTGAAGCAGCGGCCTTCTGATCTCAGAATCACATCATCTTCGACCAGTGTCTTGCCTCTCCGCCAGTCATGGTCGGTAGAAGGCCGGTACCACCAGAGCACTTCTAACCTCTGGTTAGAGCAGCCTGGCCAAATATCTCTTACCGTATTCATGGGTATCTGCAGGAGACTTCGCTCCATGTTAACCCTCATGCAAAGTTCACTGAGAGGAGCCCAGCCACCCGAGATGTATTTGCTCTTGTTATTTATTCTCCTAGCCAGCTCTGCTTCTTAACCTGGCCACCATCTGGACTGGACAGTCCTCTCTGATCCAGATGTTCTATACCAGCCTCCTCCTCCCTTCCCTCCCTCCTCCTCCTCTTCTTCTCTGGGAGCTTTGTCAGAATCATGCTGTCCAGTTCACTTGTTCATCCCAGTTCTAAGAATCCCGTCAACTCAACACGGTGGTCCCCTCATGTGCCATAAGCCCTGCACCGCAAACCTGCTGTATGACACAAAGTTTAGGGTAATGGGTGGCCAGCGCTCAGGCAGCCCTGCGGTGAACTGGGTCTGGAGATGGGAAATGGCGTCTCCGCTATGAGAAGGGAGCCTCGCTAGGCCGCTGACCAGGCTGTGGCTTCTTGCGTTCTGCGCTGGGTGGTGGATGAGCTGGCGTTGCTTCTCCTCTTCCTGTTGTACCCCTCCAAACACGAAATGAGCCGCTTCACCCGGCGGTTCCTTGTCTCAGGCTCCGTCTTGCTTCTCCATGACTGCTCAAATGATAGGAAATGGTAAAAGGGGGAAGAAGCCTTTGGCTTCTCCTTCCCGTGCTTGATATTTACGCAGAGTTCGCCTCTGACCACCAACTGCTTATGGTGCCGCAAAGGAAGAGAGTTTGAGGAGGTTTTTAATTTTTGACAGAGAGCGTTGCTGGTTTTCCTGGGTTTTGAAACAATTGTTTCTGGTGAAAATAATTTACCCTTAGTTTGGGAGCAAAGGGGAACCTAATCTCTTAGTGTTTGTTTGGTTTTCAAATCATAGCGCATCTATTTGTAACCTTAGCTGACGGTGATAAATTAGATGGAGGGGGGGGGGTGGAATCAACCATGGTGTTTGCCTCAGTAGTGAGAAATTCCCTGAGACAATTTCTTCCAATGCTTTTGTGCATTTTCTGCTTTTCGGGGGGGTCCATTTTCTGTAGAGCAGATGAACTCAAATCGCGTGAAGATCTGTAACTTTGTTGTTCTGTGGAGCTTTGTTCATTTGCTTCATTTTTCTTTTTGTCTATACTCATCCTTCATGTCCTTTTCGATTTCCATACTTTGCTATGTTGAACTTCTACTTTTCATCCTGGAAGCAGAGATTCACATTTCGTTTTTTAAAAATGGTGTTTGACTCAGTTTCTTCTCATGCCAGTAACATTTACTAGAAGAACACCCCGGCATATACTACGAGATGGGTGTGATCATGTCATCACTCTCCCAGAATGGTAGATAGAAGCCTGGTACCAGTGTGATCCTCACTAACTCGGGAGGCTGAGATCTGAGGATTGAGCTTCAAAGCCAGCCTGGGCAGGAAAGTCCTTTAGACGTTTCTCTTCAATAAACTACTCATAAAAAGCCAGAGATGGCTCCAGTAGTAGAGTGCTAGTCTTGAAGAGAAAGAAGCAAAACAACAGAGCCCTGACCCAGAGTTCAAGCCCCATGACTGTCAACAAAAGGAAAAAAAGGAAAAAAGAAAAAAAATGTAGATAGATGGACAGACAGACAGCTAAATAGATATTCCACCATCAACAAAAGAAAACTGATTGAGAAACTGCTGTTATTGATAGACTCACTCTAGTTCTGAAGGAGACTTTAAATTTTTCATTCACATTTGCAGGCAGAGTGATTGTAATATTTGTGGGTTTAGTTTACGAAAATACAGCAGGGATCCAGTTTATTATATTAGAATTTGTAGCAAATGTACAAATGGTTATGTCCTAATTTGCATATTCTCAAATCACACACAACTCTTAAAATGGATGGTTACATATTATTCTGTTACACAGAAATACCCAAGTTTTAATAACTCTACCAAGAAGCAATAAGGTCTTTTACTTTTTTTCATTGTTAAAAATAATATCACCATTGGGATATAACTATGATTAATGGTTTAGGATATCTGCTTCTCATATGATATCTGGGTTAGGTTTTGAGATAAAATACTCTGGTTAAAGTCTAAATTAAAAGGAAATTGTTTGAAATGATCTCAGGAACCTTCTAATGTGGTGTAGGTACTCTTAAACTCTATCCCAAATCTTCAAAGCAGGCTGGCTTTACATGTCTTCAATTTGCATAATGTCAAATCTATGTCTTATTCTTTTGCCTAATTGTGACTATTAATTGGTTTTACTCTAGATCTAGGAAGTAGAAAGTTACAAACTTGAGCCCTCCGCTAACAAGTGTAGAAATGGAATTAAAGTTTTTTTCTTCCCAATCTAATGTGTAGATACTGTGAGATTAAATTTATTTATTGTTTGTTTGTTGGTCATGGGGACTGAACTCTGGGCCTGGGCGCTGTCCCTCAGCTCTTCAGCTCAAGGCGAGTGCTCTACTGCTTGAGCCACAGCGCCACTTCTGGCTTTTTCTGTGTATGTGGTGCTGAGGAATCGAACCCAGGGCCTCATGCATGCGAGGCAAGCGCTCTACCACTGAGCTACCTTCCCAGCCCCTGTATGTGTACGGTGTGATTAGAATTTTTAAGAGATGATGTGGAGGTATCACACATCACCCTGCCTCCCAGCCACTCTGTTTGGAACCCTTGGTCTTGACACACAGCTCCTGCTGACCCCAGGCCCCCTTCCAGAGTGCTGGGGGTTCCCTGCACTCACCGCCACACCCCGCCTGAGAAAATACTTTTCAGAGCAGAAACAGAGCTGCTCCTGGAAGCTGCTGTATTTGCTGGAAGGGTTTCGCGTCTCTCTGCCTGTCTACCACGCTTCCTTGTCCCTTCTTCCTGCACCCCACTTACATATGGCCAACAAGAAAGATGTCAGCAAGAGAAATTAGGTTGCAGGAAGGAAATGTAAAATGTCTTGTATGCTTGGAGCTTTGAATGTATCTGCAGAGGTCTTTAATGCTGGGCCAAACGTGAATGGGTGATTTTCCCAATTCATGTGGCCGTGGCATCATTCGAGTACTCGATACAATTGACTCTGAAGATTTACTGTGTGATTTTTCTTCCCTTTATTCATTCTTTATTTTCTCTCTCTCTCTTTCTGCCTGTCTTTTGTTCTTTCTTTGTCGTGTGGAGGTTTGACGTAGATCTCTACTGTTGCTCACAAGGCTCATGCAGCTAGGGCTCTACCACTTCTTCAGCCATGTTTCTTATTTGTTGTTTTGGAGATAGAACCTCATGGAAATTTCCACCTTGGCAGGCTTCAGATCACAATTCTTTGCATCCCAATTTTCAAGCAATACCAGAAGTAACAATTTCAGGACAAAAAAAAGACAAACACAGAAACATTTTTTGTATCACCTTTTACCTTTACCTTTTTTCTCTCTTATAATTTTTATGATCTTAGCAAATTACTTTTAGCAGCAGTATTTAAGGAGATCCGTTTTACTAACTCTTGCCTTCTTACACACACACACACACACACACATACACACACACACACACACACACACACACACACAATCATTACTTGAAAATTGCCAGTTAGGCAAGTAGACAACTGCATTTCCTTTTTATTTTAATTAGAAGCTTGAATACTTTTTCAGTGGACTCACTGCATGGAAAACATTTGATTGGTTAGTGAAAACTGTCTCCAGTTATTATTCTCAGAATGCATTGTGGAGTGTTCCATTTCTTTTTGTGCACGTGGCCACCTGTATAGCCCCATCTACAGGTAGAGTAGAAAAGTAGCTTCAGAGGCCAAGATTCCATTTCCTGGGACACGTAGCTTCTCTTCATTCCTCTCTCGATGTCTTTCACTCAGCCCCGTGAACGCCATTGTATTTTCATACCATCTCTCGCGAAACTAACAACATGTCCATAACAGGAAAGACGATCGTGTTTGCCACTGAGGAGACACTAGCTGGTGAGTCTTCAGAGTCTGAGATGGAAGCAGAGCCCAAGCCAGGGTGTCTTCGTAGCGGACAGCGCGTTTCTCTGAAGGGCCTTGAGGGGTGGGGAATCCATTCACCTCTTCATACTTTGGAACCCTTTTTCGCTCGTGTAGAAATGCCACCGTGTGGGCCAGGCAGGGTGATTCCACTGTCCCGCTGGCCTGGCTTCAGGTTCATCACCAACTTTTAGAAGTGAAGCTGTGCCTCACTGAGAGGAATGATCTTACTCCCCCGGGATCTTCCATCACAGCCCAGAGTGCCAGGATGGCCGGATGCGCTCAGGCTGTAGCGGAGCTGGCCTTCCCCGCTCCATCTCCTTCTTTTCCCCCATCCAACCATGATGACTTTGCCCCACCATCCAAACAACAACACCAAAATCTATTCTTCAGTACCATGAACCCGGGGTCTCCTCCCTGTGGGTCGGGGGTGGGTAAACGCCAGGGAAGCTTATCCCAGGGTATTCTGTTTGTGAAGAAAGTGAGATCTGGAGAGAGTAAGTAGCTTGATAGCAATCTCACAACCAGTGCCTGCATCTGGATCTGCGCTTCTGTCTTCCCGTAGAAACGCACGTTGAACACTTCTGTCTCTAAGGGGAGCATGCTGTCGGGGAATGAGGGGCGGGGTGGGAGGCGGGGGCGGGGGGGGGAGTGTGGCAAACATCTAATATATCTTCTTCACAAGAAGTGTTATTTGGGTGTCAGTTCCCATTTCTCTTAAACCCATTAAAGACGTGCACACTGCAGCTGTAGTCAGGAAAGACAGACATCATTATACACTTTCGTTCCTGACACCTCCAGGGTACATTTGCAGTGTTGCGCTCTTGGGAAATCACTGTAGGTGTGCAACTCCTGCGACAGTTAAGTAGAAGTGTGAATCTGATTCCCTGTTTACACCGGGGGGCGGGGGTGGGGGGAAACTTGGGCCAAGGTATCTTTGTTTTCTTAAGTGTTTTGCCTCACTTTAAGTGGAGCCTGTGAATACTCTCTTTACTCACAGCCGGAGGAATCTCTCCGCCTGCCACGCGGTGTGTACCAGGCAGACAAGGGAACCTGTTTCTCAACCCACGGAAACGAAGTGTCTGTTTTCACATACAAATATCCCTTTCGGCTGAGGACATTCAAGGGAACTAGTTCTAGTTCTAGTTCCCTTGGGCCTCTGTGTCATCGGAGGTGAATCATATTTGATCTCCTCGGTCAGCGTTGGAGGGCAACACTGACCAGGGCGGCGGTGACAGGATTGACGGCAGCCATAGCCAGCGCAGGGCTTCTTCCCACTTTCCTCCCCACGCACGCCGTCCTCAAGGGCCTCCATGGAGAATACGCAGAGCCTGCCCGGCCCTGGCTTGACAGGCGGCCTTCTTGTTCCCAGCTGTCATTATGTGGACTCTTTCAGGAGAGGAAACTGTGTCTCCCAAGGAGGTGATGCCACGTCCAAGATCACTGGCCAAGCCAGCCGCAGCGCGGTCTCCCTTCCAGCCTGGGTTCTTGGCACGGCATCTGCAAGTCATACAAAGTCACTTTCAAAGCACACCTGACTCCGGTGTTGGCCGGCGGACAGGCTATGGCTGGCGGTGTTACAGTGATTGGGGCCGGGCCTGGAAAGCCAATGCCCGTTCTCCATGGAGGACCCGTG
This sequence comes from Dipodomys spectabilis, assembly GCF_019054845.1. NCBI lineage: Eukaryota > Metazoa > Chordata > Mammalia > Rodentia > Heteromyidae > Dipodomys > Dipodomys spectabilis. The sequence goes on from NW_024870935.1 coordinate 5,303,657, forward strand.
AGACCTCAGAATTACCCCCCAGTTGTACACTTCCCTACCACGTGGCCATCACAAACAAAGCAAGAGACCACACGAAACACACCAACAAAACAAAAGCCTGCTCTCTTACCCACGTCTGAATTTCCTCTAGTTCTCCCATGACCCACTTTTAAGCAAGCTTCCCCACTAATGAACACGTAAGCTACTTGCTGATTTCTGGGTATGCATTCAAGCTCATCTCGTGCAAAATTAACCCATCTTTATTACTGGAATTGTAGACTATTAAGGTAGCACGCAGAGTTACAGAATTATACATTTGGAAGAGATTTCCTTATGAGGCACCTGTGATTTTTTTTTTCCTTGATGAAAATGGTTCCCATTCCTCTGACATTGGTTTTTGAGTCACAGATTAATGAAGATACGAAGGAACAGGGGATCAGGGTGGTGGAGGGGGGCCAGGATTCCTTTCTTGAAGGTCACACAGTCTCACTCTTGGTCCCTGGACAAACCCAATTTAGCGAGGGTCATTATCCCTGGGAGGCACTGACATTTGCAACACAAGGTATAAAAATAGTGCGCGCTCCATAAATGTTAGCTCGGGTAAGCACTTGCTGTGTAGTTTCTCATTAATCCTCACCAAACTCCCGAGTCCTGGAAGCCACTCCCACCTCCATTTTACTGGCAGGGATTAGGAGAGTCTTTGGTTTAAAATTATACGGTTGTTTACTAACAAAGCAAGGACTAAGTTCTGTTGGATCCTTTAGGACCACACTGAACTCCTCAGACATAGTCTGTTCTGATTATTCCCTGCAGGGTGGAACTGTGAGTGGAGGAGACTAGCTAAGGCTATACGTCGGTTTATGATATATGTGTGTTAATGCATGCGATCCTAAGAGTAGAATTAACCCGATGGTATCTAGTAGGCTTTGTGAAGGAACGGAGAAGTCCCTTCTGGTAGCCTCAGTGTGCAGGCTTGATTTATTAGCCATGTCCTTGTGCTAACATTTACATTTTAAGGGAAGACTGTAGTGTCTTATCTGGGAGTGGTGACATCGTAAGCCATTACCAGCCATTAATAACTTAAATTAATGTTGTCCAATTAGCACTTTGTCACCTACAAGAGACCAGAGAGGACCGGTCATTTGCACAAGCAAAAGCTTTTTTTTTTTTCTTTTTAATTGAGCATGTATTATGAGTCAGGAGTCAAGATAGATCAGGGACCAGCATACTTTACTTTATTTTATTTTCTGTGCAGTGTCAGCTGTTTCCAGCTGCGTGGTTTAGAAGGCCTCGCCGCAAAGACCCAGGCTGTAGAGCGAGCGACGCGAGAGATGTTCATGACTGAGTAACAACAGTGGCTGTGTACTCTGTAGTTAGTCAAACTTTAGCTACAAAAATCTGTTCTTCATCATGGTCTGCTCTTAATAGATGATAGCACCCAGCCCTAATCATCATCACTAACACTCAATCAAGAGATGTACATATTTTAATACTAAAAACAGAATCCCTGAACAAAACATCTTGAAGTTTAAATACATGTAAATGAATGGACTCTGTGTATATTCTTTTTTTTTTTTTTTGATTTCCCAATCACCTGATCGTCCTATTTGGATACTAACTTTTCATGGCTTTAAATTTCGTTGATAAAAAATTAAACATATTCAAAGGAATGGAAGGCATACAATGAACCTTCCTATCGATCTTTCTCATCTGAGTTCAGTAGTAATTAATAGTTGACCCTGCCATGTGCCCATCCTTCATTCCTTATACCTTGTGCGTTCACTGTTTCCTCTACAAAGCGTATCCATACTTGAGCATGTGAGTCTCAGCTACATGACTCAGACTGCTGCCTGTGAGTGGGTAATGTATACTTATGCTTTGGGAAGTGATTAGCCATTAACCCTAGGACACCAATGCCATCATCCATCACCCACGAATTCACAGCCGTCTAGCTGGAGTCACCAATGAATGGGTCCCGGCGCTCTCTGGTATTTTACCGGGACCGTGTTTACATTTAAGCACAAGGCACGTGGACTCAGACAGATTATGGGCACGCCATTAACAAAGGAGCAAAGCAACTCTCCCCGGTGGGAGTCTCCTCCCTGGCCAGACTCACTGCATGCCACAGGAGAACACGGGGGTCCCAGGGGTGAGGGCCTCGGCAAAGGAACCACCCTGTGCGTGTCACCACGTATTCCCGCAGCAGAACCCTGCAGGAAGTCTGTCTGGAGGGGGTGAGGAAGTGGGTGGACAGGCGGGGCACTTCACACAGCCCCCGGGGGTTGTTGGCAGAAGTGAGCTCAAGGATTGTAAGCCAAGTTGTTGGTTCTGTTGTTGTTTGTTTGTTGTTGTTATCTCCTGTACTTAACCTTGAACCTAGCCAGAACAGAACTTGAGATCACAAGGGAGAACCATCCAGAGACTCCATGCAGGGTGCCTGTATTATGTAGAGTGTAAACAACAACAACAACAACAACACAAGTGCTCATTTCTCTTCATGAGCGCGAGCTCAGCAGAACCAACCCCATGGAATACAGACCTCCGAGATATCAACTCCAGCCCCTCGCCTCTAAAACACTGACTTTGGCTTCTCAACCCTTCATCTCCCCTCTCCCCATTCTCTCTCATAAAAATGTTCGGTTTGCCACCTGTACAACACTGGTTTCTTCCTGAAATGTGAAAAGACCCATCTGTCTACTTACATCGGAATCTGTGTGGACATTTACAGAGAGAGAGGAGAGGGAGGGACAGGAGGAGAAAGGAAGCAGGGGGCCTGAAAGGAGGAAAGGCAGGGATGCAAAGCTTGCTGCCAAGAAGTCACTTATATTGGAATATTCCCAGATCATTGAAACCAAGATGGCGGCTTCCACCACTGGCCGCAGCTGTGGCCTCCTCCCTGGGACTGAGCAGGGCCTTTCCCAGGGGGTGTGAGCCCAGAGAGGAGACGGCATGTTCTCTAGAGGAAACTGTCAGTCCTTCTTCCATCCAACTGACAGTGCCAAGGGCTTCTCACGTTTAAAGAAGAGACCCTAGGGGCGGATACAATTATGAAATATCTTGTCTTCTGAATGTTTTCCCAAGGCGTATAAATATGTGTGCATTTCACCAACCTGATACCCTGGGTTAGGAAGACACCTGAAGAAAGATGGATGAGCCTTTTGAATACAGCTTCTGATTTATGAGTGACCCCATTCCCTCCTTCTTCCTTGCCCCATTTATTCAAGAAGTAGGCTAGGGGAAAATGGTCCCCCACGGTTCCGACAGTATCGAAGTGGTAATAAGAACCCAGCTCTGGACTTCTCCTTTAAAAACATACATAAAAGTATGTTTCTGGCAACTCCGGTTTTGCCTGAGGAATGGGGGGAAGATAGGAATTGCGTTATCCTGAACTGCGCAGGTTCACCCCAAATCTCAAATCGGTGGGGCTGGCATACCCCAAATCTCACATCGGTGGGGCTGGCATACCCCAAATCTCACATCGGGGGGGCTGGCATACCCCAAATCTCACATCGGTGGGGCTGGCATATCCCAAATCTCCCATCGGTGGGGCTGGCATACCCCAAATCTCACATCGGTGGGGCTGGCATACCGCCACAGCCGATCCCATCCCTCCTGTCTTATCGACCGTCTCCCACATCGGTGGCACGTACGCTTGAATTGCTTTTCCCTGAGGGAAACAATGCCTTCAGGTGTGCTAATAATAAAATTAATAGCTTTGAGAAACTGCTTGCTACAGCAACAGCGGCAGGAGAAAGGGAGGATCGATTTCAGTGTTTAACTGTCCTAATTCCACAGTACGCACCCCTCCCCAGCCCCCCGTGCGCCTCGGTCCATCTCACGGTTAATCAATACCTGCCTGGTTTAAAACAAAGAACCGGTTTCAAGATTAGAAGTCCTGGTGAATAAAAAGATGTATAGTAAAACTGTCAAAAACTTTCCGTTCCCATCTGAACCCTGAAATTTGAAGGGCAGGTCACTAGCCGATATGAAAGGAGGAGGGGAAAAAAATCACCTTCCCCGTATCTCCCTTCTGCCTATAAACAAAAGGAGGATGGCAGTCCTGGCTATCTGTCCTGGGTCTGATGGCACCGTATAAATAAGAGTTTATCGAGTTGCTCGGTGTTTAAAGGCCGTGGACATAAAGATGTGCGAATAGTTGCAGTTGCACAGGGGGTAATACGTTTCCGCTCTAATCGGCTTGCTATCTGGTGGCCCAATTGCTACCTTCTTGTAGCTACCCATCCATCCATGGGAAGGAAAGATCAAACTCATGGTCAATGTCTTGGTTACTGTCCCGTTCCCATGATCCCTTGAGTTTCAGATGCCCCATGCCAGTGAATGATTTTCATGCCCTGTTGATCCTGGTCTTCCCCTTCACCAAATTCACCTTGCATCTGACGGCTTGTTTGGAACATGAGATCCTGCCTTCCCTGTGTAATCTTTTACTGCAAGCAAATCCTCCTAGCTTGTGCCACTCTTCCCTCTGCTATCCTCTGCCTCCACTCACCTTCCTTCTTCCTTCCTTCCTTCTTACCTTCCTTCTGCCTTCCTTCCTTTCTACTTTCTTTCCTTCCTTGTTCTTTTTTCTTTCCTTTTTCTTCCTTCCTTCCTTCCTCCCTCCCTCCCTTCCTCCCTTCCTTCCTTCCTTCCTCCCTTCCTCCCTTCCTTCCTTCCTCCCTCCCTTCCCTCCTTCCCTCCTTCCTTCCTTCCTTCCTTCCTTCCTTCCTTCCTTCCTTCCTTCCTTCCTTCCTTCCTTCCTTCCTTCCTTCCCTTTTCTCTCTTTTATAATGGAGCTTCAACTTAGGGCCTGAGCTTGGGGCTGGTGTTCTACCACTTGGGACACTGCTGTACTGGTGGCTTTTTGGTGGTTCACTGGAGATAAGAGTCTCACAGACTTTCCTGCCTGCACTGGCTTTGAGCCATGACCTTCCTATCTCGGCCTCTAGGGTAGCTAGGATTTCAGGTGTGCAACCTCTAAACCTGACTGTTCTATATGCTCTCTGTATGACATTAAGCTTTGCTTGGGAACACCCGAGGCCCAGTAGAGGAAAACCAGGCCCGAGTCATGAGACAAAGAGGCAAGAGGCATACAGAAGGGGTGGAATTGCTCTAAGTGTAATTTATGGTGGACTTTGTGACAGGCCGGGTCAGCCCCCCGGCCTGTGGGCCGATGTGCCAGTCAAGACAAAAGCTGAGTCTTTTCACTCATTCCAAGAGAGTGAAGCAGAAATGCGCCCCCATATTTTTTCCCCTTTATTTGAATCCTGCGAGGGCAAAGCATTTAATTTGAAACTAAAACTAGTATTAAATTTGGTAGGGTTTTGTCTTTCATATTTATATTTTACAGTGACTGTGGGTGTTTATTTCCCAGGGAGGGATCATTTAAACTCATTTTCCCAGCACGGTACACCATTCCTTATTAGTTCAGCGTGGGGAAAGCCTTCCGCTCCTCAGTTAATCCTCGTGTTTGTCATCATTGCATTGCGTTATTTTGTACACCTTATGTTTTCTTCCTCCCTGCCTCCCTCATACTCTCTCCGCCTCCTTTCTCTCCACCCTATGCAGAAGGACTCCAAGGGCCATGGTTGGAGTAACTTTTCTAGAATTTTCTAAGAAAACATGTTCTCTAAATCAGGAATAAGGAGTGGGGGCAAAGGAAGCAGTATTGAAGGGTTAAAAATTAAAAACCTCACTTTACCATTACCATTACTAACTTGCTAACTGCTGATTTTGCTTCTGTAAATATGCTTGCATTCAGACCCCCTTTTCCCTGGGAAATAAAATTGGGCAGTAACTCAAGGATATTGGCGGGCCTAGATGTCCGGATATCAGCCCACCCAGGACAAGGACAGCGGTTATAGATAGTACATGTTCTTCAGTTCCAGATTAATTAAGCAATCCCTGGGACAAACCTTGACAATGACCACCTGGCAAGACCACAAGCTGAGCCAAGTGTCAACCAATCATGGGCCTGTAACCATGTAAACCCCCCTTAAACCAATCATGGGCCTGTAACCATGTAAACCCCCCTTAAACCAACCATGGGCCAATCATTTTACAAAGAGTGTTACAAAATTTCCCGCGTGGCAAAGTGATTGTTGGTGTATATGATGACCTTTAAATGGACCAATCATGGGATGCTTTGTGTTATGCGTTAATCTTGTGGGGTTTGCCTTTAAAAAAGGCTTGTAGCCGCTGCTCGGGGCTCCCTGTCTGCTCGGGACAGAGAGTCCGTTTGCGCAAACGTCAAATAAACTCCTCTTGCTTATTGCATCTCCCGACCTGGAGTCTGAGTTTTCTGGGGCGCCCTCCCATTGACGAAAGTATCCTAGGGGACTAGGGTCTTTCAGTAAAGAGAGCCAGAATCTAAGCCCTTCTACCAGGACAGAAGATCTTTGGCAAAGAGTCAAACCATCCTTTCTGCTCAACCTATTGAATTAAACAATGACATCACCCTTCTCCATAGTATAAGAAGAAGAGCGTAGTAAGTACCCAGACTTCAACAGCCTACAGCTCAGAGACTTGACTTTAGATATTGTCATACGGTAGACGTTTCATTGCCGAAAACTTCCAAGCTCTGTGAGAGGAAAGAATGCCTCATTGGTTTGATGACAAAAGCAACGACACACAATTTACACCATGTGAGTACTCAAAAACAAAAAGAAAGTCCAAAGGCGCTAGATTCCAAGACCCATGCCTCTCACATCCCAGTCTATAATTTACAAAAAAAAAAGAGAAAGAAATTCCAAGGAAAGAGATGTGGAAGGAGAGCGCAGAACAACATTGTACCCAGCGTGACACGAGCCCACCTGCCAACTTCATATCTTCCTTGCCAGTGGTTTTCAATTTCCTTCAAGAGATGTATTTTTTCTTCTTCTCTTACAATCGTAGTCATAGTGAAAAATCAGGCTTTCCTCATGAAAGAGGGACTCACTTTCTGGCTGGATTTGGTAGACAGCACCAATCGCTTAAAGTAAGAAATGCTTACGGGTAGCAGCTTGAGTTAATGGGACCTGAATTTGTTCCAAGTTACCATAATATTCGTGTAAAGGTAAGACTGTTACTGTATGCCGAGCATTTGATTGGAGTTCTATTGCTTTTTAAGGATGTAATGCTAGGTAAATGAAGAAGAAAAGGAAAAGTCCAACTCTAATGACCTTCATTTTACATTCTGGAAAGGAATGGTAATAACCCGAAAATAGAGAAGTTCCAGTGAGTTAGGATTCATAAATATTAAATGTAATGGAGGAAAATCACAGATCTTTAAGAAATTAACTTGAACAAATGGTGATTTTAGTTACAATGTTGTCGTTTTGAGTAATGGTCATTAGCACAGTGGGTTGTAATAGGCATCATCTTACTCTATAGAAAGAATGCCTTCTGATTAACTGGGGATATGTTTTTTCCCCTGATGCTGCAGGACATTTACAACTGTGCTGTGCATCCCTCATTTTGAGTTGGTGATTGGCTCCCAGGGCCTTTGTTTAGAGATGCATGTGCTCTGTTTCCATGATTAAGCTTTTTCATGATTAGTCTCCATTTTCTTCTTTGTTTTAACTTTTACTATGAATAATACACCAGCACCCTGAGAGCTGATTGGCCGGCGGATATAATTAAGCTCAGATGCGGTCTCCTCTGTGCCTCTACTTGCTTTCCTCCCAGCTTGTTGCTGGCTGTCTTCTCCCCACTTAACTTTACTCCCGGTGAGTGTTCTCTTGCAGGGAAGCTGTCTTTTGTACACCTCTGATAAATATATTCAACGCCCTGGTCTTACATGGAAACCACACATGCCCTATCTCCACCCCTCAAGACGACAGTTAAAGATGGAGATTTTTCTTACCTGTCCCACAAAGAACAAGGCTCTTTCCAAGTCTCCTCTCCCTGAGCCAAACTCCCGCCACCTTGGATTTGTCTTAAATCCTTCCTCTTTCTGTGTGTCCTTCTTCCGGGTCTCTGGCTCTATCTCTTTTGGTCTCTTGCCTGCATCTACCTTCAGATTTACCCTTCCATACATTTTCTTTTACTAACCTACACCCCTGCCTGCCCACGCTCAGCCTACAGCTCTCCCACCTCACACCTGGATCAGCCAGACTCTACTTTCTTCCCAGACTCCTTCTCTTCCAGGGAATGATGGAGGCTGATTTATTGTATTTCTTGTCCCACTAAAATCCACCTCCCCTTCGTGTTCTCTTACCCCGTGGGAGGAAACAACGTCTCTCCTTCATTTTCCACTTCGCCCTTCTGGTTGATCATATCCACAATGGAATTTATTCCCCTGTTCCCCGCTCCAGAGCTCCGTACCACTTGCATTATCTCTCAGGCTCAGCTTCCAAGGATCTTGAACTAGAACAAATCCTCTGTGGTAAATACTGCCGTCCTGACGCTGTAGAAGAGCAGTGTGGACTCTAGTTTGGTGGCAGGTAATTTTCCAAATGCCACACACACACACACACACACACCTGATAACAGGGAGAAATTATAATTGGCTCTGCACTAGCCCAATTCCTAATCTGTGTTCTTTCTACCACTTCATATTGCTGTCCTGTGCTCTTGCCTACGCTTCTAAAGTGTGGCATGGCTGGTCATCTCTGCCTGCGTGAAATCATCAAGAGCTCCTCGGCCTGCCTTCACTTGCTATCCAAGCCCCTCAGACCCAACAGCAAACAGAGCCTCCTGCTTCTGGTGCTCACATAACACCTCCTCTGCTCCCTCTACCCTTTCTGCTCACCCACAAGAGACCACAAATTGCGGTTGAAATGTCCATTCTCCAGCCCGCCCCCCGCCATGTGTATGCTTTTGAATTCTCTGCCTCACAGCAAGGAGTCTGCTCTCCATACCCTCCCTTCTTCCTTTCAGCTAGAGTCTTCCCATCTGTGAAATGGAGATAAACAGACGTTTCTCTCGTGGTTTTGCCATGATAATTAAATGAAAATACAGAATGCCTCGTGAAGCTCCTGGTGTGCAGGGAATCTCCCACTCAACCTATTTGTTTTTAATTTCGAGCAACAGTTCTTCCCGTTCTAACCCCTCCCTCCATAACAAATACAAATTCTGCTTCTCAGCTGCTGTGTTGGACTTCTGAGCAGATATTCATCTTCTGAAAAAAAAAATCAAACCAGAGGTGATTAGAAAACGGGAGGATAATTTGTTCATTACTCTCTCAGTCTGTTATTCATGAACAGAGATAGATATGGGGGTAGTCCAAACAGAGACTTTAAATCTGTCTGATTTTGCGTTGAAAGACTTTCAGGCTCACTTTTGGTCTTTCTTGACATTACCTTGCCACCTGACTTACTTCTCATTCACATACATGATCCTTCCCCCAAATCTCTTTTTGTTAAACCACTTCAGTAGACTTTTCTGAAAAGCATGGTGATTGTCTCGATGAACCCGAACACGCCATCCACCTGCTGAGTTTTTATAAATATTAAGAAAACTACTTCCATCTGTGGGATAAAATATATCCGACCGTTCATAAATCCTACATTGAACTAACTCTGCGAAGACACTAGAAAATATCAGACACATTTTCTATGGCAACTGATCTGATCATCGTCTATCATTGAAATATCCGTGGGGACTCAGAGGGTAATCATTTATAGCGCATTTTGGGCATAACGGCTACTGTAAGCCCATAACACAATATGAGTTCCCTTAGAAGTACATTTGTCATTCGCAATGCCGCGATGACTGTTCTTTGTGCTGGGATGAATTCGTCTTGCATTTGCACCAAGGCCATCATCTGGCATGATCTGCTTGTTTTTCTAACAGCGCTAAATTAATAAATTATCTTTCTCCCAAAGTCTCGTAGCCTCGAGGGAGCTCAGGATAGACAGTGGTGGTTGTCACTCGATACTTAGCTCCTAGCAAGAAAATAATGTATTATTACCAGCTCTATCCATAGACGGACTGGTCATGGTGACTGTAAGGGTATAGATAGATTCTGTTCTCTTCTTCCTATTAGCTGAGGTTATATTGATTACACATCACTGTATTGTATAACACGCCTTACGGATGGCATATTGAGAGATTGCCTGTTTTCCACTTCCCTTCAGTTGCTAAGAACCTCAAGGCACCTTAGCAACCCCAGAAGGTAGATTTTTAAGGAAGATGGGATTCATCCATTATACAGATGACGAAACTGAAGTTTATCCAGGCTCGGTCTCCTGCACTCCAGGGCTTCATTTTTGCATTTATCACACTTCCAACACCTGAGCCTTTCTTCCCCAGCAGCTCCAGGTCCTCCCGCCTCATTGGAAACACGGAGTTCTGTTGATCTGAACACAGCGAAGAAAAGATGGCTTTTAACTTTCCGACTCTTTAGCCAGGAAGACCATATTAGCAGCGAGTCTTCGAGTGGAGTAGATGGGAGGGAAGAAATGCAGCCCAGCTAAAAAGGCTTTCTTATTTTTTTTTTTTTTTACAAAGCAACTTCCACAGATCAACAGACCTGCGGCTGCAGCTAGCTCAGGTGAAAGGATTCTTTTCTGAGCTGGAGCCGAGGAGCAGCAGCAGCAGTAGCAGCAGCTCCGCCGTGCTCTAGGCCCCTGGTCATTAGTACTCAAGGTTTTCATTGTACTCAGCAAAACAGTCACAGAAAATAAATGTGCGGCACAGATGGCCCCACAGAAAACCTACTTGATGTATTCTTGAAAACTCACAGCTAAATGACTTTGAAGAGATGGGGCTTATTGTGTCCATGATTAAAATAAGGTGTGGCATGAATCTTTCAGATACAGTGCTGTCTCCTGGAGGCTTTATTTATTTATTTATTTGAGTGATAAGATGCTAAGTAGAAGCTGGCCTCTGGCTCTTGGGTATGCCTTGGCTTATTCAACCATTCTCCAAGAGGATGAAATGGATGTACAGTACATGTGGTGGACACACAAGTCAACTCCGGTGCAACAATAAGCCTGCCTGGTGCCATCAGAGCTGATGTCTTTCATGTAAGGCCTTTTTTGTGCCAAGGGTACAGGAAATAGATGACTGTCTCATGGGACCTGGTCTACCACCCACACCAGAATTTTCCGGTCTTATCTGGGTTGCTTGTCTAACACGGTCCCAATATGCACCAAAGAGAACCAGAAGAAGAAGAAGAAAAAAAAAACTCATCTTTAACAAGTGCTGTAGGTTGTCCTTGAGACAGGTATGTCACTCCTGATATAAATTTTCCATCATACAATATAGATATATGCAAATTGCTTATTATACACGAAAGTTGAACTAATAGGACTTCTTCGAAGTTAAACAGAATTACCGCTGTGATGTAATGTCAAAATTGGCAGGTGCGATGAATGACAGACTTTCGCTAACAGAGAGTTCGGTTGGTATTCTTTTTTTTTTTTTTTGCCTAGTTTAATGTGTCATAGAACCACACCATTTCTTTTTTCACGTGCAAATACTGTTGGAAATTTCCACCCGGTTGATTGCGATGCTCACTCTTGCTATGTGTCTGGGATATATATTCCCCAGAGTAACCCATCAATGATGTGTAGTTACCTATACCTGGGTGGCTATCACAGAATGCCCTGGTCCTGGTGACTTAGAAACAACAGAAATGCACCTCTGACAGGTCAGAGCGTGGTAGGGTCTGACTTCTGTCCCCTTCTTGTCTCCACGGCTGGGGAGGGGTATGTCTAAAAGAGCACTGGTCCCACTGAGGGCAGCTTTGTCCTTCTCAAAGCTCCACCACCTAATTCCAAGGCCTCATGACCACATCTCAACTGTCCAACTGGGGCTGAGATGTAAGAGTATTAACACTGGCACCAACCAAATAGGTGGTTGTAATCCTTACAAATCTAATGCAGTCTAATCCTGTGGGAAATTTCACCTTGAGTTAGGTGAATTTCGAAATATGTAAAGTCTCCGGACACTGCCACGGGTATGAAAATTACCTGCGCTAGAGTTGGAAAAACCATTGCAAAGCTGCTCACCAATTTTATACCGCCATAGATATTTTTGTTGTTATTGGTGGTGGTGTTTGTTGGTCCTGGAGCTTGAACTCAGGGCCTGGGCACCATTCCTTCACCTCAAGGTGAAGGCTCAAGGCTGGTGTGCTCTACCATTTGAGCCACAGCCCACTTCCGGCTCTTTCTAAGTAGTTTCTTGGAGAGAAGAGACTCATGGACTTTCCTGCCCAAGCTGGCTTTGAACTGCGATCCTCTGATCACAGTTACCTGAGTAGCTAGGATTACAGGGATGAGCCACCGCCACCCAGCCCATAGAGAACTTTCGAGGAGTTATTTGGATAGAAATGAACTAACAGGCCACAGTTTTCCTGGAAAACATCATAGCAAAGGGATGTATGGCTGTAAAGTGCATATCTCAGCAGGAAAATTTTCAAGGTGGTTTTAGGTGATTGTGTGTGTGTGTGTGTGTGGGTGTGTGTGTGTGTGTGTGTGTGTGCTGGGGTGTTCGTGAATGGCATGTGTTGAATGGTGACACACAGGCCTGAGTCGGAGATGTGCTGGTGAACATGGACCAGCCCACGCTGGGATCTGGACTTTCCTGATTTTTTTGTACCTTTAAATTTGCCTGGTATAAATATTCCTATTATGACTAATCGCAAACTACTAACCATCTCACTCAATTCCAATTGCTTTAAACTGTTGCGAAATAACTCTAGAAATACCTACAGACATTGAATAAAAAGAAGTCAGGTGCATTAACCCTTTGGTGGGCCAGTGAAAATTATGGTTCAGAAAACTCTACTCCTCATCCTTCAGAAGTATTTAATCCCATTTTTTTACAGCTTTGATGCTCATCCACAAATTAATACCATGGGTACTGTATTCTATCTGGGTATACAGTCGAGATGCTTTAGCTTAACTTGATTTCTCTAGCAGAAATCAATCTTTAGAAGAAGACTGAAGTTGACATTCCAATTTGATTGGCAGTGATGAACTGTGGGGTCCATATAGCATAGCTATTGGGTGTTGTCTTTCTTCTCCTCTCTTGAGTTAAAAAGCCTGGAGTTTTATCACCCACCTTCTCATTTGACTGTATGTCTTTCCTAAATTACTTGTACATCTCTCTCTAGGAATGCTTCCTCTTATAGAATAAACTTGCCTATATATATATACATATGTATGTATGTATGTTATTATATGTACATATAACGCATTTTGTAGTAAATTATTACTATTAGTTTGATCTAAGATGCACAGCATGTAAACTTAAATTTACCCAATTTAGGTTCCTTTTGAAAAATACTGACCTTCAGGTGGAAAAGACGTCATCATAACTTCTTAATGAGTTTCTGAGGAGGAACCTAGCTCCTCCTACATTGTGCTCATAATTATACTTTATGCTCATGTGGGGAAAGGTTGGTGACCGGAGTCACAAATTCTGGGGGAACCCACTGGGGTTTAATTACACAGCACTGCCATCTAGCATCGGCCACAAAGGCTTTCAAGTTTTTAATTTTTTTGTTTTAAGAATTGAGGTGTCTCTGTATTCAAGATATTTCCAAGGTGATCGATCCGTGATCTTTGAAGAAGTGCGGATGGAGATGAATTGGGAGATGCATGCCGCCGTTGTCTGTCTGACAAGCCCCTGCCATGGGAGAGGTGTGGGGGGCGGTGAATCCGTGTGAATGAGGCAAGGTGGTGGACAGGCTGAAGAGTTTTCACTGATAGCTGCATTGTCGTGAGTTGCCAGCCCCTGGGGGCTGTATCTTCCTGCAGATCCTGGGGCCTCTCCACACCTTAGAACACAGGGAAGGTGCTTTCCAAATGGCACGGCTATTTATTTGCTAGTGGACTTAAAGTTATATATTGCATAGGTATAGATCTGTGTCTGTAACACATATGTAGGTATGCATACATGCCTGTGTGTACCCATGTATTACGTGTGTGTGTGTGTGTGTGTGTGTGTGTGTGTGTGTGTGTGTGTAAGAGAGGCTCATGGAGAATACACATGCACAGAATCACTGCAGGAGAAATAAAACCCCTTCATCCTCCCCTAAGGGGAATGCCCGAGCCGACACTGCCTGTCTTTCCAGAAGTAGACATGTCCACCGGGTGCTACTTGGATCCACGTGGTAGACAAGCATGTTTCCCGTGCCCAGCAGGAGGGAGCCAGCTGTGAAGAGACAGGGGGTGGGACCCTCTTCCGCTCGTTTCCTCTGTTTGATGGACATTTGTCACTGAAGGATTAGGGCTCAATCTTCTCAGCTCCCAACTGTGCTTAACACACACACACACACACACACACACACACACACACACATACACACACACACACACATCAAAACAAATCAATAGTATTTAAGAGGGGGGAAAACATTGCGCTTAGATTGATGCCTTACATAATGAGCCCTTTATGAGATGTAATGCCAACTGTTAATCAATAGACATGCCAGAACTGCCTCTAATACAACCTTGTAGAGTTTTTTCTAAATTAATCCTTATTAAAAATATTGACTTGTTGTGACTTGCTAGGGCCGCTCCTGGCTCTGTGTTTTATCCTAATTAGGAGGTTTCGCTACACTGCTTAGGCTGAAGATGATAATGTAATGATTGTTGTCTTAAAATCTGAGAATCAATATAAGATACTATCAAATTGTGCCAAGTGTCATGATTATGAAAATTACCAGAAATTTTGAAAGCTTTATAAGAGCAGGAACTTCCTTCCTTCCTTCCTTCCTTCCTTCCTTCCTTCCTTCCTTCCTTCCTTCCTTCTTTCTTTCTCTCGTTCTTTCTTTCTCTCTTTCTTCTCTTTTTGCTTCTATGTACAGTTTCTTCAGGATTGGCTAGGCTCAAAATGTTCTTCTCCAAGTCCTGGGCTTGAGCTCAGGGCCTGTGTACTGGCCCATAGCTTTTATGCTCAAGGCTAGTGTTCTACCACACTAGCCACAGCTCTACTTTTCACAAACTTCCCCTTCCTGCCACGATCCTCAGATCTCCGCCTCCTGATTAGCTAAGATGACAGGTGTGAGCCATCGGTTCCTGGGGGTAGCATTGCATTTTAACTTCACCTTCCAAGAGAGATGCTATCTTCCCAAATGTACTTATGTAAGAGGGTTTCCTCTGGGTTCCAACCCAGACCTCAGAAGGTATTTGTGCCTCAAATCTTGGCCAAATTTCTATCATCGAAGCAAACATAAAACAAATCAGAACATTCAAATAGTCTACCAGGAGTGTGTTTGAAAGAAAGATGCGTATGAAAGAAAAGGAGCTCATACGTAGAGAAAACAGGTTGATATGAGTGCAAGAAACTCCTCCCACGACACTTGGGAAGTAGGAAACAATCATAGGGTAAGGTGGAGCCAAAAAGAATTTAAAAAAAAAAAAAGGAAAGGACCAGGTAGCTGCGGCACATCCCAGTAATCCCCAGCTGAAGGAGGAGATGGAGATGACCAACAACCACAACAGATAAAAGTCTCCCAGATCCCTTTTCAACCCATAGCTATGTTCAGTGGCACGTGCCTAACCTCCCCAGCTCAGTGGGAGGCTGGATCACAGTCCTGGGCTGGTCTGTCCACCGTCGAACCAGGGACCACCCCATCATCTCCACAGAGGGAAGACTGAAGTAGTCGGATCTGAGCAAGAAGCAAGACCCTGTCCCCACAGCGGCCGGTGAGAAACCAGCAGCGTTCTGATTGGGTGTCGGAGTACCCACTCGGTCAGCCAAGGCCCTGAGTTCAAACTCCACTGCTACCACAAAGCAAGTACTGAGCTGACGATACCTTCACGTTCTCATGGATGACACGTCTCCGTTCCTGCAGCCGCCATGTTGAAGTGGGTCCCCCTGAGGGTGTTGGGTGATATTGTAGGAAGCTATTGGGCTCTAGCCTTAGGAGTCAGCCTGGCACATAGGCCTCGGTCTCTTCACGGGCCAGCTCTCCCCAGAGGCGTTGTTCTTACGAAAATGAGGGAAAGGGGTGTTGGTGGGAGGGAATCCTACTGTTTGGCTCTCTTGTTTGTGAATAAGGAAAATGTTTTCCTTCTATAGCCTCTTTAGAGACAATTAAGCATTAGCTTTTGTCAGCTGCTAAATTATGAGTGAATTTAGTTGAAAGTAGGTGAACCGTGCACCCTTTGAAATCTGCCTGAAAAAAGCTCATTATAAAAGTAATGCTAGGAGAGGCGCTGCCGTTCAGGTTAGGGGAAGCACCCGCATGGCTTGCATAAGCGGCTGCACTTGGTCTGAGAGCATCCGACCGCTGCCCGTGATGCTTTCAACCCACCTTTCACCGGGGAGATTTCTCTGCCTGTCGTTGGACAGGACTTCCGGGAATATTTAAATCAGTTAACTGGATTCCTTTCCTACCTTGTTTTAATGCTTCTATTGATCGGAGGTAGATAAACTTGATTGTGCATGAAATCTCACTTTTTTCCTCACCTGCAAAGGAGATACAATTGGAGCATATGGTGTGTGTGTGGAGGGGGCGGGGGTAATGTACGTTTCAAAGGGGGAAGCTTCCAGTGTCAGGGTCTGGGTTACATATGTGCAAGCCGGGGCTTTTGAACGGTAGGGAACTGACTCTGGTATTTGATTCTGCAAAGGTAGATCTGCATAACACCTCTTTATTAAAGTTCCTGGAGAGGGACATGGGGTAGGGGCTCTCCCAAGGATAGGTGTATGAGTAAGAAATACTTCCCTTATAACCCAGAAGGACTTAAGATTCCTGGAGCCAATAGTGTTAGTTTTCTGTTGATAGCTATAACCAAACTTGTGTGGACATTTCAGAGCGGTATACAGGAATATGACAAACAACATAAAATCACTTAAAAACCGTTTCTCATAAGCCACACCAAGGATGCAGCTTATAGGTCTGAATCTTGTTATGGTATTGTACTGTTCAGAAGAGCCAATGGCTAGCACAGGAAGAAGCCCTGAGCTTCGGGAGTAGCACCTGTGTGGTACAGGTCAAGCGATAGGGAGCCGAGCAGGAGTGCTCAACAGGACTGGGTTCGAGTCTCAGCATTACCATGTGTTGGTGCCTTCATCCTAGATTACATCAGGCCTAGGAATCTTGACTCCTTTCTCTGAAAGAGGATGCTGAATGTAAACGAAGGAAGGCGAGTTTGGGTTTTAGCTCTTTATGGAATGCTGACTGTCTGCATAGCATCAACCTTCCAAGGGTCTTGGGGAAGTGAGCCAGGACCGGGTCTGATGTCTGCGCAGATGGGGTTCCTGCAGGAAGAGGCCTGTAAGGATTCTGCCTAGAATCCTTGATGCAAACCGAACGGTGCCGGATATAGCCAGACAAAGAACAAGATTGCTTTGGATTCCAAAACACTAAAGCCCTGGTGTTGGATCTCTGTGTAGAGGACTGAGCGAGGAGAGCAATGTTTAAGAAAATTCAGGCATCAGGCCACGCTCTTATCCACGAGGAAATGGGGGAGAGGAGGCCTTACCCGTGCTTCTCCGAGCCTGTGCATCGGGGTCCATGATTTCCTCTGAGATCCTCACTCTGGAGTTCCTAAAGGAATCCAAGGAAAAACACATACCTGCAATTAGCAAACAATTTAAACTTCAGTGACATTCTCACGTTTAATTTTAGCAACACTGCTAAGCAACACAGGGGAGCCTAGTAAAACAGGTATTTTTGCCTGTGAAGAAAGAGCTTCATTCAAGGCCACACACACAGGAGCGGGAGGTAGGAGAGGCAGTTCAGCCCCCTTCCCCCCCCCCCCCATTCTGTAAATAGATTTAATTTCTCAGGTGAAGTTCACCTTTCGAAAACAGAGGTATGCGACAGACCCGAACACTGGAGGGGAGGGCTATGCGGTCATCAACCTGTGCACTTCTCTTTGGAAAGCCGGTGATGACAGGAAACCCAGAATAACACTTACTGAAAATTTAAATATAAGGGGGGAAAAAAAGATGGGTGCACAGCTCCATTCTTCTTGGGTATTTAGGGTTATTCACTAAACACTCTTTTACCCCAGTGTTCATGCTGACTAGAAACTATTTCCAGAGAACAATAATTGGCCCTACTAAGAGGAAAACTTCTCCCCAATTGCTCTGAGAAATGAAGTTTCAGTATCTCAAACAAATGAAAGCAATTGAGTCTTTACATGAGTAATAACAAGATCATTATTATCTCTCGACGCAGAAGGCAGTCAAACCAGCGCATCTTTTTTGAATGAGCCGCAGAGATTGTTACGGGCCCTCATGTTTTCTTACCATCTCAAACATTTGACAAATCATCAAAACACAGAGGTGAGAAGTAATATTGATAGAAGACTGATCAAAAGGACTTCCGTTCTCTGCAATTTCCTTTCCCGAATAATTGCACTGTTTGGCTCCTCTTCACCTCACTATTGCAAAGTTGTGATTTGTCTTCATGCTAGCGGATAAAATGGATGGAAACAGGAAGGAAAAATGGCATAAAATGCATCGTTGTGTGCGATATAATGACTCCGAAGGGGACGTTGCCTATCATGGTGAATAGTTTTCTTCATAAGGATCAATCAGTGTCCGGGAGAATGGATTGATTTTATCGTATGGACAGTGTGTCACACTATGCATCCCTAGGAAGCATAGAGTTAATGCATCTGGGGCCTGGTCTTCAGCTCTTCACATGACCATATGAATTCTGCTTTGAAAAAGATTACCTTGGTGTTTTGAGCCGCTGCTGACTTTTCTACCCTTATTTTCCTTCTCCCTTGATTTCTTTAATTGTTTTATCTTAAAAAACAGCTTTTTGTGACATACTTTTATATCTTTTGCCAAACCATGTACGGAATGAAAAGACACACGGATATATACATATTTGCACACATAAATTCAGTCCTTTTAATTTTTGTGTTTCGTGTGCAACACCGTATTTCTTACAGGATATAAATAATGTGAAGTCTACAAAAAGTTTAGTAAACAAAGCCATAGCATTGTATGTGTAACTATGGGAGTTAGGACAGTAATACCATTTTATTTACTATTTATTTGGGTCTTTTCTTTGCATCTCAATGTTTCAAACTGTCGGTCAGGAGAACAGAATATTTATTTTAGGGAAAAAAAAAAAGCCTATGTATGAAGTTCCAACCATATGAATGTTTGGAGCCTGAAGGAATCGTCGTTTTCGCTAAGATTCTGTCCACCTAGAGCTCACCACTGACCGCGTAGCTTAGAGTTGATTATATTTCGGCATAAAAGCCAATCTGCTGTATTACAATTAGGGAGAGTGAAATTATGCTTAACAATTTTTCCATTATAAAAATAAGAAAATGCTTGTTAACATATAATGTATTCACTTAATACGATAAGAAAAGCACTTGATTTCATTTTTCCCCTACGTATAAAAGCCATTTAGAAGGAGTTGTTTTTCCAGTGACTCACACCAGGATAGGATGCCAGCTAACATGGTTCACCCAAAAGAAAGTAATATCTCTATCTATCTATCTATCTATCTATCTATCTATCTATCTATCTATCTATCTATCTATCTATCTGTCTGTCTATCTGTCTATTGTTTTAACTCCACAGAATTCTCAGTGTCCACAGGAGAACCTGATAGAGAAGGGTAATCTGAAAATGAATAACAAAGCAGGAAGTGAAATACTCTCTGGAAAAGACAAAAGTGAAGAAAAAAGAACCCAATAAGGTTCTTCCTTTATTTTTTTATCAGCGTGGGTAAAATCCACGAAAACACTCAACAATGTCCAAATGCTTTCTATCAGGCAAGTAAAGAGCACTTTAAAATGTCTCCCATAGAATTCTGTGCAGAGAAAATAGCATTGGCCTGACTTTAATAAGTAGAGAGTGAGAAATAGCGTCGGAGACTCGTTCCCCCGAGTTCTCGGCTTTCGCCCTGCCTTTGTGTATCCAGATGAAGGCAGAAGAATTTAGACAGTAATGAGTCTACACTCTCAGACTCAGGGCAAACAAATCCAATTTTTAAAAAAATCCTTTTTCAAATGCAGGGTCCTTCTTTCTGCTCCTATGAGCAGCCTGTGACTCATTCTTCGTTCACTTATTTTTTTTATTGTTACTTTTATTCTTTGTCTCTCTAACTCCCAGAGCCAAAGAGCTTCCCGAGGGCCACAGGAAAGAGGAAAGAACTTCTTTAAGGCTGATGCGTTTCAAAGGTTGGGATTATCGAGGCTGGGTTTGGGGTTTTGGGTTTTTGTTTTAATTTTTTGTCATGGTTCTTTAAAGGATGGACTATGCCTTTGTTTTCTCAGGGTGCAGACAAAGTAAAGCCATATGCCATCTTGAAGTAGAAATCAACAACCATCCATTTCTTAGAAGCCAGGCTATTGAAGTGATTTGAAAATGCCAGTCTCTTCACAGCCAGGGGACCCTGTGACCAAAGGTCCTTCTGCAGACGCAGCGAGAGGTGATCAGATTTGACATACGTGGAGCTGGCTGGAGTTTCAGGACAAATAGAAATGTGAAGACTCAAGGCATGCTCAGGCTGGCCCCCCATAATAGGAAGACAGACTTTATGCGTAATGAAACTAGAATAAAACATCAAAGTACATCATAACTTAGCCCTCTTCTACGTTCCCAATCTATTTCAGGATACTTGGCACTATCTCCTCCCCCTGGTTTTCTATTTGCCTATACTTCTTTTTTTTTTCCTCCCTTCTGAGACATGGTCTAGTTAGATAGTTCAAATTGACCTCAAACTCACCCTGCTTCATTAGCTTCCCAGATACTCAAAGCAAAGGTAGATACACCACCACATCAGGCGTTTGGCATTTTATAATTGTTCAATGTGTGACTCGATGTACCCAGGCTATCCCTTTAGGAATGGCATTCTTTCTGAAGCAGAACCTAGAGCATTCGTTCCCTGGGATTACTTCCCATAACAAGGTCTCATACACCAGGGGGCTTAAGGAAACAGAAATGCACAGTTAGCTGATGATGCCCAGAAGTTCTCTACCCAGTGAATGAACCAACTTCAGGTCAAAAATGGCCTCCCAAATTACTGTGTCAGACTCCTCTTTCTTATCATTTGGCTCTGAACAAAATAACGTCACAGTGACTTACCTGGTATCTGCCCTGCGTATTTTTAAGATGGAGATGGCATCGAGTGTTTAGGAAGATGTGTGTATCTGTGGGACACACCCATGCAATCTCTATGGATTTGCCCTTTTTACCAGCTAGACTTGAGCATCCTCGAGCACGGCCATCCGTAGGAGCCCCGGAACTAACGCTCGATGTCTACTGGGCCGCTCCCTCCACTCTCCGAGGGTCCCCCCCCCAGCTGTCCTTGGTGGCTGTACCTCACTGAGTAATATCCTTATCTTCTCTTTGTAAAAGGAAATCAGTCACTGGATTAAGGCCCATCCTAATGATCTCATTTATCCCAGTTACCTCTTTTAAAGACACTACCTATCTCCAAAGAAAATAGCCATCTGGGCAGCCATGTTCTGAAGCACTAATACCCATCCTTAAGAGACGGGACATCA